>NC_143586.1:169201466-169801466 GCF_048544385.1 Mastigoproctus giganteus | reverse complement strand
ACGACAGGTCCCATCTGGGGCCTGGCGGCTAACAAGCCAGAGGAACAAGGGGCACAACATATTACACAATACATGATCCACACACTTTTAAACCTCTGGCCTTGACAGCGTACTGTCCTCGATACAAAGAACATACGCGGAGATGGGGTAAATCCCTGGTGCCGTTAGACCCAAAAAATACTCTGTACTCTGTTCTTGGGTCATCGCGAACGTCCTTACGTCCGTTTTTGAACGACTTATACCATTCAATCATTATACCAAAAACAGTTTTTAACAATTCAAACATTTCTGTCGCAGAATTTCGCAGTTTGAAGCAACATTTGATATTGCTTTCGTTGCTCCATTTAATTCATTCGTTGCTCCATTTAAAATCATAACCTGGAATGTTAACTGATTGTCAGCATTACTGGACAATTTCAATACCACCAACTGTTGGAGAAAGTTTGAATTACAACATACCACTTCCGTTAATTTTCAAACTCATCGAACATGACCGCAACATCGCCAGTCCGGCAACTTGACTGCAGAAATTAGAGTATCAAGTTAACCCCTTTTCTCTATTTACAGGTATACCAGCTATTACTGGAGAAGCATGCATTTCGAAAAGCGAAAGATGAACCGCAAAAAAAGATATTAGTGAGAGGCAAAAAGGGGTGATGATAGCATTTTTTAAGTCTAAAGGACAACCTGTTAAAGAAATAAGAGAATTTGCTGGTATTTTAAAAATAACAGTAATTAGAGATTAAGAGTTTAAAGGAGGAACGATGCGAGTTGGAATCAACCAGAGAGCAATCTGGTTACCCCCAGAAATACCAATGTTAACAGCTGCGCATAAAAAATCCGGCTAATTTATTTATTTACACACTTTTCGCCCTCCGAACTCGCAGACCCTTAACTTTAGTGAGAAAGCTGAGTATTGGGTAGCAAAATACATTAAAATATATGCAAAATTAGGATTAATGAGATAGTAAAAAATAATTTCTTCTACCTGATGGGTTAAGCGTATAATCAATATGGTAAATTATTTAATAATATTAGTTCAGTATTAGTAGTGGCAAATGATGCAAGCTTATACAGCATCATTTGTGTGAACCTTCATTCTTCAAACAAAATTTGCTCTCCTTCAGCCAGTGTCCATTACGATTACGGCAGATGCCTGAGACACTGAACTTCAACTCATTGCTTAATTCTGGTTTGGCAGAGCGAAAATCAGCTCTAAACAGTAATGCGATGATCATAATGTGGTGACCCCTCCCCTCCAAATGCTTACCCATCAACTTGGCTGCTCTACCTCCATTGCTTCTTTTATAATAAAGAAAGTCTTAGAACTTTTTGATAAGACATGTGCCAATTATTCTTATACTGTATGCTTACAAGTTAGTGCAAATGCATCAGATCTGCTCGCAGCTAACTACTAAATAGTTATAAGATTGGCATCATTATGTATATCTCATATTGTCATATAGTCTTCTCCTATGGTGAAGGGTTACTTATTCGAGGTAATGCAATATCATAGCAACTCGTTGTGAAGGTATTCACAATATGAGATATACATAATGATGCCAATCTTATAATTATTTAGTAGTAGTTAGCTGGGAGCAGATCTGATGCATTTGCACGAACTTGTGAGCATGTTAACTCACTACACAACTTAAGGCGTTTGCCCTAAAATGCGACGTAATTCGTATACTGTATATAAAGCGATTATCATTTTTAGTTTCTCGAATGTTTTCAGCAAAACTGTCCTGCGAACTCTAAAATATACAGTACTTTCTGTAATCGCGGGATACGTAATCCTGAAAGATCCTAGGGCGTCGGAGAAATGAGGTTAATAAAAATTTCACCGAATCCATTTATGCACTTAGTACATTGGGGCAGGGATTCTTAACACTTCCGATGACGTGAACCACCAATATCAACACCTGATTTTTATTAAAATAATACAAATAATCTTAATTTATTATTATGGACGTATTTTTGCATAGATTCGGGCGGATACTGACCATGGAAATATGTTTCTTATAAAATTGAATAAAACAGTCTTCTATTAAAAAAAAGTAAAATCAGTTTTCAGTTTACTGATCTTTGATCAATGCAGGGATCATCTGGTAAGTGTGCGCAGACGACAAATTATGAAACACTACACTGAAATACAAACAAACTCAGTGTTTCCCATATACTTTAGAATGGGCCAAATGTCATGAATTGAGAGCTAAAGTTTGATCCAATTATGCAAGAAATAATGTTCACTATCTGTAAAATTAAACTCTCTAAATAAATATTCAGAAAAAGTCCTCGTTGAAAAAGATTCTAAGATCAACCCTTGAGTAATATTAGGCATGTTTATTTTTGGAAACACTGGAACTCCTAATAGTTGTACATAAAGTCTAGATGGTAAAGCCTATTCAAACAAATGGCGATCCAGGAGCATATGGTATGATATGATAATTCCCAATACCATGGGTCTCTCATTGTTCAGGAGTAGTTATTACAGGAATATGACCTTTCCTACTTTTCTGTTCCATAGTCGCCGAATCTGAACCAGCAAGGCATTTTCTTGATGCTCAAATCGCTATCAGACGTATGGGCTGTTTCCATCCAATAACTAGGAATTGAGGGATGCTCTTATACAGCGCTAAATATATCGGGGGGAAATTGAGTAATTTCGTAGAGTTTGCCAATGCCAATCATTGAATTCCAACAAAATCAGAACTGTGTCCGAATAATTGTCTGTGAAATATTCACTAGGTAAACTCACTGTTAAACAGCAAATTGGAAAAATAGTTTTGTGGTAATAATCCGACATATATATATATATATTCCCCTCCTTGCCTGTTTGTCTTTAATGCATTTCCTTAATAAGTTCTGTAGCTAATGTAAAATTTATGTAGTGTGCAGCCATACCGCACATGATTTTTGATACCCCAAAATAATGTTGCCTGGGTTCCTAGGCAACCATGAGTTATTGGAGAATTACGACTGGCTAAATCCGGTCTTGTCTTAGCTCTCATTTTAACTATGAAAAGAAGCTGCGAATTCTCCCAGTATATACGAAACAATACTGATCAAAGTAGACTGACTCCACAACAGAATTAGTCACAATATAAGAGAAAATGTTTTCGCTTAAATCATTAAGTAAATCATCAATGCGAAACTCGTGTTCCACCAATCAGCAGCTAAAGTGCTACACTGAGGATAGGTACTCTAGTCTTATGGGGGCACCCGGCCAGAGAAAATACATTTAGTTTCTACATTAATACAGTAAAATCCCGTTACAACGAACTACTTAGCAAAATTTTCGTTAAAACAGTAATTGGAATTTTGTGTATTAAGAGTGTTTCGTTTCACTTTCAGACGTGTTCCAATGATCTAAATCCCCACAAACATGATGCATCACGTTTGTAATGAAAAGCAGCTCTTACGAGAGCATTAATAATAATTTAATCATTTGAATAGTGTCTTGAAGGGACAAAAAGCTGCGCATTCAAAAAGACAATACTTTTAAGAAATAGTAATAAAGTGCTTTTTCGAAAGAAACAAAATACGATCACAATATATGGAAGGTAGTACGTCTCACATGTACGAAATTAATCTTTTTCGTAATTAATAAAGGAAACTTAATAAGATAATACGATAGCTTTTATATATATAACTTTTTTTTCTTTTTCTGACTAACACTGACAGCTTCCTGCCACATACAGTAAAAGCAATGTTCCAACGTTAACGTTAGAATTCCATCTTATATAAGGCACCGTCACTGGGCCAACTTTGTCTTTCAAGCGGCCAGGTGTGCCTACGTCCAACCTACTGGTATCTGGCGCGGCTAGCAAAGAAAAATACAGTCCGTCACCGGTGGAAGCCACCCCAGCATGTTCTATATTCTGCTATTAGTGACGTTACAAAGACGTAGTTCCCTTTAAGCAGTTAACCCAGATAGCCATCTTTGGCTGCCAAGGAGCCGAGGATCACATACCGATGGTTGACACAGGCAGACGGGAAGTCTACCTTTGTCAAAAGTGTCAACAGTTCAGTTCGTTTGGTTGTACATGCTGTGTTTATAAGCTCTATATGATATGGGAACCATAGTCCATGGCTTATAAACAGAAATGAAAGCTGATTATGATTACTACTCGCCTGCATTACTTGGGACGCAGGATAATTTATTTAAACACAATTAAAAATATTTAGCGGAAATGTTTCTGTAGCGAACAACGAGGCTTTGATTTGTTCACTGCCAATAACTGAAACTATATATACTGTATATATTATCATTTACCTTCAAAAAATGAGATTTCTTAAAGAGGAAATATTATTATTATTATTATTATTAGTGTAGTAGTAAGTAGATCTTTCCTATCAGTGGTACCAGTTTCAGCAGAAGCATACTCAGAAGAAAAGAACTAGAAGGGCTAAGTGAAAGTAATTAATATAACGATATAGTACAGGGAAGCCACAGGCTTTTGCTACATTGGCAAAAAAAAAAAAAAAAAAAAAAGAAGATAAGAAAACACAAATTATGAACTTCCTTCCTCATGTAGGTAACTATCCAGTTGACTTTTGAATTTCTTCAAATTGTCAGCAACTACCAGATGCAACTTGTTCCAGTAATCAATGACTCGCTGGTTAAAAGAAAACTTCCTACAATCTAATCTAAACCTCTTCTTCTGTAATTTAAATTTATGGCCCCCAGTTATGGAATTCTTTATAACAGTGAAAATTCTGTCTTCACTCATTTTACTAATATCTCTCAAGAGCTTCATAAACCTCAATCAGGTCCCCTTCTAAGGTGCCTTGTTGCCAAACTCTGTAGCCCACATTATCGAAGTCCTTCCTCTTACGATCGCTCATTATTTGCCAATCTGACCATGCGAGTTGTCTGCCTTTGGATCTTTTCAAGCAGCTCAATATCTATTTTTGAGGTCTCCATAGTTGGACACAGTATTCCATATGCGATCTTACAATTGCCTTATACAGTATCATTATGACCTCCCTATCTCTCCAGGATAATGTTCGATAAATCATCAATAGACACCATAGGCTTTCCTGCGCCTATTTACACTGCTCAGAAAACTTCCCAGTAATCTGTAATTCTCAGTAAAGCCAATTGACTGATCACTCAGCTGAGTAATCAGTCTACCGGAGTCAGCTGAGTAATCAGTCAACTGACTTAACCAATCATTGCAACATGTTTTTTTTTCCAGCGTCCTCTCTTTAAACGTACCCGTTGCTAGTTTTTCTGTGCTGCACCTTTATTCCCCCACTCACATCTAACTATTCTTCTAATTTTATTATAGACAGCTACAGCGTTATCCCTCGAATATCTCATGCGGCATGAAGCTCAGCTTTTCATCTAATAGCTATGTAACTGGTAGATGGCAATCAGAATATCGCTACAGATGTTATGGTTAATAGTATTCGTCATATAATGTAAGGAAGCCACAGGCTTTTGCTGCACTGCTCTCGTGAATAGCACAGTTGGTAGGATCGCCGTCCTCCCCACATCGGGTGGAAACGAGCTGAGTTCGATGACGTCAGGGATTTTATGGTCCTTTTTCACAACCGTGGCTGAGTTATTCTATCTCAGGCGAGGGTAGCATGGTTTTTCGTCCAGAAAACCGAGAACATAAGTGTATACTGTGTGTAAATTGCGTGTGGCAATTTACACACAGTATACATGGAGCAATATGGTCTTAGTTGCTGATGCTCCTAAAACCCTACTACTACTATTTGTTGCACCGGCAAAAAAAGAAAAGAAAAAAGTAAATAAGAAAATATAAATTATATGCTTCAATCCTCACACAAGTAACTATTCAGTTGACCTATGAATTTATTCAAACTGTCAACCTCAACTGCGAGGGCAACTTTTTCCAACGATCGACGACTCGCTGACTATTTATTTGGGTTTTTTTAGGAGCATTAGCAACTAAGGCCATATTGCTCTGGGGATATGCGGTGGTCATTCCCTGACCTTTCCGCATCCTCCATATTGCTCATGTCTGCTGATTTAAATCCTTTCTTTTCCCTTAATGCTTGTTCTACTTTTCTTGTGTTAAATCTTCTTATGTCCTCTCTGAATCTCTTTCTAATGGCTTTGCATAACTCAGTATATGCAATTTTATGCTTATCAGTGTTTATCTTGCTCTTCATTTGTCGTTTTTGGTTCATCGTGACAAGTGTTTAAATATTTTTTTCTTCTTTGGATTTCTTTTTACCTATAGGTTTCTTGGGCTTTATCACTTTCAGAAAGTTGTAGTATTCCTTGTTGATATCTTGATCCTGAACGGGCTCGAACCCCGGTCTAATCAAGAAGCATGTGCTACACACTGCTGCTCCTACCCACCTGGCTACGGAGGCGCCACTCGCTGACTAAAAAAAAAACTTCCTACAATCTAATCTAAACCTCGACCCCTGTAATTTGAATTTATATCCCCTGGTTTTAGAATTCTTTATAACACTAAGAATTCAACCTTCATTCATTTTACTAATCCCTCGCAGAGCCTTATAAACCAAAATTAGGTCACCTCTGAGGTGCCTGGTTGCCAAGCTCTGCAGCCCACAAATTGTAGTTATTTTTTTTATGATCGCCCATTTGCCTATCTCACCATGTGAATTGTCCGTCTTTGGACCTTTCAAGAAGCTCAATGTCTTTTTTCAGATGACATCTCCATACTTGAACACAACTTTCCTACACCCAGTGCACAAGGGTCCAATCTGATTAGCTTTCTTCTTCGTTGTATTTACATACATAAAAAAATTCCTTATCTCCATTCTTTGCTCTCTTAGCCAATGTTTTCTCATGCACAGTCTTCCTGACCTTATTTTTGATACTATTACAGATAAACTTGTACCTGTTGTAGACTTCAGTACCTGTTTTCATTGCTCTGTAACTGCTCCATCCTATCTTTTTCTGCTCTATTTGATTAGCCAGCTTCGCAGTCATCCATTTCGGAATTCTACTCCTGCAATATTTTCTTAATATAAAGGGATGTATGTGTTCATGACTTCTGTGGTTTTTGCTTTAAAATATTCCATAATTCAAATGTATTTCACCGTCCTCGGCAATCCGCCCAATTCAATGATGCCATAAAGCGCCTTAAAACGTCAGTCCCCTCTTCTGAAGTTAAAATCGCGCCTTTACCTCCTACATCTTTCTTCATCTTCCATCTGAACGACTGCATAATCACTTCTTGACAATAGTTCCTATGCTTTAAGCCCTGTGATGTCATCTGATTCGTTAGTAATAATGAGGTCAAGATTATTCTCACCCCTATGACGTTCTCTAACATGTTGGTACAAATAATAATCTAATTTATTTAAAAAAAAAAAAAAGTTTTTCTCCATGATGATTTTCCCTCCCACTTATTCCAATCGATCTGGGGAGATTAAAGTCACCCATAATAATACATTCACGCTTGCTTGCCCATTGCATCTGCATGTAAAGACTCATTCTTCACAATCTCTGGTCTGTAGATTACTCCTACTCTCATTGTTCCTTTGCTTCCAACTCGCACAACACAGATTCTAGGCTGGCAGACGCAACTTCAGACTCAGCAAAAGCTCCTTTCGCGTTCAGGCTGCTTTTGATGAGAAGCATGACCTCTTCGCTCCTTCTGTCTTCCCTAAATACTTTCCTATATACATTCCATAGTGGAACTCATCATCACCAATTTTCAGGTGCACCGCGTTTCTGTTATAGCAGCATTAGTTGTCCTAACCGGGAGTTCAAATTTTATTGACTCCTGACATTACTGTAGAGACAGTTATTTTAGTTTAGTTGTTAAGGTATTAAGGTTTGTATCACAAACTTTATCCTCTCCCTCATTTGAAACATTGCTACCTTCAGAACATCTTATTAACATCAGCTGTTGTGGCAACAAACAAGAATTTATAACGTGAGTGTAAGTATTACTGTGAGCCATATCATCAGATAAACGCGTATCTAAATTAAGTATAGTAAATGACGCTAACTATTACTAGTTTAATGTATGCCATTCAATTTATTCCATTACAAATGTATCGTTGTATATTCATCCCAAATGTAACTTATGGTTGCGGTTCATAGGCTCAACCGTAGAACAAGTGCATATATATACGAAGGTCTATTTGGCGACTCAGCGAGTAGCTCTCCTTGGGGTCACTCGGGCATGTAGGACTGTTTCTAGAGACGCTCTGCATGTATTATCTGGAGAATTTCCAATAGATCTTGTAATAGCACAGTATTTGAATTATCGACTAAAAATAGCTGTCTAAGAGAAATATTTGGAATAAGATCTTGTCCAGATATAGGCAGAGAATATAGTAGGAGTGACATCAAAAGAGAAAAGTTAGAATAGAAAAGGAAGCCATACAAATGTGACAGAATCGCTGGAGCGGTTCTAGTGTTGGGAGAGTGACCTATCTCTTGATGAACGTAATGACAATGAGGAAAAATAAAAGGTGGTGGACATTAGGCCTGCATCAATCAACTGAACATGGATTGAAAGTAAGACTACATGAATTACGATTGGAACAGGATATAGTATGTTGATGTGGGGAGCCTAAAACTTCCTTACACATTATTCTTCATTTCCCACTATATGATAGGTGCAGGACTGAGCTCTCTACGAGAGTTGGAAATCTGGTAGAATCTGAACTGCCGAGGCTTTCTGAAGTTAGAGAGTGTATGTGGCTTTTATAATATTTGTAAACGATGTTTTTAAAATTAGAGATGTATATAATGTAAATATGTTTTAATTGTATAGTGTATACAAATACTGTATAGTGTTTTAGGTGTAAATAGTTATACATTAGTGTAAATAGGTATATTGTTTTGTGTTTAAAATGTGTTGTTTTTAGATGTACAGTATCTTATGTAGGACGGCACCTGAACGAAAGTTCGGCTCCGCTTTTGTACACTGTGATGATAAAGGGTTCTATAAGTAGCCAGAAATGTGTGTAATAATGTTTGTGCAGTGTGTGTTGTGTCTGGCCCTTTTGTCACCAGGCCTGGAAAGCCTGCCCAGTGTCCGTCTACACCACGGGGAGGTAGGCCACAACTACGCATGTACCATGACCACTGAATGCCCAAAGCGAGTTTGGAATCATTCAAAAGAACCTCTGTGCCAGCAAGCCGGCAACAGCGCGCGCACACGCACACAATCATTCCCAGGAAACAGGACAGCAGAAGACAAAGAAATGAAAAATAGCATAAAGTACAAAAAATAATAATAATAAATTAAAAATAAATGTCTTTGTCGACGTCTTTAATCAGTGCTGCCCAAAGTAGTCCACAAGGAGAAAAGGTGTACAGTCAAACAGCAGTAGTAATGTCATCCAAAAACAAGACCTGCAAGGCAGGTACAAGTTCTAGATATAAATCTGTTCTGTTAATCTGAAATGGTATCAGAAGTCACTGGTTGATGACGGTATCATTGAGCAGAGGAAGGATTTAGTTGCAGAGAGTCTTGATAAAGGATGAGCCAGAAAAGTGCAGCATTTGTTAAAATCTTTGCATGTTCTTAAAAACCAAAAAATTTTGTATATATGATGTCATCATGATGACAGACGAGGCAACAGGATGTATTATTATTATTTATGATGTGTTTTCAGTTTGATTTCTTGAATTAACATTGAGGTTGAAAGTCTTCCTGCGATTAAAAGCAGCATTGCAGAAGGTTTGAAGGGCCTGGAAATTAATGATAGATATGAGTATCTCCTCACATCCAGGAGACAAAGTTTGGAACTGTTGCCTTAAGAGCCAATCTTAGGTCCTCGCGTAGATGGAGCATTCAAAAAGGACATGAGAAGAGTCTTCCGGTAGTTCACATCAACAGGAGACTGTATCAGAAAGTCTGAATTGGTAAAGTTTTGCGTTAAGAGAACCATGTCCAGTTAGTACGTAGGAGGTAAACAGTGAGGGTGAAAATCATTTTCTAGTGGATGATGATGAAAGTAGTGTAGTTACATCAGGAACGAATTTTTTTTGTAATGGCTCCTTTTTCGGTAGAATTCCATCTATTCTGCCAGGTGTTCACTTACAAATTCCAGCATTGGGTTCGTTCAGTTTTAGGATCAGCTTGAGGGTTAACAATGATTCCATGCGTTGTAAGACAAATACAAGTAGTGTTATGTTTTTAAGAGTTAGATAGTAGAAGACCCGCCTCCCCGTGGTAGAGGCGATAACTGCCTCACTATGGTTGAGTAGTTCAGTCGGTGGGGAGGGCTAAGTATATGTACTGTTATGTTGTTAAGTGATTTGGCGTTGATGAGCTATAACTCATGAAACGCTTAAGTATGATATGATGATGGCTACATAGCCAGCCAAGTTTAAAAGTATATTATACTTGCAACAATTTAGCAACTTATTGATAGAATAATAGCTAACCCAACAGATAGCAGAGTATGTCCAAGTATATATCGAGAGAGAGAGAGAGAGAGAGAGAGAGAGAGAGAGAGAGAGAGAGAGAGAGAGAGAGAGAGAGAGAGAGAGAGAGCGTTTAAGCAAATATTACGCGAAATAAGTGATAGAAATAGAACTCCGCTCTAATATTTGGGATATAAAAACTAGATACGCAAAGCCAAAAACATAAAATATATAAGATAGAGTACTCGGGGCATACTGGAAGGGTAACTGCCCGTCCCATGAGATGGAATCTCGGTAATTCGGTAGAGAAGAGCAATAGAATAGATAGTTAATCCCTGGTTAATACAGCTGGCTACATTATTCTTAACTGCTAAATTATTGCAAGTATGATATTAATATAATATAAACTCCTATACCCAGATTTCTAGGTAGACAATCTTCTGACCTAGCTATAACTGGTCGATAGTAATGAGAAACAGGCAGCTACAGCTGAATGATGTTAGTCCCCAATAACGGAATAAAATAAATAAATAAGCACAATTATGTATGCACTAGTCGAGTATGCTTGTAGCCTGGGCTGTAGTGGGGGGTATACGCCGTATACATTCTGATTTTTGAAAGACTTGAAAAAACCAAATATTATTAAATATTTACTGAAAATAAAATTAAAAGTAAATTCATTAGAATTTGATTCTTAGGCAATACTTATAGTTTTATTATTTTTAGTATACGTAATTCGCGTATGTAATTCGTGGTAACTGACGTTATAAACAACACGTTTCTTAGACCAACGGTTTGTTGAGAAGGGGTGGAATTGCAGGGCGAATGAGACGCGGAAGAGCTGATAAATGACCTTGACACGCCTGTAGAAATTCTCTCGACTACAGTAGACTAGTAGCTTCGCCCTCCTATTAAGTTGTATTCCCGAGAAGTCAGTTGTGTGTATGTTCCAAATCGTATTTGCACTAATAAAATTTGTTATTGTAATTAAAGTTTGTAATTTAATTAATCATTACATAACTTGATGAAATATGGGTGAGAAAAATAAAGCGTTGTTTATATGAAAACTAAAGTTAGATATTTTGGAAAGACTCGAAAAGTGTCACTCAAGAAAAACTGCTGTCAAATTAGAAGTGGGCGAGACAACTGAAAAAATTGGAAAAACAAATGATATATCTAGGATTTTGCACTCGATTTGTTCTAGCTCCACTTTAAAGAAACCAAAATTAGAGATAGTTAACAGGGCATTATGGCTGGGTTTATGCAAGAAAGACGACAATCCAATCAGCAGATCCATGAAAGTAGCATCAAAGAAAAAGTCTTGGTCTTACATTTAAAAAAAAAAATAATAAATAAATATATAAAAGATAGTGCAGAAAGTTTTACAGCAAGAGACGGATGGCTTGGACGTTAGAAAATACGTCAATTTGTACTTTAAGATATAAAAAAAAGTTTGTTCTTAAAGTACCTTAATATTTCTGTTTATAAATTCCTTAGCTTTCCAACGACATGCTATACATTCACATCATCCCATTTATTATGTGAGAAAATTTCCTTGATCACATGCTCCTATTTTCCACCATCCTGAAAAAAAAACTACTGAAATTTTCAGAGGTTTGAAAGTTTTTCCTCTAATATAGAGCTAAGATGAAGCTCCGTGCAAAATTTCATTAAATTTGGTCCAGCAGAAGATAAATTAAACTGGAATAAATTTTCATAACGCTTTTCATATGACGGTTTTTCGTTACAAAATTTTTGGAATAATGACAGTAAAACGTTTTTCACGTCAAAAATTCATAAAGTCGCAAAAAGATAAAACGTTTCTGGAACGGGCAGTTCCCACCTTTCAGAACCCTCTCCCCACAATAGGTCCTGTTAAAGCTGTCTGGAGGTGCACCTGTAGCCTAGAATACGGGGAAGAGAACGATAAAATCAGTTCGCACAGGTTACCAGGGACAGAAATTGCGCTACCAACGATGTGCACGCAAGGTTGTGGTCATGTTTTTCATATTGCAGTTGCGCAGGTGGGTTTAAAGGTCACAACAGTGATCAGAACTATGACTCTCTCTTTACAAGACTGTACACTCCTAAAACAGGGAGAAAAAAGGCCACCAACGTACTAACTCCGTGGAAGAGGTGGTCTAGTGAATGACCTTGATCCGCATATTGTGTTCCCCATACTATAGTGAAGTCGTTTTACAGCACCGGTACCCCGGAAATATAGAATTCACAAAAACATTCCGTTAATACCCACAATACCCAGGTGGTATTAACGGGAAGATCCGTTAATACCTCGTGATGTCCGATGGATGATAAAAACTTATATTAGGGCCACCCAAGACCGAACTTATAAGCCCATGTCCATAAAACTGGCGTGTTCTCTGGTCGATTTTCCTGTTTTGCTAGAAGAAAAACCCAAGTTTCGGATATAAAACTTTGTTATCGACACATGGAACGAACTAATTCTGCCATAAAGGGAATAAGAGAATGAAAAAAAAAAAAAAGTGCATAAAGTTACTGGCATTATTGAAGGGATTCGAACCCGGGAATTTTCCATCTGGTGTGTGGAAGACAGTGATTGTAACCACTGTGCTACCGCGCAAACCCGATAAATGATAAAAGCAAGTTAAGCGTGGGGTCGAAACAGCCAAAGTGGACATAGCCCAGCAACAGCCGCAGAGAAGCATTGACTCTGTTGCACTGCAATTGGACATGCCTTCGTCCACAGTACGGGTAGTGTTAATGGAAGGTGTTTCAGTTTTATCAGTACAAAAATCACAGACTGCAAGAGGTTAAAGCGGGTGATGCAGAGGACGGAAAAAACATTTACCCTCACATTCCTGATATGCATGCATGTGGCGGGGAGACAAAACCTACTTCACATTAAATACTCATAATTGATAATTATGTAAATACTCATAATTGATGCATCTGAGCATCGGAAAATGCTCATGTGGCACACTACACTGCACCACACTACACACCCCCAAAAACGACCGTTTGGCGTGGCTCCGCCACTTCCATAAATGCTCATTGGATTCCTCCATGAGGACTGAGCCTGGAGGTCATATCACCTGCTCTCTCGCAAGTCAGAGACATATCGGAACTGGAAACCTTTGTCATTCCTGTGCTCCAGCAATGGGAATGCCTGGAATCTAATATTCATGCAGGATGGAGCATCACTTTGCATTGCGGATGGCCTGTTCCGAAGGCATTTTACCGCAACCTATCAATCAATCCTGGCAACCTATTCATCCTACCTTACCCTCTGATTTCTGGATGTCGGTTTACTTAAAGAGCGCAGTTTACCATGATACGATCTTCACAGACTTGAAGGGTAGCATCACTTGCCATGGACTGCTTCATTTCCGACATGTTACCGTCGGCCATTGAAAGCAACGGGATTGCTAATGGCAGAGAGGGCATATGCCCACCATAACCAAAAATTTGAAATTACAGAAAAAGAACGAAGGAGGCGTTCTAAAAAACTGAGTTCTTTAAAACTAATGCGATTAATTTTTTTAAACTAATGAGATCTTTAAAAATGCATATACGTTAATACAATAGAGAGCTCTCTGCTGTTTAGCATGTATGCATTTTTGTTTTTTAAATTTCTAATAAAGTATTATATTATCTCTTAATAACAACACATTAAAATTCGTGTATCAAGTTGAATACAGCAAGCAAAGCCAGTGGTAATAACAAGAGCAGAGGACCCAGCCGAGTACTGATCTGGTAGGCATAAATTTTTTAGAACGCAATATTGTTCTAAAAAAACACATTAAAATGAAATACTGAGCATATGCAGATAAGAAAAGTATTGAGTTAAAAGCGCTGCAAACGTTAAAAGTGGCTGCATTTCGCATTTCTTTTTATTAATTTTCTAAATATATAAATAATGAATTATTACTATTTATTTACTTTACCAATCAGAATATCAATGAAATACGTTCTATATTTCAATTTTTATTAAAATCCGGAAGGAAATAAGCAAAACATTACACGAAGTGAGTGAATATCATGTTGTCAGATAAGTGTTGTGAAGTGAAAACAATTGTACTTTTATTTATTAATAAATCAGTAAAAGTTCAGGACTTTATTTCAATACAGAAGTTGGGATATAGTTTTCTGTCCTATCTGGGGAAGCCTATTTCTGCTGGTTTGGTCAAAGTGACAGGATTAGGCTTAAGTTCACTTTAGACTTCTTCATAAATCAAAATAAATGAAGTGTTTGTTTATACTGTTTATTGTGTTGTAAACTCCTGTGGGATGGCCACAGGAGTTTACAACACAAAAATACAATAGAGCCGTATTTAGCAGTCACGTGTTTAGAACCGCGGTAAACTGAAACGCGTGTACCACTATACCCTCGCGTTTGATCACTCGGTTACGGCGGCAAGAATCGACCTAACGTTACTAATTCGAACAGCATCACCAAAAAGGTGAATTGCCTATTCAATTAAAAATTGAGACTACTATTACAGCCTTTTTTCGAGACTTCACTCTACTGTTACCCTGACCACTCGGCTACAATTGCCTCTTAATGGATGACCCACTAATTAAATAGAAAGTAATCAGTTACAAATAAGATTTTTAAAATATGAGGATGAAAATGGCAAAAATTAACCTATCGGAAACTATTCTTAAATCTGGCGCAATGAACTTCATGTAAGGTAATGATCATATTTCTTCAAACTCGAAATAAGGGAATTTGAAGAATTTCCTAAAAGTAAAGAGATGTGTGACAGCTGAAAAAAAAAAAAAGTTATGTCCATAAATCACTAAAATAAATTACGAAAATGTTAAAAATGTTCTTTAAACATCAATATTTTGATTTTTTTTTAAACTTAAAATATGGAAGTGCTATTACTGAGTCCAGAAATTCGATTTTGTTATCAATAAATTGTGGTTGGATCTCCAGGGAAATAAAGTTAAGAATAATATTAAATGTTATTTCTTCTTGTTGGTTGTGATTTTTGCCAATTTTTTTTTTTCTTGTTGAGGCAATTTCATCAAAATTTTCAGAAAAATTACAATGACTCTCTCTCAGCATATGAAATATAGATTCAGCTTATCACTAAACAGATAACTTGACCTCTAATGGTCCACGAGATAAAATTAAAAATAATAAATTTTCTGCTTATACTCCGGGATGACCAATTAAGGTCAGAGGATAGTGGAAATCGATACAATGTTCAAAGCGGTTTATGCTTTAATCATAAAAATAATGCAATTAGTGAATAAAAATGTAAGAATTAGTTCTTTCTTTCATTTCTGAATTCACGGGTCGCATCCTGTAGAAACCATATATACTGTATCCACTCCAGATCAGAAAGAGAGGGGGGGGGGAACGTTGCCGACCACTGAGCTACGACATCAAACCCCGTTGTATCTTTCTTTAACAATATCACTGAGTCATGTCATCACCATGACCTTGCTCGCACAACATTACACTTGAAGCACGGTATGCATTCCTAAAAATATGAAGTCAATTATAAATAGCCCTAAGTCATTTACTGGAACTGAAAGAAATGGGATGATAGATAGGAAGATGAAAAATCACACAAGGGAGTCAACGGCATTCGTCAACTGCTATCAGAGGTCGTCTGCTGTCGGCCTATTGTGGCCTACATCCAATCTGGCGCGTGGGCGTTGGAATGTGAAATGGTAGGTGTACCTGGCCCGCACGAGGCCAATAACTCCACGAAACATCCCACACAAACGTGGGCCACGGCAGGAAACGCCGACTTTCTCCCCCAACCCCCTTCCTCTTCTACAGCAAACGTTTTCCCATGCTTACAAGCGTGGGCAGGTCGCCTCTGGGGTAGGATAGTAATCACAACATAGCGCAACGATGCTAGTTTATTCACAAGGTCGTGTGCTTTCACTAAGGCTATCCCAGCACTTTTGGAGGAACAACTTGAAAACTACAGCTGGGAGGAAACCCCGTCTCCCCCAATACGGAGAAACTCGAATTGTTCCGACAATAAAGTACAGTACTGTCATCTCTACCAGTACCACCAACGAGAAAAACAACCCGAAAGTAGAAAAGTCGTAAGGAATCGCGAACATCCTAACAAAAATCCACGAACTGCTGCACGTTAAAATTTTCTTTCTTTTGCTGTTAATTTGAATTTATTATTATACGTTTATTTATAAGGTAAGGTTAAGCCAGTCAGCATGCAGGCAGGGAGGGCACGATACAAATTAAAATGTATAAATCTCTGAGATTTCACAAACGTATTCAAGTCTGAACTAACATCAGAGGTTAGATTTAAACAAGGATCACGATAAAATTTATACTTATTTGCAGATGATATGTTTATATATATATTCAGGTAAATGTATACATTAAAATGTCGGGTAGAATGTTTTGGACATTACTGGAGTAGAAAAGTCGAATCGACACCAAATTTTCACTAAACAAAAAATGACCCAGTTTTTCCCCACCCCTCTCCCTACACAAACACTGCATAAAATTAAAACAGCAGCTCCTATATCCATTTCAAAATTTCTGAACTTCTTGAGAACATCCTCAGGCTCCCTTGTATCAAAATTTCATATCGATAAATTTACTTATATCTACGCACCCACTAACCCATATCACCCTAAGTCCCCCCTCAAAAAACACGCCCATCGCTTCGTAATGTTTTTGGTAAACACAACTATTACTTCTATGCTGTTGAATAGTCCTGTAATATATGCCAATAGAGTAAACCCTCGATTTTACGAACAGAGGGATGGGGGCTGTTCCATCATTCCCGAATGCCCGTTAAAGTTTTTTTTTTTTTTTTTGTTTTCCGAGACCATTTGCTCCGCATAATGCCTGCCCAGAGTCCATCTATACCACGGAAAGGTAGACCACAACTAACATAGGCGGATCCAGAATTTTTTTTCTTGGGGGGAAAGGCACATGTCATTGTGATAGTCTAGGTGCTGTGTGTAAGGTGTAACGCCGGTACGGTAAATGCATTGTTTTTTTTTTTTTTTTTTTCACATCAGGAGAATCGCAATGATCAGAAAATTGTACAAAAACAAATTCAGATTCCTTTAAACTTAAATTTTTTTACTCACATTTTTTCACACATAATTACAGCTTAAAACGTTAAGATATGATGTGATATTTCTAATTCCAATTTGGGGGAAGGGCGATATGGCCTGGGCATTTTCCTGTTGGAACAAACATGGGTCTATAGCAAAGAATCGCCACATCGTTGGGAACATGGAATTGTCCAAAATATAAGGTAGGTGTCGATGTTTATGGTTCCCGCACAAACACCAAAAGGTCTTAGGCTATACCATGAGAAACAGCGAAACACCATAAATAAACCTCTTCGGAATTTCGGCAGCACTACAGGCATCTTCTTCCAAACCGCCCATCTGATCGGAATAAGTTATTCGTCACTCTATAAAACCAAATTCCATTGCTACTCTAAGGTCCAATTACAGCGTTCATTGCATAATGGAAGACGATGTTTGACCTATGCACTACCGTTCTCCCTTGAAAACAGAGGCTGTGGAGCTGCTATAGATGTTACACTGTAAATTCCTGGTTGATATTTTGCAAATATATCTGACAAGATACTGCCGTTCCGAGTATCCTCTCACCAACATCATCAACTGCCGACGTTTGGTGGTGTAGGCTGTCAACAACTGCACGATCCGACAATAAAACCTCTAGAAATCAGCGTGGCTCTACATGCAATGACAGGAACAAACTAACATGTGTTGTTCGTACGCTTTCCTTATATATAATATACCATGTATGTCACTTGTTTACCCATGAAAGTCCAAATGAACTGTGAAAACAGGGGTGTCCGGATACTTTTGGAGAGTAATATACGTGTGTTCGCGCACGAGTTTCACTATTCACAAAGCGCAAATGCCATCATAAATAACGTCAGTAAATATAATATTAATAAAGTAATAAGGCCATAAAACTGATGTAAAAGGCTTAAATTTTACAACTTATTTCTTTGTAAGATGCTATATGGCCACCCTGTACATTTAATTTTAAAAAAAAATTAGGAACCGCTTTAGCAGAGCATTCGGCAAGCCTGCAAATGCAGAGATGTACTAACAACGGTAAAGAATATGGCAATATTTAATTAATGCTGATTATAATTATATGACATCATAATAAGGGCAAATTTTTAAGCTAATTTAACAATAATAAGAAAATATTAGACTTTGTAAACGTGAAAAGACCAACCGCTGATCAGTCGGTTGAAAAGTGAAGTCCATGCGTCCACGAGTACCAAATCACAAAATAACGAGCCGAAGTGAGTCAACGGATTTGCTGATGACGTCGTTTGTAGCGGTCACGTGAGCTTTCCTGACGTATACAACACGTTCAACATGAGCAGGTAAAACGAGCTGCGTGAATCAGCAAACAAAGGCGCTGTGGGTCGGCTACCTATATTTCCATGATTCACCACACTCGCTGCTCTTTCGTATGGCGTCTGATGCCCCTTTGGAGAGCGCATAGATGCACAGAAAACAATTACAGACAATTTTTAGGGAAACAGTAAGCAGAGAAAACAAGTATCCTTGAAATGCTTATTTATTATTCACTATCTGTTTATTAGTCATAAGCATTAAATAAGGTTAGGTCATTTCAGAAACCCAGACAAAATGTTCCATGTTTTGGATGGGTTTCGCCAGTTGCCAAGAGACCTTAGGGATCTTCTTAACGCGCTGCTTCCCCCTCCAAGGTTTCTCGATAACTAGTAAAGCTTAAAGGTGGCAGATGACTTTCATCAACCGGTGAAATACCACCACTTTGCTTATTGGAGGCTTGAAGTGGTGAAACCCATGTTTAGTCTCCAGAGCAAAGTTTCCGGCATCCCCCTCCCCCCATACTTATCCTTCAACCCATGCACGGTACTAAGTACTATAGGTTTCGATACCTTTCGTGTTTGGGGTTTTCATAAAAAAAAAAAAAAAGCTAGACCAGTGGTTTTCAATCGGGGTGCCGCAACAACATTCCAGGGGTTCCATGTAATTTGGCTTTAAGTTACTTAAACATTTTTTAAAATGTATATATGTTTATTTCATTATAAAAAGGTGTACAGTATCTTTTTAATTTTGTGGTGATCTATAATTGATGTTTACTTAGTACCTCTATATAAAGAATAAAATTATTATATACTGTATATATATAATTTGCATTATAAAATGTAATGCAATTTTTATAAATATATTATTGTACAACGTAACATATATATTTCTTAATATTAGATATATACATACACACACTAACAGAGAGAGAGAGAGAATCGGATCTAACAGGCAGAAAATTGAGTAGGGGATGCCGCAAAATAAAATTACTTAGGGGTGCCGTTATTTAAAAAAAGGTTGAAACCACTGAGCTAAATGTTGCAGGGCTGTTGGGTGGGGGGGGGGGGAAGAAGTGAATCTGCATAGGGATTAGAAAGGAGTAGAACGGGAAGAAACTCTGAATGATCAAAAATGAGTTTAGCTTTAAGTCGATCCAAATGCCCACGAAAACCTGGATCTTTTTGACAATCAAATGAAAATAACAGCCATTTATGAAACATCAACGTCAATAACAGTCATTTATGATAACCAATTGTTATTACCACTTTCCCCAGTAGTGCACAAGTCCAATCAGTTACCAAAAAAAAAAAAAAAAAAAACTTTTAAGACCCTTAGTAAACAACTATTGTACACCATAGTTTCTTATTTTACTAATAAGAGTTCAAATATTTGTCATGTCAGGGTCATCCTATACGGTACTAATATATCATATTATGTATCAAAAATGCAATAAATCAGCATAATAAAAATGTTACTTTTGCTGATTTATTGCATCTTTGATATCACATAACTGAACTCGTTAAGAATTTTAAAATCTTTATAAGATTTCCGCTTCACCCATAAATAAATTTTAAAAATAATAATACGGAAGGGAGATAGCATATACTCTACCACGAAAATATTTTGTCACTAATAAAGCACACAAAAGTCAGAATCCGCTTTGCAGTTTAAGATTCATGATGTTCTGAATTTGATATCTTTGATGTGATATATGAGCTGAACCCGATTTCTCCATAACCTCCATTCCTGATTAACAGGCCTCTGAGAACCTTCGAGGTAATTTTAAACATTTAAATTGAATTTATTTGTACATAATGGAATGGAAGCGGCATTATACAGCCATACTGTTTAAGATAAAGCCGATGCCGAGTAATACGTAATATCCTGGGAACCTCTCTAAGTAGATAATCCGCTCTGGAAGGTACAGGCTGTAGTGAACTATGTCATAATCAGGGCCAAGGCCAGTACAGAAATAGTCATGATAAGTAAAGTGGTATCTACAATACTAATTCTTTGATTTAGGGTAAACTACAACCCTGAAAGACTAATCAGCGTTTTCTATTATAATTATAAATTGCTAAATGCAAAGTTTGAACATATTAGCGTTATATATCAGCTATCTTAATGCCACTCCTGTGCTATTATCATGAAATTAATGAACAAAGTTTGCTAACATAACTAGCTGGCTACAACACTTAAGAAAATAAATCACAAAATTAAAATGTTGACAAAGAAATCGGAAAGCTTCATCTCTCTGGTAACGACATCCTGTAGCCGATGTCACAAGAAAGTAAATATTACAATCCAGCGGGAAATCTTGGTTCCTCTCAAAAATCGCTAGCCAAACTAAATTAATTTTCGCACGAATTTTATTTTGCCCCACGTTAAAAAAAAAAAAGGAAATTGAGAGTTCAAGAATCTTAAGTACCTTATTAAGTACCTTATTAAGCTGGTAGTATTGCTCAATAGCAATACTACGTGCCAACAAATGATCATCATTTGTGATTTGGTGAGGTTCTCTTACCAAATCACGGGCGGTGCAATCCTCAGCGAGTCAATGCACATATATGCCTTACTGGTATGTGTGTTGCGCCGTAATCTAAACCCACATACCAGTAAGCAAGCAGATGCAGACTTGGTGGTACTGGCACTGCTCCTTGCATCTAAGGAGCAGTGCCAGAACCCATGTTTAGTCTCTAGAGCAAAGTTTCCGGCATCTCCCTCCTCCCATACTTCTCCTTCAACCCATGCACGGTACTAAGTACTATAGGTTTTGATACCTTTCGTGTTTGGGGTTTTCATTAAAAAAAAAAAAAAAAAAAAAAACTCTGCACCACCAAGACCAAAAAACAGACTACAACCAGAAAATAGCTCCTTATAATCTCTCATTAATGCCCAAATAACAAAACTCTTCAAATAAATTACACTCTCTCGAATAGCTGTTCTTATCTCAAAGCATAGATGTGTTTATCATAAACTTAGCCCGAACCAGACCAACAATCAGTAACCTCCTCGATCCTATCAGATACTCGGAGTTCCTAATATCAAAAGCACACGATACAGGAGGTGGGGGGGGGGGCATAGCCTTTCCAATAAACTCAACTCATTCATACTCTCCCAAGTAACTATCCACTCAACGAAGACCTAGTCGATACAGCAAAATATAATATTAGTAAATTAATAAGAGGAGTTAATCGACTGTCGTGATCACAGGAATTTTCATTCCTGTGATCACGACAGTCGGTCGAAAAGCATTGTCAGCTTCAGGAAGGAAAATCGTCTTGAATATTTTCGTTAGATTCTTTTAATTGCGTTAATTTGAATTTTAATTGTTTTGAATTGATTTTGAATTGTGTTAAATTGATTATTTAATTATTTATATTTTACTTTAATTATTTAATTATTTATATTTTACTTTAATGTACCGGTAAGTTGTCGATTTTTTCGTTTTTTCCGTTTTAATTTCTGGAGGGTATCATACGGAAGTGTTCCACGTACTATATTGAGGTTAACTCCTCTTATTAATTTACTAATATTATTATCAACGTAGAACATATTGAGTATTACAGCTCTGATTCATACTATCTAAGCAAAATATAATATACCGGGTAAAAACCAAGTTATCCTCACTGAGACCAACCTTAGTCACGTTGTGAAAAAGGCCCATAATTCCTCGCGTCATTGACGGAATTCGAGTCTTTTCCACCCGAGTTTGAATGGACTGAGTATTAGTTAAATATTCAACTAGTACTCAGGAGACTAGTATTAAATTACAGAAAGTTATATGAAGTGGTTTACGGCGTTGGGTACAAACTCCACAAAATTTGTGTGCGCACCATTAATTGGGTAAGCCAATTAATATACAAATATACAAAGACACTGATTCTTGATTTCATTCATTAATACATATTTAGGAGGTTTTCTGTCAGCTAATGCTCTGGGATATCGCAATCATTCAAAATAGCGAGAGTTGGAGAATCAGTTATACTGTAAGCATAAATGTACGGGGCCTGGTAGCATTGCGGTGCGGAAGTTTCACGACCTCGATGGCGACCAGCACCAAATAGTTTCTTGTTACCTCCTAAAATCAATTTCAAAGTGCGTTACGTGTATTTTGCATATACCCATTTGCACTATTGGGTCGTGTTGTTGTTCGTTAAATGCATTTGACTTAACATTATTTTCATTTGGGACAGTCATTAGTAAAAATGTCTGATTGTGTTTCTAATAATTCTGACTGCCGATGGGGAATTATTTATCCTATTATTAGTAGTAGTTATATTTTTACTCTACCATATTCTATCATATTTAGAACATATCGATACAGACCGATGTAATGCACAATCTTTCACTTAGATGGCATTAATCGGTGCTGATCTCATTAACAACCTTAAGTTATCTATAATGTTAAAATTTACAAATAATTCTTCGCCTAATACGGATATATATATATATATATATATTTATACACACACACACACCTATACTGACTACCTTTTTCAACTGGTAGCAGAATTTGATGTCGGGCGAAGCGTGCATGGTTTTTCAACTCGCTAAACATGCAAAACGCGTAATTCACAGATCTCAGATCTATATAACGAAACCTCGTGGCCTGAGCTGCCATAGCATTAATTCTAAACGACCATACCAGCCAATGCAGCCAGCAGTCGCTAAAAAGGTCATCACAGGAGTATACAATTGTATTAATGGCGAACAAATCATTAACTTTACACCAACTAGAAAATGTTATGCGTATGTGAGTATACGCAAGTATGTTCGTGATTGTGCATACAGCATCTGAGTTGTATGTACCCTTGGTTCGCATTCAGCAGATGATGCGAAGGACATGGGAAGGGAAACCAGTTCGGGGTAGAGAGACACTGGTCGGGCAACTATTTTCCAAATCGGCTTCTCTCTCTCTCTCTCTCTCTCTCTCTCTCTCTCTCTCTCTCTCTCTGTACTCTTGTAGAAAGGCTGAAACGATGCATATGCACATCTACAACCAACTCCATTGCTTCGACTTCTCCTGTCAGAGAAGCTGCTGAGAATGCCATGACCTCATCGACCGCGTGCTAGCGGTCAATAAAAGCAGCAGAGAGCCTAGAAGACCACGTAATCCTGTCTTCTGAGTATTATCTGTATGAGTTACCTTCAGGGGAATTTTCAGGCCATTGTCCTCAACGATGCGAAGTGCTCAGCACACAAACACGTACAGAGATTTTGAAAATCGAATTATATATAAGACTACTTGTATTGTACAGAAACATTTTCACATATGTTGATACTAAATTTATTTTCTGAAATAACTTCACCTCAGTGACATCAAATATTTTACTTTCTTCTTTGATCTTGCGTCCCCCACATATTTCCAACAATCGTGAATATTATATATCTTCATTTTGTCTTGAAGATCTTATATTCAATACCCGAAAATCGCTTTGCCCACAATTAGTGCAAACGTACATTAAACTAGCAGTTCGTGACCTGTGGTAAGCGAGAGAAGAAAAAAAAAAGTTAAAAAATAAGTGGCATTTATCCTAAGTACTATTTGTAATAGTATAAATTGCGACCTCCTGCCTTCAAGAAAATTTTTGGATAATGGAGTTCAGGTTTAATAAAAGATTAGGAACTCCTGAGCTAAAAAATAATAATTTATTATGATCCATTAGAGGAATGTATTTATTTGTAGGAAGAATATCAAAAAACATTTCGATCGCGAGGAGGAAATTTTTCCATGAACGAGTTACACGAAACGGCTGTGTCAGTGCGTGAGAGAAAGAGAGTTCAAATCTACTATTTTGTGTCCGTTGGGGGTTAACGTTTAGATAGAAACAGTGGCCCCCTGCATTGCCTTCCGTCACCGAACGGATGCGAAGACAGCCTGGGGCTAGTCAAACCTCCAGTCTGACGAGAGGGAGGGAAAGATTAGTGGCCTGATGTGCAAGGACGCGCACGCGGGGGAGAACGAAAGAGCGTCTACCCCAGCAACAAAGACCACTACCATCCGCACGTTCACTCATCATGAGAGGCACGTAAAGAAGCACACAGGGATAGGTTTTCGACCCCCCTCCTTCCTTTTTCATCTACGTTGTCTCTGCACGAAAAATGACGAGAACTTTTTCTTATGGCGGTGGACCAAACTACGTCCAGTTGATAGGTGAGAGGGAATAAAATTTTACATCATCCTGTTATTAGAAAGGTTAATAAAAAAAAAAAAAAGAAGCCAGTAAGAACACCGTTATTATTGGCTACTTCACATAGCAAGATAGAAGGCGTTTCAATTAAAAGGCACTGAGTCTAAGGTTAAGGTATTTGTCACCTGGACCTTTTCCGTCATTTTTACACTCAATTTTTGAATTTGGTGTTAAAATTCAATTAAGTATTACTGTTTAGATTTTATGAGTTATAAATTTAGATTTTACATAAATTACTTTTTCTCATTGAGGAAAAAAAAGCAGTTTTCTTATAATTATAATGTTCCATTAATAATTTCCAAACACCAATTTCTTTTTGTTAAACATGTTTCCTAGATTGCATGTCATTGTTACCATGTGCGTATTTGCAACGTATAAAATCACTTATTTTAGAGACATGCTGTACTATTTCACAGTATAGTACTTGATTAAGAGCAAAATAATATTTACTTTTTAATTAAGGCGGTTCCAACTGCTGAAATCATAGCAGTTGAACCGGCAACGTTCGAACCTGCGAAATTTCTTTTTTTTTTTGGTCCAGTGAGGACCAAAAAAAAAAAAAAAAAAACCCCAAACCCGACCCCAAAATACATCGAATCACCAACCCAAATCTTTGAGTGAGAGAAGACAATAAGTGCATACTTTAAAAACAATTTAAATGCATTGAAACCAATTTAAACAATGAGTCTATTCTTTAAACACTTTAAAAGCAAATGTTTCAAAGGATTCTTACAATGTTTTTTTATGTTTCAACATTTGTTTTTAAAGTGTTTAAAGAATGGACGTATTGTTTAAATTGTTATGGACTTATTGTCTTCTCTCACTCAAACATTGGAGTTGGTGATTCGATGTATTTTGGGGTCCGCAAGCCTCGATTCCGTGGTGAATTGGATCACTGAATTTGTCTACGAGTGTGAGGAATTCATGTAAATTATTTGCATAGTTAATTCAACAACGAAGAGTACCAGCACAGAAGTGTTCTACAAGACATCGTAGAGGTAATGCCTCCATTTCTTACTTAACTAATTGATGTAGAAGTATTGAGCCATTGCAGCTCTATCATCTATTAATTACAATAATTTGGAAATAAATAAAATATACACTGTTGTATTACGTACTTGAATGTTCATTTAACAAGCTTTGAAAGTTAAATGCCTTTCAAATTGAACTGGTTGTAGGCAGTATTCGGAATACACCTGACGATGTTCTAGTAAATGCTCTACTCTCCCCGTGAATTGCGTTGGGGTACGAGAGACGCCATCTCTTTCCCATATACCTTTTCTTTTCTCTAAATGATGATGCAGCATTGTCTGTTTTAGTTTCAATTTACTACGGACGACAAAAGGCTATTTCGCATAGCGTCTAACAGGCGTCTACGCTAGTGAGATCTATCTTTTAGAAATTACTGTACAGTGTACATATCTCTTATACGGCAAAAGCTTACAGTTCACCCGTCCGCCCATCTATCCTCAGGGTAGATGGTGGATGGATGAATACGGACAATACCCCTGCCTCTGCGGAATGCTATAATTTGGATTACTGTACCCGTCGTGCGTATCTTACTGAAAAGTGGCTTTTGTCATGTGTGTTTGCCGATTGAAAGATCGGAAAATTGACGGAAGTAGAATATAAAAGAACGAATAGGAACAGGGAGTACAAAAAAAAAAAAAAAAAAATCAAGTGAGCAATAAAAAATAATACAATTAATAAAAAGACTACTTGTATAAAGACTGAAAGGAAAAAAAATAGATTTTTATAATAAACAAATCAGTTAATAATACAAATATAAAAAAACAAGTTTTATGCGCAAAACAAGAACATTTCGTTTCTGCACACCTGCCATATTGCCTATTCATTCTCGAATCAGCACTCGGCAACAAACATAAAACAGTGTACTTCAGCTACAACATAAGGTATATGGATATAACGTGTATAAAAAATAATAATTGTTGGATTTCTAAATTATCCAATTGTACCATAAAAATTCCTCCAATATTAATAAAATTTGGGGGGGGTTAACAAATTGTTCTAAAGAGTCATATAAAATTTCATGAAAATCCATATCCACCGAGAGACCAGTTATTACACGCGGGAGGAAGGACGACAAAGAAACAATTTCCGGAATTCTATTGGTTCGATTTTTATGAAATTGGAAATGGTTCGCTCGACAATTATTTCTAAAAGAGCAAATATAAAACTTTATGAAAATCCATCCATTAGGCGGAGCCGAGTTATTACATGCGGACGGACATGAAGACATCCTGCTTTAGTCTAATAGACACCACACGCATATCTGTGTTACATTAGATACATGACTGAATTAGGTACAGCGGCGTTTTACCAGCTTGGTGTCCTGGTGCAATATATATATTATTATTTATTTTTTTTTTCCCCAATGTAACTTTGTCTCCTTTCTCTTTGGGCCTTCACTCGGAGCTCATTGCCGTGAAGCTGCACAACTTGTACCGTAGGATGATATGCTACTGACATCTTATGTACACTTGAGACTGATAAGCATTCATAGCCATACTAAGCTTTAAGTCTAGTAAAATATTTCGTCCAGTTTGACGTTACAGTTCTAAACTTTATAGAAGTACAGTGTATAACATAACTTAGCACTCTCCTTTTGAGATATAGACTGAGTGCTAATTAAACTAGTAACTGCCATGCCTGCTACAGTTAACGGTTAACCTTAAAAGCGATGATGTCGTCATAGTTACTTTGCATCTCTATTTCTTAGTAATCCAGTAATAAGATTCTTATTCATATTTGAATCACAACCACCATCGTATTGACACCCACAGAAGAAACGATAATGTTGCAAGCAGGTGCAGCAATGCTAATACTAACAAAAAATTAAAACGTTTCACAGGAGGTAAAAACCAGTGGAACTGAAGATGCATTTAAAAATACAAATTACTGAGTTAGCGAAAGTCTAAGAAATTCTTTAAAGTTTAGAAATAAGATACAAGGTGGTAGAATAAAAGAAACATCTACCAAAAGTCAGATAGTACGGCGTGTGGTGTGTGTAAAGTGTATTTAGTGTCAGACGGCACCAGGGGTTTCCCCCCCCCCCCCATCTCTATGGTGTGTGGCAGGACAACATCGACACGGAACAGAATACGCAAAACTCTGGAACTGTCTAAAAGGATCAAACACCATTCGTCCAAAGAAAAGTCGCTAATTCATTTTGGTTGAACAGCGACAAAAAAAAAAAAAAAAAAAAAAAATATGTGTTTATTCTCGATACGGCCGAGACCAGAAGAGGTTATATATTCATTGTTCCTGCAAACATACTCGAATAATTATTAAAGGCAGCCAGGTTTTCAACGCTACTGGTTCGAAAACCTAGCTGCCTTTAATTCGAGTACACGCTCGAACACACAACTTCTTTACTTGTGGACACGCACGCACCACTAGACCGGTCCGCGCGGGTAGCAAAGTACAGTAATTAATTAATCACCGTCTCCTCCCCCACCGGGTGAAAAACACCCGAGTTCGAATCCCATCAATGAAGCGAGGAATTTTTATGGGCCCTTTTCACAACGTGGCTGAGTTAGTCAGTCTCTAGGGAGGGTACAATCCTTGGACATAATATACATCACTATCTCAGTGTTGCAATAAAGATTTCTCTATAGGCAGATGGGATCGTTCTCGGGTGGCTCTAATATCACAGTTAACCAGTGAACTCCCGCTTCCCCTCGCGGTAGCAGTGATTATAATCATAGTCCACCCCACACCAAGGGGGAAAGGCTCGGTTTCGACTCCCATCAATGACGCGAGGAACTTTTATGAATTTTTTTTTTAAATTCTGTGACGGGATAAGTCGGTTTCAGGTGAGGTCAGCAAAGTGTTTTTTCTCCCAAACAAAAAAAAAAAAAAAAACTAAAAATTGACCACAGAATTTTATTCTCTCAATTAACAGACCAAGCCCCCCCCCCCCCATAGTCGGTGCCACTGCCTATGGTCGAGGCACTGCCCACATTTTGATTCAAAATGTGGGAAAATATTCTACAAATAATAATAATACTGCAATTTCGTATGAGAATACTTCAAGTTCGGTTTTCTTTACAGATAAATGACTAACTTAACTCTCCAAACATTGCTCTTATATTTGGCTACTACCAGCCATATTTATTTAATCATTTCATTACAGAGTACACAACTTCAATTTAAATGTAAAAGTTAAAATTAATATAAGAACAAATGAAGAAATTATTAGGAGTTCCAAGCGAAAATACAGGGAATCATAAATAAATATACAAGTGAAAGTAAATACAAAAAGACCAGATAATAAATTTATATACCACAGATAATCCTATACACTATCTCTTATAATAATATAAAAATCTATAAACTAACATGAAATGCATAAAAAAATTAAACTTAAATTGAAATATAATTGCGTATAAAACGATATAATTATGTCACTGGATATAAATAATAGATTAAGTTTAAAAATTAACAGACGTAAAAATATGTGAACAGAACTGTCAATAAACGCAATAGCAGCTATACACCAATGAGCCTAATACAATTATCGAAAGAACTGAGACTTAAGCAAACAAGCCACCCACAGAGAAAGTAAAAAAAAAACGCTAAAAAATTTTAAGTGGATAACAATAGGAAACGGTCGGTGGTCTCTTTTTACTTTTCCAAGGGACGCCAAGTAGGTGTTAGCTGCCCTGTGCATCCCCGAATTACAACCTTTCTGACTCGTGCTGCTCATGCTTCACAAAGATAGTAATATATGCGCACGTTCGTTTGCGTAAAACTGAGATAAAAGAAAGCCCACATTAATGCTGCAACGTTACGAAAATACTTTTTGAACTTCAAACTGCCTTCACGTTTCGTTCCCTTTAAAACTTCTTACATCTACCTTTTCTTTTTATTTTCTGAAAATAAAATTCAAAGTTGTTTCCCCCTTTTGTTCGGTCGCAAGAGTTTAATAACAGCCCCTGCGTACAATACAGCAAAATTTGCTACGTCCAATACTAAAGGGGTGTTAAACACGCCTCTCGCTGTTTGCGTCAGTGCATCGTCATCGGACGTTATCTACGGCTGGTCTGGATGAGAGAAATCAGACGTAAGTAGCGTACGTACACTGCGCGTGCGTGGCGACACGATATATTTGATATCGCCCAGCATTGCATTTATTTCGGTATTCACATAGAGCGAAGTTCATCACACGCGCATAATCCAGAAACAAAATTTATTTCGACATCGATATATAACTTGCCAAGGAAATCCTCCTAACTGTGCTGAAGGAGGCTGAATTGCAAGCATAGGTGACATTTTGCCCCTTGCCCTTTCCGTAAAGTGCTACATATCACGTTATCTGGAAAACTCGCAGCTACAAAACGTCTTCTACACATATCAGGAAGCTGGGAGATATTTTACAGCTATATTCCTGAGAATTAGCCTATTCATTGCTATATATCTGTTTTGCGAAACAGATTTTCTGATAAATAACTGCACTAGTTTTCTCAATATTTAGAGTTTTAAGGAATTAACAGTTATATTCTAGAATGCACAATCAGTATTCTTCGTAATTGTATGATATATACAGAAATGTCGCACTGTTATTTAGAAATATCAGCCAACAAGAATTGGCTGATTTTTAGAATGTGGACAAAGAGGATTAACCGAGAAATTTGTATGCAATAAAGAGTTCTTCTTCAACCTGTCACAACTAAGAAGTTGATTCTTATTTAATATGAACATCGTTACAATTAATAAGTCCACAATATCACAAGAGAAATGCAAAATGCTACATGTCGGTGGCTATGTTGCCAATACAAGCAGGATCGAGAGGGAGAGAGAGAGAGACCCACGAGCCAGGCGACAGTTTGGAGAGCCAAAAATCATTGGGCGCCTTCCTTCCCTATCATCTATTTGTATCTATATTATTAAGAGCAAGAATTCCTGGCTACACGTGCAAACATCTACTTTTCACGTTAACATCGAACTATTAATTTATCAATTACGCTAACAAATCATTATTCATATTCAATGGCTGGCAGTGCTACTCACTATCTTCTCCTTATCTGTAACATGAATAGCAAAACATTTCAATCACACAAACTATTTTTGTCAATCCCAATGAACATCCTATCGAACTTAGCTGCTACTTATATGTACCAATAAGAAAGAGGTAGCATTTATGTACCAATAAGTTAGCTTGAGAATTGAAAGAAGAAAAAAAAAGCTTCCACGAAATGTTTATCTTGCAATTGCCCACATGATTCTTTCCCTTTTCCGAAGCCTTATCTTCCGTTGATTGAAAACAATATTTAAGAAGATTCAACTCTGCATACAATGCATTTAAAATCCTCTACATAAACGGATACAAAAAAACGTTTTGTTTTATTTTTTAAACAATTATCATTTAAAACAAAAAGGTATTCTCCGTGGAAGTGGAACTTTATAAAGTACAAATTTAGTTTCCGGAAACGAAGGTATTAATCACCCCGCTATCTGAACTGTGAACAAATCGCAATATAACTTACCGAGTTTTGTGGAGCAGCACAATTCTGTCTTTCGGAACTTTCAGTCTGTTGGCTACTGTCCTCCTCAAATTCGTGACGTTACTATCCGGAGGAACTTGGACTTCTATCTGGCCCCCCGTAGTAGGCAGGATGTACAGTGTACGCTGGCTGCCATATTCCACTGGCCTAGTGCTCGTATTTATTAAGGTGCTTGCTTTGCAGGAGGCTGTTTCTTCTGCCATCCTCACAGCGACTGACAGTCCAGCTCCAATCTCTTACTCTACTTTGGCTATACGCCCACACTATGAAAGGTGGAAAGGCTCGCGCTACTCAAAGGAAGAAAAACTTTACAAACACAAACTGGAAATCAGTGCCATCTAGCTGCTGTCACGCTGCACGGCTCCATGCGACTGACGCCTATCTCACGGCACTGCGAGCAGTTTCACAATGAACGTCACCGAGCCAATGAGAAACGGCGTCGTCGGACGGATCGATTTGTGATGTGGGGATGTCGACACAGTTTACTACAGAATGGTTGCCAAGCTGGATGCAACGCTGAAAGTTACGCGCGATTACATCACGAGGGCAGCGTTGTTCATTTCGACCTCTTATTATGGGAGCCGATGAAATCCCAGGAGATGTTGCGTCTGAATTTCATTGTGTCGTGATAAAATCACGAACTGCACCCGTTATATAGAGATGAAGGGCATTTTGCTGATGTCAAGACAGCTTTCTTCAGCAGCACAGAGAAACGGCTGCGGATGTTGGGTAAGAATATTTACACCACCTCCCTAAGTTGGACTAGAAATCCTTTTTTTTTTAGCTTGGAGCCATTTGATTCTTTTAGGTGTTTAGAGAGCCTATTTTTAAAAATGTGTTGAACGTAGAGATACGAGGTATTTCAACGCCCAAGTAGCACTTCGGAAGTGTACTTCCCCAACTAATTATGAATTTACTTCATTAAATTCATAAATCTGACGACCTTTCAAGCCATGCGCCCTTAGACAATTACGGTTTCCACATCCTCATTGCGGCTCCGAATGTGTTTTCATTTATACCAGAGGTTCCCAAAATATGAAGCGTACCCCAGGACACGCTGTTTTTTTGAGGTGGGGAGGAAAGGGGACTTGTTGTTTTCATGAAGCACTCTTTTAATAAAATATAGACAAACCATCCCACTCATCCAAGTACAAAGCATTTTTTTTTTAAATTTATTTCTACTATTCGTATTTTATTTCTTTGAGATTAAATGTATTGAAGTTTAGCTATGTATATTCATAGCTAAACTTTAGTTCAAATCTGGTTATTTGAACTTGCTCTGGAACTTGAGGGGGTATGAATTTTATGAAAACACTTAAGGGGGCTCAAGGTATAAAAGTTTGGAAACCGCTGATTTATAGTGTCAGCATCATATTGCACTGTTGTATTCTGTCTGTACATGTAATAAATATGTGTTCACGAGCAGGTTTTCACAGGGTAAACTACTCCATCTGCATGATATTGGCAAATTACAGTCACAATTAAAGAGCGGTTTAAGAATTCTTCAAGTCTCCGACAGAATTCGAAAGTTGATTCTCAAAATGAAGTGTCGAAACCATTTATTTTTCTTCCCTGAAGTTACAATGATATAATGCAGTATTTGCTCTAAAGCTAAGAGCTGTTTCAATAATCCTGAATAATCTGGATTGTTAAACACTCATTTCATAAGAGTAATTTCGCAATATTTTTGAATTGAAAACGTAAATTGCAAACCAAGCCAACGCAAAGACGGATCAAGATCTTCAGGTTTTTTTTTTTTTTTTTGTTTGTTTGTTTGTTTGGGGGGGGGGGAGAGAACAGACACGCAGCATAAGAAAACAAAGGAGACTGAGTTTTAGCAGGTTATGCATCATCCATCGATTCGGAATAGAATAGTCAAGTACATACTGCTCTGGTTCAAGAGAATTTAATTTAATTGGAAGATTCCATTGCCAGGTAACAGGTACGAGGTAGAACCTGAGTGTATCTACCAGAAAAAAAATAATAATAACAAAAATAAATTTATATTTATACTCCGGGACGACCACACGAGGTCAGAGGAGTTCACAAGATGAGAGAGAATACAATAATTCAAATAATAACCGTATTTAGTTGTTTTCCTGCTAATCAGTATTCAGTCCTGAGGCTTGAACCACAGTGCTCCTGTACCCACAACTGATGATGCAACCAACAGATTTTCAGTTTTTATGGAGAGGTAAAGAGAGCAGCATTATTATTCATGCGGGGACTAATGATATCACGCCCCCATGAACTGATGGTTTCATGTGCGTGTGTCAGTGTTGGGTTGACGTCTAGAAGCAACCATGGCGAAATAAAGAGCTACTATCAAGGTCGAGAACGTCAAGACGCATCGATCCCCATCAGAAGAAGAATCGTTTTAAGGTGGTAGATGACTTTCATCAACCGGTGAAATACCACCACTTTGCTTATTGGAGGCTTGAAGTGGTGAAACCCATGTTTAGTCTCTAGAGCAAAGTTTCGGCATCCCCTTGCCCCATACGTCTCCTTCAACCCATGCACGGTACTAAGTACTATAGGTTTTGATACCTTTCGTGTAGGGGTTTTCATAAAAAAAAAAAAAAAAAAAGGGAGATGACCCGAGCCTATTTTGGTTCTGTCTAGCACTCAACCCACTGGCAACCATGCTTAATAACAGCAAGTACGGACATACCCTAAAATAAGGGAGGAAGAACCTGTACACCCTCTCTCACCTGATATACATGGATGACATTTCCCTCTATGCCGCAACCGAGAGCAACTCTAACAGCTACTGCGTTTCACAAAGAGCTCAGCACTGATATCAGGATACAATTTGGCCTAAACAAATACAAGAATTGCCCATAGATTGCCTCAAGGACATCCAGTGAGCCGAAACTACCAGCTGAAGACCGGTGAAGAGATTGAAGTCATGACAGAGAGAGACCTACAAATATCTGGGGATGATGCAGGCTCACCAGTTAGAACACAATGAAATCAAGGCTCGTCTGTTCTTGCCATTCAGCTTTGAACGTGGTGGCAGCCATAAACACTTATGCAGTCCTCCCAGTACTAATATGCTTCAGGATCATAGATTGGACCAATACCGAGCTGGAGGAGATTACCAGATCGACCAGAATAATGATGATCAAGAGCTGCCAACACCAACTGAAGTCGGCCATTGAGAGACTCACCATGGCCTGGAAAGAAGTGGAGGGGATTGACTAATCTCACTGAACAACAGAAGACGGCGATTAAGAACTTGCGGGATTATTTCCAGGAAAACACAGCACCAATCTACCAAGCCATAAGAAAGATAGACAAATGGCACACACCATTCAATCTTAACAAGGAGACCCCACTCACACAGACAGAAGGAGCAAAGACAGAAAGGTGGGCGAAGAAGGCACTCCATGGCAGACAAAAAAATTGACCTCCATCAAAACTACATAGATAAGGTGGCAGGAAGCTCTTCCCCGAGACCGAAGGATTCATGCTCTCCATTCAAGACCAGGTAGTCAACACCAGGAAATACATCGCTAAGGACACGGAGTGACAGGTGACACACGTTGATGATACCAATGTCATCTGGCCCCAGAAACAATGCAGCAGTTCACCGAGGGATGCAGGGTGATCACCCAGACGGAGACACACAGACACGACCAGGCGTCCAGAATAACACGAGTACATCAGACGTTATCTCAAAAATACCAGCTGATCAAAGAAAGTTTACCGTACTACAAGTACGAGCCTCAGGCCATACTACTCACAGAGTGTACTGGGACGGTACCATAATAACTGACAAGCCGATTCCGCCCAACACACTAGACCTCATCGAAAAGAAGGAAATGGCTACCTACCTGATCGACAGAACTGTGCTCAACACCAGCAACCTCCAGAAAACATACGAGGAAATGATTAGGAAGTAATCAGACCTAAGCTAGGAAGGCAAAGATATATGGCATATGGAACAAGTAATGAAGTTAAAGATACGGCATATGGAACAAGTAATGAAGTTAAAGATACGGCATATGGAACAAGTAATGACCATCCCGATCACCGTGTCAACCACCGGCACAGTGCCAAAGAGCCTCCATAAGAACCTAGCAGCAATAGGCCTCCCAGAGAACACTTACATAGAACTCCAGAAATTCGCAATCCTAAACACCTGTAGGATAGTAAGAGAGTTCCTCGACCAACAGTAATAATAACAATAATAATAGTAACCGGACACAACCAACCACCCCATGCAATTGGTACCAGTACCCCTCAAAATGGGTATGAAAAAAAAATCCCATAAAGGTAAAAAGTTTTATAATAATCTCACTGTATAAGGCAATTGTAAAACCGCACTTGGAACACTTGTGTCCAAGTAGGGGTATCGCACTTCAAAAAAAATAAATTAAATAATAATAATAAATAAATAAATAAAAATAAAAAATCGAGCTTCCTGAAACAGTCCAAAATCGAACCATGTGTGTAGTGCGATCGGCGACCATAATATGGGGCCGATCATATAATATATGTGGCGCCCATATATTATATGAGGAATGACTTCGAATGTGGGGGCTACAGAGCTTGGTAACTACATCCCTAAGAGAAGACCCGATGTAAGTTGCAAGACATAATCTTACAAACAGATTTGTATTATTGAAAATAGGTTTGACAGTAATGCACTTAAGGAATAAGAGAAACATGGCGTGGTCAGGTATGAGGAAATAGGTTAAGATTAAATTTTCTGAGGCAGAGACCTATGAAATCTTGAAAGAAAGGAAAAAGGCACTTAAGGAAGTTAAGCGGCCGGGAGTTTAATTGTGTAGCATGCGCTGCTGTTTTAGGACTCTACCACTTAAAGTGTAGTTGGGTGAGGCGTCGGAATCTGGCGATTTCAAAGACGTGGTCAGCGGGAGATCGATAGGTAAAGAGATGAAAGAGTTCCGTGGTGTGGGGAAAACACATAATTAGAATAATTTAAGTTATTTTTGTATGGGAAGAGGGAGTTTAGAAAAATAACACAGTGATTGGGTGAGATTAATTGACAAGAAAATATACAAGTACAGTATAAGGTTTTAGTGTGGAAATGAGGGGAGAGGGAAAAAAAGAGAGAAGACGGAAAAAAATAGCGGAGGTAGACTAGCTGGGGGATTCTTAGAGATGGAGTGTTCAGTAGTGTAAAGTGTGTTCTTGTCAAATGGCATCAGGGGGTTTCCCCATTTCTCCTTCGTTTTCATTGTGGGTGTAATACAGTTCACTGCAAAGGCCAGAGGTTTAAAAGTAGTAGTAGTAGTGGCATGTAATGCAAGAAAGCAAATGTATGAGCTTATGCAGCATCAGCCAAAAAAAAAAAAAAAAACACACCATTCCCTCCAAATGCCTGTCCAGTTCCTCCTTAAAGTGTATGGATATTGTATATGGTTAGTACTGTGTATCGTTGTTCACCTGGCCATTTAGCTGCTGGACGTTCAGTAGTGTAGTGAAGTGAGGAGTCTCAACATTGGTAGAAAAAGACGTATTGGGATGGCAGAGTAACATGGTACCTGCCCTGTCTGAGCTGCGCGCTAAGCAGTAATGTTTATTATTAAACTATTATCAAATTATTAAATGTAAAAATAAAGTTGAAACTGAAAACAGTGGCGTAGGGCCCACTGCCCTCTTGCTCGAAACAGAAAAAAATTTAATTGAATCTACTACGTCTACGAACAATAATTTGTTTCACTCGAAGCATATTTATTGTTAGCTAGCTGCACAGCGGAAGCGAAACTGCAGTGAATAGTGGTGAAACGGTGTCAGCATTGCTGCTGCTTCTGCAATTTTTAAGGATTTGTGACTGCGGGGGCCAAAGTCAAATAGGGGCCCATTTATTGGGAGGTCATTATTATTGAGTATAGTATTACCATTGCATCTACAGTGGTGTTCAAATAAAGTGCATCACCTAGGAATTTCACATTTCTAACCGTTTTTCACGATAGTATGTTACATTAATGACTAGCATCACAAATAGAAATATAAACAAAAAATATTTATTAATAGTTAAGGAAAAGCTAAGTAATGTTTGACAGATGCTCTCAAAATATTACAAGATGAGCATTTGCAACCTTTATGCAACAGTTTTGGTAAACACGCCAATTATGGCTGAAATGTTATCAGAAGCCCTCAGTTTGCTTCAGTTTATCATTTCATATGGAAAACAAAATGAAAAGTTCATCAGATGCAAACTAATATTTAGTTGAACCGCCTCCGGCCCTGATAACAGTAGCACACTGTCGAGGCATTGGCAAGATCAATTTCTGAAGATAATCAACTGATAGTTCGTGGTTCCAAACACGAATTATGGCTTCTTGAAGTTCACGAAGGGTCTTTTGTTTCTTTCTGGCAACTGCAGATTCCACACAATGCCAACAATTCTCTATAGAATTCAGGTCTGGGCTGTTTCCTGGCCAGCTAAGAGTTGTAATGGACCGTTCTTCCAACCATTTTTTCACCTGTAACAAATGTAAAAACATTACTGTCAAACCTCTAATGCAGAAATGAAGCTAAAGTAACTACAGAAGTGCCTACTTACTTTTCGCCTGATGACAAGGAGCAGAATCGTCCTGAAAGATACAGTTACTTGGTAGGTTGAAATGGTCTCTAATGGTTGGCAACAATTTGCCTTTCAATATAACCAGGTATCCATTGGCATTTACGGAACCTTTTATAAACTGCAGGTGACCTACTCCGCAATACGAAATGCACCCCCATATCATTTGCTGGTAGGGAATTTCACTGTAGACACCATAAAGTCCGGATGGTATTCTTCACCACGTCTACGGCGAATCGTTTGTCTCCCATCAGAGCCATGCAGCTTGAATTTCGTCTCATCCGAGAAAATAACTGACTTCCACTGCCTGGGGGTTCATTTGACATGCTCCTTACACCAAATTAATCGAGCCTGTTTCATTTTTTGTGTGAGGAGGGGCTTCTTCTTAGGACGACGGGCTACAAGTCCATTTTTGAAGAGGCGTCTTCTGACTGTTACTGCACTTGCTACCACTCCGATTTTAAGGCATAAGCGCTTCAAAACGCGGTCCTGTTTTGGCCTAGAGACTCGTTTGCGGCGTCCGGTTCCTTTTTCCTATCAGCAGAACCAGTATTCTTGAGTTTGGAAAGAAACCTACTCGCTGTCAACTGATTACAAGACACTCTATAAGCAATATGACGGGAAGAACATCCTTCCTCACGCAAAACAACTATTTCTTCGTGGCGTCAACTGCACGTAGCTCACCATCCTGACACAAGCAAGGAATGACTGCAACTCTTGCAGAGCGCGCTTATATAGCTGAAAGTAACAGCTGATGCAATATTACGTCATCACCCACGCGTGTCAATCTTATCTGATGCAATCTATAAGAAATATTGCCATATATTTACGTTATTCGGACGACAATTACAATTTTAAGGGGCGATGCACTTTCTTTGAACACCCGTGTATAATATTTCTGAGTATCACTGGGGGAACCACACGGTTTGGCCTGGGGGAACTTTGTCCCCGCAGTTTATATGTCAAAAAAGTGCACCATAATATTCCATCATTACTGATGCAACGCAAGATATCTCAAAATTGGATCAACTAAGCTTGGTGTACCGTTATGTCCATATTGTAAAAGATCCCTATGACGACAAACCTAAACGTATAGATGTCAGAGAAACGTTCCTTGGTTTTCTAACCGTTACTGATGTATCAGCTGCTGGAATAACGTCAGTTATTTACGATTCCATAAATTCAAATGATCTGGATCTTTCAAAATGTCTTGGGGAAGGGGTACGACGGAGCAAACACAATTGTAGTGCAGATTCAGGAGTACAATCATGCCTAAAAGAATCATAACTGAATGCGTTGTACGTACATTGTGCGGCGCACAATCTGAATCTAGTTATTAAAGATGCAGTAAATGGAATACTGGAAATATCGAATTATTTCAGCATTGTTCAAAGTATATATGTGTTTTTTGCCTACAGTATCAACCGTTGGGACTTGTTATCTCAAATTAGAAGTGAATGCGATATTGCATTAAAGAAATTAAATCCAACTCGTTGGTCTAGTCAGCTTGCATCTATAATTGCTATAAAATTGAGATTTCCCGCTAATGGCATTAAATAAAATTATCATACAATCGTCAAAAAGCAATGAAAAATAGGAAGCCATCCGGATTAAATATTGAAAATTTTGATTTTGTCTAAACCACCGTACTGATAGAAAAAATCTTATGGAGTATTATTTCAACATCAACGATTTTGCAAAAAAAGAATATGGATACTGGTCAAGCTGCATTGTGCATAGAAACATCGTATATAATCAAGTGAAAAAATTAAGAAATGAATTTGAAAATATCGTTAAGGAAGCGTCGTCTATTGCTCAGAAATGGGGTATACCTTGACAATTTGCAAATGAACGGAGGCCATTTGTTAAGAAACATTTTGATGAACTGGCAGAGGACTAGCGATTTGAAAATGCAGAACTGCCCTTTAAAGTTAACAGTTTTTTTTTTACCGTGTAGTGACTTAGTGACATATTATTTTTGTTTTTATATTGTAATGATAAAGATTTTAAATACATGTTTACCGCTGTATTGTTAATTTTTTTTTTTTTTTTAATATTTTCGGGGGAGGGAGGACACACTAAATTTTGCGCTGGGGCTCACTTTTTCTAGTTACGCCACTGACTGAAAGTCTACGGATACTTTGAAAGTGTTCAAAGAAAGCGCATCACCCCTTAAAATTGTAATTGTCGTCCGAATAACGTAAGTATATGGCAATATTTCTTACAGATTGCATCAGATAAGATTGACACGCGTATGTGATGACGTAATATTGCATCAGCTATTACTTTCAGCTATATAAGCATGGCGAGTTATCTGCAGATGACACCACGAAGAAAGAGTGCCATTGTTGCTTTACGTGAGGAAGGATGTTCTTCCCATTGTAAGACCCAGATCTTACAAATATAATAGAAATATTTGTTTTGCCAAAATAAATCCAGGAAGGGCGATGGAAAGGGAGTAGTAAGTTTAAAAATAGTTTTAATGTAAATAAGGTTAAAGTTTGAAGAAACACTGGATTTGGGGATGGGAAAGTTATAGATGTATATGTGAAATAGTGGCTAAATGGAAACGAGTAATTTCGAGTAATATAATAGAGCAACAGGAACAGCGGTCAGCACTAGGGAAGGGGTGCCATTTGCAAACAGGCGAGAATATTCCTGAGGGCAAGAACAATAGGATCATGAAACTGGATTACGAAGCGTCTCTTTTGATCTAAGCCACCGTTAGAAAGTAAACAGGAAATTAGTGGACATCCAGTGTTCCCTTAAAAAAAAAAAAATGGCTGCAGAGTGACTGATATTTGGGTAGTTCGATATATTTAGCAGAGAAAGTGTGAACACGAAATTAAGTGTTTTGGAGGTGACCGGCAAACATGAAAAGGTCATATGCCTTGTGAAAAAATATAAGAAAATTTCTAGAAAAGGGTTGGTTTGTGTGCTAGGGAGACGGCTGTGGTGAGATGTTTTAGGAAATAGGAAGGAATGAAAAATTAAACAGTATGGGGATTGGTTGTGAGTGCTTGGGGGCAGCGTTCTAAACTTAAGGGTAAAAGAAAGGTTCGGGGGGGGGGAGTAATTGAGCAAGTGCCGACTCTGTATCTGACTTCTCTGTAGTTTAAAGGGAGAAGGTCATGAGTTTGCTTTGCAGGTTGAAGTGGAAGTAGATTTTTTGGGGGACGGAGTTCACATCTCCTGGTAGCAAGATGAAGAAGAAAAAAAATGGGTGAGAGACAGGGATAGTGAAGTGTAGAGGACGCGAGTACGTGCGTACTGAAAGAAATTATGTATTTTTTGGAGGTATGGACGAGTGGGAACATGTGCGTCGAAAGCTGCGCAGATATGTGAACCAAGAAGAGAAAGAAAGCCTGGTCCGGCATCGGAAGGTGATAGGGTGATTGGCGTCCTTAATAACGAAATCGCAAGACGTACCTCCGAAGTTTTGTTGTGTAGGAGACTACACTTGTGTCTAGGGTCCGGCCCGTTGAGAAATGGCCTTGTGTGCAGATATGTGAGCCAAGAAAAGAAAGAAAGCCTGTCTGCCAAGAAGAAAGCCTGAACGCAAGGAAATTGGAAGTAGCAGCCATTTCGGAACGTAAGTCTGTTCCTGTTATTTTTATTGAACCCCGAACTCAAGGACTCATAATCTAGCTCTGAAAGGAATTCAGTGATAGTATTTAAAAAAGGAACATTTATGTTGTCTTAGGCAAGTTAGTCACTAAGGTTGAGATAATTTGTTATGAAAGTTAATGATTATGAAATAACGTAAGGGTGGTACAGCGGTAATAACAAGAAAGTAATAGTATAAAGAAATTATTAAAGAAATTATATTTATAGGGGTAGTACTGTAAGGATATGTTTACTGTATCATTAATTTAGGCCAGGTGCTACCACAAGATAACATACCAAATGAGGTGTAAAGAGAAAGAAATTTATTAATAGAGAAACCTCATGAGTGAAGAGGGATGACTAAGATAGTAACTAGAGAGTAACTAAGGTAGAAAGAGTGATTTATAGAGAATATTACTGAGGTAAGAGGGCATCAGCTGCAATACACTTCATGTGTTAAAGATTGGAAACAAATAAACAAAAAGAGTAATAAGAGTTGAAATGAGTTCTACTGATGTAAGCGATAAAAATTGGTAATGTAAGAGAATGATTGAGTAATCATCGAGGATTCATATTAAGTAAGATACAACCGATACAAACTGATGTTAATAATTTGTAAATTGAGAATAGTTGATGAGAGAGGAGAGAGAGATAGTGTATTGTAGTAATATGGTTTATATATATATATATATATGTATGTATATATATATATATATATGTAGTTTTTTTATGTAAATGTTGTATTTAATGTTCATTAAAGGTTTGTAAATTTTTTGTAAATAAATCTTTAATGTTCTGCTAACACCCGCTTTACACACCCTAGAATCTAGAATTTCTGGGAATTGCAGTTAGATTTGCGTTTTGTGGGCTGTTTGAGACCTCAGTAGGGTGGAGGTCTGGAGAAGGAACCCCCCACACCTCATATTGCTTATGGAGTGTCTTGTAATCAGTAGACAGTGAGTAGATTTCTTTCCAAACTAAAGAATACTGGTTCTGCTGATAGGAAAAAAGGAACCGGACGCCGCAAACGAGTCTCTACGCCAAAACAGAACCGCGTCTTGAGGCGCATATGCCTTAAAAACCGTAAAGCTTCTTCGTCTGAGCGGAAAAGAGAATGGGAAGAACATACAGGAGTGGCAGCAAATGCAGTAACAGTCAAGAGATACTTCTTCAAAATGGACTTGTCGTCCTAAGAAGAAGCCCCTCCTCACACAAAAAATGAAAAGGTCTCGATTAATTTGGTGTAAGGAGCATGCCAAATGGACCCCCGAGCAGTGGAAGTCAGTTATTTTCTCGAATGAGCAGAAATTCAACCTGCATAACTCTGATAGGAGACAAACGATTCGCCGTGGACGTGGTGAAGAATACATCCAGACTGTATGGTGTCTACAATGAAATTCCCTACCAGCCAAATGATATGGGGGTGCATTTCGTATCGCGGAGTAGGTCACCTGCAGCTTATAAAAGGTTTCGTAAATGTCAATGGATACCTGGCTATATTGGAAGGCAAATTGCTGCCAACCATTCATTAGAGACCATTTCAACCTGCCAAGTAGTTGTATCTTTCAGGACGACTCTGCTCTTTGTCATCGGGCGAAAAGTGTAAGTAGGCACTTCTGTAGTTACTTTAACTTCGTTTCTGCATTAGAAGTTCGACAGTAATGTGTTTACATTTGTTACAGGGGAAAAAATGTTTGGAAGAACCGTCCATTACAACTCTTAATTGGCCAGGAAACCGCTCGGACCTGAATCCTATAGAGTACTGTTGGCATCGTGTGGAATCTGCAGTTGCCAGGGTCTTTGGTTTCTTCCTGGCAACTGCAGTTGCCAGGAAGAAACCAAAGGCGGTTCAACTAAATATTAGTGTGCACCTGGTGAACTTTTCATTTTGTTTTCCATATGAAATGATAAACTGAAGAAACTGAGGGCTTCTGACAACATTTCAGCCATAATTGTCGTGTTTACCAAAACTGTTGCATAAAGGTTGCAAATGCTCATTTTGGAATATTTTGAGGGCACCTGTGAAACATTACTTAGCTTTGCCTTAACCAGTGCTTTTTTTTGTAGAAAAATAGGTGCCGGTACTCATTCTTTGCTATCATGAAAAATTAAAAGGATATGAAAAGTACTCTAATTTTTTTTTTCTAATATTCTTACTTTAGTAGTAATGTTTTTAGAAAAAGAACAACAAATTAAGTATATTAACACAGTTTATTAAGCATAAATTTATTATTCAAGTATATAAAAAAATAAGTAAAATGTGCGTAAAATAAGTAAAAAATAATAACATAAGTAAAAATAATTTCATGATAAGATTTTTGTAGAATATTCCAAATTTTTATTAAGTTATCATCCGACACCCTATGCCAGGGGTCGGCGACCTTTTTTGAGTGAAGAGACATTTTTGATCTAATTAAAAAAAAAAAAAAAGAGATAGACAATCCGAAGAGCCGCACCTCAGCTCAAGCTGGGAGGAGTGGGGGGAGGCGAGAGTTTTTTAAGAAATGGAATAGAGTGGGAAGGTGTTTATTAAAAAAATATTTTGAAAAATTATTTATTAATACTGAAAAAACGTAACAAACATCCAATTAGGTACAAATTAATGTGAATTTTGATGTTGAGAGACTCGCTCAACTTCTTGAGCGAGTCTCTCAACATCATGCGAGTATGTTGTAATTAAACATTCTGAGCTTTAAACACGCTCGCATTGTTCAGACGGCGGTTTCTTGATTTATTTTTAATATAGTTCATGTTCAAAAATATTTGCTCGCAGAAATACGTCGAACCAAAAACTGAGAGAAGTCCAAACGCAAATATTTTCAAATTTATATATGAGTCCGGTAAGCTACTCCATGCATCGAACACAATTTGGTTTGCATTTTAAATTCTTCTATCGCCGTCCATTTGGGTAGAATTGCAAGGGCAGCCTTTTGCCTCTCCAATTTCAAGTTTTAAGGCATTTTATTTGCACTCCACTTAAAAATTAAGGCCATGTCCTTGACTTTCAAGTCCTCTTAACTCCATTTAAAATTGTGCTTCATGTGAGCTGTACAGTTAAAGAACCGCAGTTACGTGTTACGTGATTGAGGTGTAAAAAAGCCTTGAATGGTTTGAGCTTGCTCAATGCTGATGGGATTGTTCCTCTTGCTCAGAATAATCGCCTGAGAGGGCATAAATTCAAATTGAGGAAAGACAGTTATAAGATAGATGTGCGGAAGTTTGCCTTTAGCCAGCGGGCGGTTGATTGCTGGAAAAAATTTCCATCTGTTGTTGTAGAAGTTGATAGCTTAAATAGATTCAAGGCAGAACTTGACAAACATTTGGAGTGAGTGGATGGGTGAAATAAGGGTGTTTTTTTTTTTTTTTTTGGCTGATGCTATATACCTGCTTTTTTGCATCATGTGCCTTTGCTACTGCTAAAAGAGCTGCATGCTGCTCGCGAGCCGCAGGTTGCCGACCCCTGTCCTATACCGACTTCTTTTCTTCCTCTTTGTGTGTCGGTTGTTGAATTTTTTTTTTTTTTTTTTTTTTATGAAAACCCCAAACACGAAAGGTATCAAAACCTATAGTACTTGGTACCGTGCATGGGTTGAAGGAGAAGTATGGGCGGGGGGGATGCCGGAAACTTTGCTCTAGAGACTAAACATGGGTTTCACCACTTCAAGTCTCCAATAAGCAAAGTGGTGGTATTTCACCGGTTGATGAAAGTCATCTACCACCTATGACGTTTCCGAAGCAGCCATGAATCGACATATTTTGCTGGATCGAAGCGGGCCTACAATTTTAAGAAACAGTAGTGAAGAAACTATTTTTGTCATCAACGAAGGGCTGGTTGGGTTTACGATCAGATTCATTTGTGAAAATTCTCGTTCACATTCACTGGATGAAATTGGTATCGTACTCCGAGTGTTCATCAAATTTTCAATTCTTCCGAAACCCTCTAATCAATTAGGTATCTCCGAAATTCACGAATTGCATATCTTTCATTTAACTGTAACCTAATTGACAATTTTCTAACTTCGCTTTCACCAAATTACAATTCATGTTTAGAAAGTTATACCTTCGTTTTCCGTTTCTCGTCATCGGTATTGTCACTAGTTCTTAAATTTGAATTTTTTCTTTTATTTATGAAAAAAATTCTCATTAAATGTTTTGTTCAGTAAATTGTGTATTGTATTTAATAAAATTTTCGAATATTTTCTTTGAATTTTTTTGAATATGGCCACTGTACGGGAAAAGGTTGGACATCACTGCAGTAGAAGATGGGCCAGAGCCCATTGGGAATACACCTTGATCTGCTCACTCTTGACTAGCGCGACTCCTCCGCATGTGGGACAGGTGGTCGGATAGGTTTTACCAGGTACCACTAAGTTGTAGAATACTTTAGCTCTCTTAATTCGCGCAGCAGGACTAATTGCCTGAAGGCCAGAAATGCGAACAGTGCGTACCGAATTAATTCTCTCCCAATCCGTTCGCTATATTAAAATTTTCTTCGCTCAACGGAAAGTATTTTAAATGTAACTTCCAAGGGGAAGTCCAAATAATTCGCTATAAAAGGACTTTGTTAAACAGAGGTCCGACTGAGTAATTTAGAATTATAAAACCGGTTATACAGTTTTATACAGAAATATCTTCACAATAGACAGTAAAAAATGCAAATTTAGTTAAATAATTTTAAGCTTATTTGAATAGTAGGTAAAAATGTGAAAAAAATGCACGGAATATTACAAATTTCGAAGTGCACTGCATCCAAATGTCACACGTCACTGTTAATAAAGGTGCCGGTACGCAGTGCCGTTGCGTACCGTCTCAAAAAAAAGCACTGGCCTTAACTATTAATAAATATCGTTAGCTTATATTTCTATTTGTGATGCTAGTCATTAATGTAATCATACCATCACGAAAAAGGGTTAGAAATGTGACATTCCTAAGTGATGCACTTTCGTTGAACACCAATGTATTCCATCTGTAAAGGAATACATTGGTGTTCTTCCCAGAAGTGGCCACCGTCTGTCTGGTCTTCTTCCCATCTTCCCAGAAGATGGGAAGAAGACCAGACAGACGGTGGCCACTAATCTCTCTCTCTCACAGCTATGGTAATTCCACTCAAGATTATCAAAGAGCTGTTCCCGAAATTAGCTGCACTTTGAAGAGCTAAAAGGAAAGACTTCATCTAAATATAAAAGTTTTACTACACTTCAGAGGAAGGGATCCGCAGAAAGAAACCCCCACAGTGAAAGGAAAAGGAACGTTAGCCCTCAGAACTATTGTTTACTCTGTAGCACTGTGAAAAGGCTAAGATAAAAGAATAAATCTAGATATTATGTGCGATGGTATTGTTAATAGGTAATGTAATTAGGAGTATAAACAGAACTGTTTTGTAGAAGACGGTCCATTTGTAAAAGAGTGTGATTACAGAGTATTTTAAATTGGCAAAATTTTATATTACACAATTAATATGCGTTGGATTTTATGCAGGAGAAATGTTTTTTTAATGGCAATGGTGTCCTTTGAGAATACTAAGCAGATGCGTTATATGTTTAATCGGAATTGCAACAGAATTGTGAATTGATTAAGATTGTGTTAAATTATTGATTGAGTTGTAAGAATTGATAGAGTGTTTATTAAGAGAAAATATAATTAAATGACAGTAAAGGTAAGTTATAACAAATTAAATGCAGGATATGAATAACTGAATAGTTATCCCTTTTAGCGAAGTCAAGTAGCTTGTGGGCCTGGTGTATTAATATAAACACAATTGCTACTCTCAGCAATATTAAGGTACTGGAAAAAAAAATAATAATAAATACATATAAGGTAAAGAAACCGCCCCCCCCCCACTCACACAAGATCTATAAGCCTTGGGGAGGAAGTAAAATGAATGAGGATGAAATTTTCACTTATAAATTATTCCAGAACGCGGAGCTGTAAATTCAAATACGACGGAAGACTGGATTGCAGGAAGTTTTCTTGTACCTGTTATTAAATAAATTTTATTATTATTATTTGCTAGTGCAGCAAATAATAATAATAAAAAATTCTAGCTGTCATAAAAGCCTGGTGCTTTCTTGCACCATATGGCTAATAATAACACTAAAAATAAAGATTATTTTTATTGTTTAATAATTAAACATCATCTTTTAATTTTAATAAATTAAAATTAAAAGATGTTGATGGTCCGAGGAAAATTTGTTCGTTCGAAATATGGCCCATAGTGCCAGAAATGCTTACATCCGCTCTCATGCAATAGGATCAAGGCTGGGAGTTGGCATGGGCCAAGAAAAAGTTCGGGTCATATAAATTAGTCTTGTTTGTTTAGGCGTAAATTCGGCCCTGTTTGAAAAACCTGTATATACACGTTGATTTTTCTCTTAATCTTATTCTTAAATCAACTGGAATTTTTCCTTTCCTTCGAGAAGAAAAATTCTTTTCTTCCCAAAGGAAATAACGTGTATAAAAGAATTTTTCTTTTACAGCAAGTGAAAGTGCATAAGATTACGGAATTTCTATAGATACTGAATGGGATGTTTATTGTAAATTCTTCTTAAAATAAAATTTCTAGTTATCATATTATCGTAGTACGTTTTGTAATTTTAACCAAGTAAACTTGACACCGCAATTATTGTATTTTTCGTAGAACAATATATTATTTTTCTGAGTTCACACAAAGCAGCAGAACGAATCAAGAACCTACAAAGGAGTTGTGTCGAATTCTTTTAGAACTTAAATTCATAGAATTATAAAATGGCAAAGGATTCAGGAAGGCGTGTGTAGGGGAGAATAAAGCGGTGCTTGTGATCTTTGGCCACGTAGACACATGGCACATCACTGGCGCCGGGGTACACAGTTTAATGACAGACTCACTACATGGAGACTAGAAGACGCATAAAGCAATAACGGTTATAAACATTCCAGCCAGTACACGTTTCGTGGGGTACCATCAAGAAGGTGGAAGTGAAGACAAGTTATTAGCTGCTTTTCGTTGATTGCGTGTCTAATATGTGTGATGCTTGAACACGTGACATGCTTAGAGCTAGCTGTTGAAATCGGGATTGGTGCATTGGAGACGGGAGGGAGGAGGGGTTACCGTCCTAATCAGGCGAATTTCTGACGACCTTTTTAAAAGGTCGCTGCACACAACCGTCTCAGTGTCCCCTATGCGTTCTCCAACAGGAGTATTTACACATTGCCGTACAGAGTCCATATCATATCAATATCAGGCATACGCGAGTTCCCGTTGTTAAATTCGTCCAGTGTTCGTAGTTCTACGCTCGAATGTATACTAGTCTTTTAAGCAATGATTAAAAGTGGCAACTTTTTAAACAGGAGAGGCTGTAAACACTGTTAAACCGCTATAATTACTAAGTAGAGGTTAATTGTCGTGGCATAATAATGGTTTTAATTGTAATTACTCGTATCTCTCTTAATGTAAATAACCTGCGAAGATAACTTGATACGATTGCTTTACTTTGGAATGAAGACAACGATAGTACTAAGAGGAACAGCATTTGAGTCCATGAAGCGAGAAAAAAACGGGACAGTGCAGGTGAATAGATGACACTTTTTAAAGAACTTATCGATAACGTACGAAAATTCTAAAAATACTGTTCTTCAGAGTGACCCGGTTCATTCTTATAAATTAATCAGGAAAAGTTTTTATGAAAGCAGGACATCAAGGTATCAAAGTATTTAAGATGCTATAAATCAGAAAGTTCTGTACTCACATGTCAAAAAAGTAGAAACCTTTATTCAATATTTAGTAGAGCCACCTTTTGTCCCAGTTGCAGGTGCACCTCGTGGCATGAATTTGACCATTCTTCCATCAGGATATTTGTCAGATGTCAGATTGTGCTGGTTAAAAAAACTGCGAAGCCGAACTGCCCTTTCCAACTTATCTCAAATATTTTCAATTGGATTAAGATCTGGAGAATTAAGCGGAAAATTATTTCGAAGATTTCTAGCATCTACCAGGGTAGTGTTGAAAATTTTCGAAATGTTCCTCGAACCATTCAGATACAATTTTTTTGCACTATGGATAGTTGCGTTGTTGCAAAATGCCAGGTATCCATTGGCATTTACGGAACTTTTTATAAACTGCAGGGTAACTCTGCGATTCGAAATACACCCCTATATCATTTGGCTGGTAGGGAATTTCACTGTAGACATCATACAGTCTGGATGGTATTCTTCACCACATCTACGGCGAATCTTTTGTCTCCCATCAGAGCCATGCAGGTTGAATTTCTTCTCATCCGAGAAAATACCTGACTTCCACTGCTCGGGGGGGTCATTTGACCCGATTAATTAGGTGCTCCTTACACCTAATTAATCGGGCCCCTACCATTTTTTGTGTGAGGAGCGACTTCTTCTTAGGACGACAAGTTCATTTTTGAAGAAGCGTCTTCTGACTGTTACTGCACTTGCTCCCACTCCCGTATGTTCTTCCCATTCTCTTTTCAGCTCAGATGAAGAAGCTTTATGGTTTTTAAGCCATAAGCGCTTCCAAACGCTGTCCTGTTTTGGTGTAGAGATTCGTTTGCGTCCGGTTGCGTTCCTGTTTTCCTATCAGCAGAACTAGTATTCTTGAGTTTGGAATGAAATCTACTCACTGTCGAATGATTACAAGATACTCTATAAGCAACATGACGGGAAGAACATCCTTCCTCAGGCAAAACAACTATTTCTTCGTGGCGTCAATTGCACGTAACTCGCCATCCTGATACAAGCAAGGAATGACTGCAATTCTTGCAGAGCGTGCTTATATAGTTGAAAGTAACAGCTGGTGCAATATTACGTCATCACCTACGCATGTCAATCTTATCTGATGCAATCTGTAAGAAATACTGCCATATACTTACGTTATTCGGACGACAATTACAATTTTAAGGGGTGATGCACTTTCTTTGAACACCAGTGTATAGTACAGTAGATAAAGAAGGAAGAATTTATAAGGAGATGCATAGAAGAATGTTTTATAATTGTGTGAAAGATCTAGTTTGGAGAAAGGAAATATCTGAGAAGTGCAAGATGGTAGGTACTCTGTAGAACTGATTATTTACCAATAATAGCCTATGGATCGGAATCATGGATAATGAAGGAGAAGGATATTCAAAATTCAAATTATTATATTAGGACCGTAATTTCTTACATATAGTCATTTATATATTACGTTTGTTCTCTGGTCGATTTCCTGTTTTGCTGGTCGAAAACCCCCAGTTTCTGGAGAAAAACCTTGCTATCTACGCCTGAGACCGACTAACTCAGCCACGGAGTGAAAAAAACCATTAAAATTCCTCGCGTCATCGACGGGATTCGAACCCGGGCCTTTTCCACCCCGTGTAGGGAGTACGGTGCCGATACCACTGTGCTACCGCGCGAATGATATTATCAGAATGCAAGCGATAGAAATTAAGTTTCTGAGGTGTGTGTGTGTGTAAAGACCAGGCGAAATAGAGTATGAAACGCGGCCGTTCGGGAGAAAGTAGGAGAAGAAAGATTACAAGAAATGTTTGAAAGGAACAGACTGATATGGTTTAGTCACGTAAAGAGAACGGAGGATAATAGCTAAGCTTAGCTAACCCAGCTAAGCTTAGCTATTATCCTCCGCAGACAAGGCATACAAGAACAGACTACACAGATTCCAAACAAAAACAGCAAACTGGGAGAAATTTGATACCTCCCTAAAGGACGAATTAACAGAGGAACAAGTAGCTGCCCTACACACTCTGAACACAGACCAACACATACTGGAATTACAAGATAAGATCACCAAAGCATGCAAAGCATCAATGAAACTGAGAAAAAGAAAAAAGTATCACGTCCATTGGTGGATGGTGACCCTCACTGAATTTAAACAACAATGCAGGACAACAAGAAGGGAGTATCAAAGAGCTCGACGAGTACCAACTAGGCCACAAGATGAACTCAATAACTTGCAGGACAGGTACAGACAGGCGAGAAAATGCTACCATCAAACCATACAACAACAGAAAAAAGCAGCCTGGGAAAGGCTAATCCACACGAAACACAGGAAACACGGACCCATGGGGAGTCTATAAATTGCTCAACAGCAAGATCCCCTCACAGGAAATATTATTATTATTATTAAAATCAGTTTATTTCCCAAAAAACCTTGGGTCACCCCGGGACGGCTCTGTGCCAGAAGGGTGTGAATACAGACTAAGGTGCGAGGAACACAATGTACAATAAACAAGGGTACATTCGTGCTCGACCCGAGACTTTTACAGATTAAATAAACAAAATGTACAAAATATACAGTAATATACATGATTACTTGAAGACAGAAAGTCTTTGTCATATACAAAGAGGCAAGTTAAAAAAATAATAATAATAAATAAAAAAAATAAAGGTCTGTCCAGGAGCAGGTGAGTATTATAGGTTCATAATCTGGTAACAGTTCTTGAGGATTTCCTTCCTGTAGGGCTTGTCTTCACAGAACCTATCAGGGTGGATCCTAAATTTATTGAAGATCCGAAGACAATTGGCTGGAAACATGTTCCTCAGGGAATCAATGCTTGACAGCGTTAGACGTAGAGGGAGACAGGAGTCGGGGTGCTTCCCTCTTGCCCTCTTCGGGCCAGAGATTAATGCGGATACTGATGGAGCATCAATTCGCCTCGTTATAAGCCGTGCAAGCGTGAGAACATTTTTTGTCGTGATGATATGTCTCCAGGGAGTGGTGCCTAGATTTGCTTGTAGGATAGATCTGGAGATAGTTAGGGGATGGCCTACCACCCTGTTCATCCATCTAAGCAACCAGTACTCTAAACTAAGATACTTCTGAAGGTATGAGGCAGGGGCAGATGACCAAATTTCTGAAGCATAGAGAGGAATCGGCGTAAAACACCTCAGGATGTGCCGAACAAGCAGCGCTGGCTGATGCACACCAACGAGCTCTTGCCGCACTGCCCAAAGAGCAGCGTACGTCTTCTGCCTCATCCTGGCAAAGTGAGGCTGAAATGTGAGCCCAACGTCCCAGGTGAGGCCAAGATCAGTATGAGAGTTGACCTTTTGCACCGGTTCCCCACTCACAAAGATTTGGATATCATTTTTGGCTTTCTTCTTGGTTATCGTCAGTTGTGCTGATTTGGAAGGGCTCAGATGCAGTCCTATTGTGGCAAGATAACTTTCCAAGCTCGATATCTGCCTAGAAGCTTGTTGGTTGATATCATGAATCTGATGATTATGATCTGAGCTCACGTAGAACTTCAGATCGTCGGCATAAGAAACAAAGTTCGGATTCTGAGCAAGGAAAGGCTCCAAAACTGCTGCAAACAGGATAGCTGACAGTACACTTCCTTGTGGAATGCCTCTTGAGACGTCAATAGTTACTTGAAAGTCATTGTGGGTCACAGACAGGAAGTAAAATAGACTTCAAAATTTGAAGTAAGGTTTCCGCCAGGCCGAAAATGTTCCCCCAGGCCGAAATATATGTTACCATGGACGTACAGGGAAATACCTCTACAAATGACTGGGCAGAAACCATCAATGTGATCCTGGACACGATCACCTATCAAGACTTGGAACATGAAGAGACATCACACCAAAAAGAAATGAGACAACAAAACAGAGCATATCAAGAACCCCCCAGAGGAACCACCTTGGAGGAAATAGGTCAAGCCATAACCACTATGAGGAATGGGAAATGCCCGGGGCATGACGCCTTGGAGGTGAAGGTCCTGGAAAGTGGCCCCCTGCGCCATCCAAAGTGCCCTCAACTCTTGTCTCCTTTCTAGCACCCTCGCCAGACCTGGAAGCTGGCAAACCTCAAAATCATCCTGAAAAGTTCCGACAAACCTGAGCAAGACCCTATCTCATACCGTCCGATCGCCCTTCTCCCGGTCACGGGCAAAGTTCTGGAAAAGGTCATTGCAGCCAGATTGATTCACACCTATAAAGCAAAAGGCCTATACTCATCAAAGCAGTATGGATTCACCCTCGGGCGCAGCACAGAAGACGCCATCTCAGAATTGATTGCCACAAGAGATAACTCTAACAGCAAAAAAAACCCCAAACTATTATATTTAGGCCACCCGAATAATTAAATTCATCTGCCGTGCTGTGTCTTATGTCTGTTAATTGCGGGTGCTCTATGATCGATTTGCCTGTTTTGCTGGACGGAAAAACCCAAATTTCTGGAGGGGGAACCTTGCTATCGCCTGAGACCGACTAACTCAGCCACGGAGTGAAAAAAGCCCATTAAAGTTCCTGGCGTCATCGACGAGATTCGACCCCGGGCCTTTTCCACCCGGTGTGGGGAGGACGGTGACGGTACCACTGTGCTACCGTGCAGACACTCTAACAGCAAGTACCTCCTAGCCATCTTCGTGGACTTTGCGGGGGCCTTTGATACACTTTATTTTGTTTATTCCCTGAATAAACGGAGTGCCCTCGCGAGGTTCAGGGAAGCCGCCATTTCTGCTCCACTTTTCTCCTTGCTTTCTGATTACTTCTGTGACCGGGATTTGATGGTTCTAACCAGTGTTCAGGAAATCATAACAAAAATCTCAAGGGGATACCTACAAGGCCTCAGTCTTGGGCCCACTCTGTTGGAACCTTGTTTTCGACACCTGGTTACATAAGGCTTTCCAATCAACAACATTAATAGCTTACGCAGATGACCTCACTATTGTCACGGCCGGCAACTCCAGGAGGGAGATAGAAAATAATGCAAAGCAAATCCTAGAAGAGCTTGCCACATGGGCGGATAAACACAAGTTGAACGTTTCCACAAAAAATGACGCAGATGCTGATCAAGGAGAAACTCGATAGAGAGCACCCACCACTCGTCAAGTACAAAGATCAAAGGATCAAATATACACAACTAGATACCTGGCGTCATGGTGGATGAAACACTCAGCTTCCTCCCACACACGAAATACTTAAAAGAGAACACCATAACCAGAAGACTGGGCCCTAAAAGCCCATACGTTAAGGTTACATTATAACTGTGTTTTCCTTTCTATTCTTTTATGCGAGTTCGTGGGGATATAGCGTAAACAAGGTGATAATAACCAAACATCTGGAACAGGCACAAAGATGGGCGCTCTTAACCATATCAACGGCATGCGAACAACTTCAATAATGGCGTTACAAGCTCTACTAGGGAAAATTGTACCTCAAGATTTGCCAACAAATCTAGAGGTACAATTCAGATATCTAAAGTACAGAATAAACAAAGTAATACCCACGATTATTGATGACATCACTGTTGACCTGCAGGCTGAAAAGAAAACGGAAATGGCAAGAATAAGGAATATGATGAGGGAGAAATGGCAAAACACCTGGACAACCACGGAAAAGGGAGCAACAACAAGACAATACATCCCGAACGTGCAAGAACTAATCAAGAAGAAAAAAAAAATTATGGCTAGCGCCAGGCCTATATGCCTCCTTCCTAATGACGGGCCATGACAGTATAAACGTCAAACTATACCAACTGGGCCTAACAGAGACACCACAGTGTCACTGCGGCAAGCCTGAAACTGCTGACCATATACTCAACAATTGCCATTGTTACCAAGATCTAAGGCAGAACCTCTCCTACTTAGTGGACTCCACACCACCAATTGACAAGGCAAAGCTCACAAAATGCGAGGACAATTTCAAGGCATTCAACACCTTCGCGACTAAGGCCTTTAAGAGAAGAGAGGCCATTAGGAGAGAGGACAACCAGATTTGACAAATAACTACCATGAAGACAACAAACTTTCCTCTCTCTCACTACCCTGAGTGAGAGATATTTTATCCATACTAAAACTCTCATCACTTCTTCTTAGGGCGTCCTACTCTTGGATTTGCCCACTTTCTATTACTCCTTCTTACTTCTCCCTAAATTGAGTGCCCCTGAATCTTTCAGGGACACTCAGCCAGATGACAGTAGAACCCGGCACGCCTCCTCGTGGCAGGGGTGGAAGTGGGGCGGAGAACTCGCGTCTCTGTGCCCCCACTCGCTAAGTTGCCGGTTAGAAAGAAGAAAGAAGTCCTATAAACAAGAAGACATGAAACGGCTAATGGGGAAACTCCGGGCTCCGCTCAGGGAACCCAAACACACACACACACAGACACACCTAAACATAATTGTCTGCACGGGTAGCTTAGTGGTATCCTCACCGTCCTCCCCACACCCTACGATTCAAGGGAGGCTCCTATAAATCGGAGAGGTGTAAATGTGTCTCCTATTCACAAAGGGGAGGGCGGGAACAAAGGGTTCAGTAAACAATTCTAGACATACAGTGGTGGACAAAAAACTGCATCACTTGTGAATTTTGCAAATAATGTGTTTTGCGTTGCATTGTGGTTGCATTGTGGTTGCAGAAATGTTCGAAATGCATTTGTTATATGGGATATATATCTCTGTGAATGAAATCCAATAAAAAGACTCCATCTGATATACCTAGTTGCCATAAATATCTTCCCAAAGGGTAAAATGTGCAATTAATTGAAATATGAGAAATCATGCAAATGGCTGTCATAACAACCAAACATACATTTTATTGCATTTACGTGTACAAACTGAAATGACCAGTTAACGTAATCGAATTATGTACTGTAAATCAGCAAAATAAGTCCTCAATATTTCGTTCTTCCTCCTCGAGCTCCAATTACAGCCTTGCAACGATCTGGCATAGAGTTAATCAACGTCTGGATATACGGTTGCCCAATTTCGTGGTACAATACAATACCCTTACAATACTCTCCTGCAGCTCAATCTTACTTGTTGGCTTCTTCTGAGCAATTTTAGACGACATTACGTACCAGCAGTTTTCAATAGGGTTCAAATGTGACTGTTGCTGGGCTAGTCCAACACTGTAATGCCAGAATTTCTGAGGTATGACTGCACCTTAAGGGAACAGAACGAGGAAAAACATTGGTGTAAGCATGTTTTAAGCCTTGTTTCTTTAAGACAAGAAACAAACCTTGTTTTAAGACAAGAAGAGAAACTCATCATTAAATCTAAATAGTATAAAACTTACCAATTTTGCTGTGTGGCAAGGTGCTGGTGATCCCTAATAAACGGGTTTCAGGCACTCCTCCAAGATAGCAGTGTAGGTTTCTGCATTCACCATTCCGTTAATAAACTTAACTTGCCCCACCTTAGCTTGTTATGCATTCCCAGACCATCTGATCAGCGGGGAACTTTATAGTTGGTGTTATGGAGTCAGGATAGTATGCCTCCGATTTTCGTCTTCTGATATATCGCTTCCCATCCGAGCCATGCAGGTTGAATTTCGATTCGTCAGAAAAGATGACTGTGTCCCATTGGTCTTTTGTCCATGAAACATGCGTTTTAGCCCAAGCAAGTCGCTTCTTCCTCATTTGTTGGTTCAACAAAGGCGTTTTCTTGGGCCGACAGGCATGCTAACTACATGCCGACAGGCATGTAGTTAGCATGAAAACTGTCTTTGGACAGTTCGTGCTGTAAGATGTAAGATCTTACAAGTTAATTTAAATAAAGTTATTGGGGTTGTTTTTGGCAAAGTAAGATATAAATTAGAAAAACGTTAGATATAGTGATGGTGTAAGATGAAAAATGTTACAAATTAAATAAAATAAAGATAGTGGGTTTTTTGCAAGGTAAAATTAAATCAGAAGAAAGTTAAATTTAGTGATGGGATGGGTTAGGCGTGAGAATAAATAGTAGCAAAGGAATAAACTATCAACTCCCATAATACACGAGAGCAAACAGGGACAGCAGGACTAGGTAACGGGGGCCATTTGTGAATAGGCGGGAAAAGGGTTGATTGAGAACAAACAATAGGACGGGAGACGGGATTAGACGAAGCGCCTCCTTTGATCTGTAACACAGACCTAAACAGGAAGTGGATGCACGTCCAGTGTTCGGTTCCAAATTAAGACCGGCGTCAGGCTGACTGAGATGTGAATTTTCTGATGCTTTAGAAGACAAGGTGCAAAATGAAAATGAGTGTTTGTGGAGGTGGCCGGTCGACATCAAAGGGCCATACTGTCTGGGAAGAAAAAATAATGTTCGAAAAGGAGGTTGGTTTGCATGCTAAGGAGACAGCTTGGGAGAAAGGTATTAGCAAATGAAACGGAACGTAATTTTAATAGTAAGGGGAGGATTGGTTGGAGCCCTGAACGGAGGCGTGCCAGTCTTGAGGGGAAGTATAGAGTTCGAGGAACAAAAAGAGAGAGCGCGGAAAATTAAGGGAATTTTATCGGGGAAAAAGGATGAAGGAGCTTTGAAAAGTTTTTAAGAGAAGTATAGTGAGGAGGTGGTCGGTGAGGAAATAATGAAAAAGTGAGGTTATCGGAATGTCAGGGAGTTTGCAAAAATTAGTAAAGGGAGAGAAGGAGATTCCCACAGATGACCAGGTCCACTGATGAAAGCTATGATACCCAGGAAAGGTCTTGGAAGGCAAATATCAGGCCCGGAACAGAACATAGCAGGCCCGGAATAGAAGTAGCAACCCTGGAACAAAAGGAGCATATCCGACAGGCAGAGTAGCAGATCCTGAAAGCTGTGTAGCAGTCCTACAGTCCGCACGATATTTCCCTGTAAGCCGTAAGATGTTGCTCTAGATGGGGGAGGATAGCAGCCCTAAATAAGGAAAGACGGAAGACCCTAACGGAGACGTCCCGCCAGTCACTAGAAGTAAGTGCCTAGATAGCATAAGCACTCCTTTACAAATTTAAAGGACTATAGAAAAAAGATAAGAGAATTATTAGGGGAGGTCATATGGAAAATATACAATAAGGTATATACATGTAAAATGTAGATGAAGAGAATAATATTGTTGGAATAAGGTATATGTAGATATGGCGAATTTACTGAAATGAAACAGAGAATATGTAGATATGGTGAATTTACTTTTGAATAAATGGATGTAAAGTAAAAATTTTTTACAGGGTAATTAAAGGGGATAAAAGAGATGAATGCTATCATATATGATGATCCAGATGTAATGTGGTGACAAAGTCAGAAGTTTTTTTGTCTAGTGCTGGTATAAACCAGATAAATAAGATAAATGCTAGTTTAAAAGATGGTTTCAATTGTATCAAGGTGAATCTAGCTAGACAAGGTTTGTCATTAGTACCGCTAAATAAGAAAGAAGTATTGTATAAAAAGAAAATTTGAATGTGGAAACTGAGTGTGATCCATTAGAAAAAATTTGATTTACTTTAGAGAAGCTAGTATAATGGAAATTAATGAAAGTGTTAATAGCCTTGTGGTAAAGAGAAAGGTGATGTACATTAATGTAAATTAACATGACCAATTAATCCATACCATTGTACCATATAGATTGTCCTATCAAGTTGTAATATGTGCTTAAATATTGATCATTTTCCTTTCTGTAAATATGTGTAATAAACAATTTGTATATAGCCTTAAATGAAGTTGTGTTTAGTCATTTTGATCACCCAGCCAAATCCGAAGGACGAATATACTCAATATAGAAACTCCCTAGAGACTGATTTCTTCTGTGAGGTACACAAGTCAGATGCGAAAGTGGAGTATAGTAAAGGTTGAAAAAAAAAAAAAAATAAATAATAGTATAAAAGAAAGAAAGAAATAAAATAATCTTCTCCCACAGTTCACTTGTTTCAACACCAGAGGCCATCTCAAAGTCCAGTTTTAGACCAGGAGCACTAGCATGGGATTACGAAGGCATAGCTGTTTCAAATATCGATCTTGGGAAGGCGTAGTCACTTTCTTACGGCCTGATCTAGATCTTCTCTTCACATCACCGGTTTCACGCTTTAATTTCAGCACCCGGGATACTGTTGACGGGTAGCAGCCTATTTTATCAGCGATAGCACGCATAGAAAGCCCTTCCTGGGACAGAGCAACACTTTTTTTTCTTTGTGTCAACTGAACATATGGAGTCATGGTTACACCTCCGCAAAAGACCACACTAGTAGTAAATAGAAGAACGCTGGATTCTACCAGCGATCCATCCTCCGCGCCTGCAGTACAGTGAGTACTCCAGCCTTACAAGTAATAGCAGGAACGCTCCTACTAGACCTAGAAATCTCTAGAACTGGAATTCTCTATTATCTTTCCAAAGGAGTCCCAGTTACCTTCCTAAATTTTACAACTGATCCCACTAATAATAGGAAGGCAAAAAAGTACGCCTACAGAACCACCTGCTACAGGAGTGGCAAAACAGATGGGCCGGTACCACCAAAGGAGAGATCACCCGCAAGTTTTTTCCACAGATAAATAGAGTATACCCGAAATCACCATCATGGTTCTTCCCAGGACTTCATACAACGTACTTAATAACAGGGCATGGCCCCTTCAACGCAAAGCTCGCTGGCTTCAGACTCACAGACAACCCACATTGCACTTGTGGAGAAATAGAAGACTGGAACCATCTTATGTTTGACTGTCCCATCTACGAAGACCTAAGATGTATTCTAATTACAAAAGTGAGATATCTTCCAAGAGGACAAGAATTTCTCCTCCTTCAACGGAAGAAGATTATAAAGCATTGTCACAATTCGCCCAGGACCTCTTCGCAAGAAGAAGGGTGCAAATTGCCATACACTGGCATTTCGTCTTTTCCTCAGTGTGTAGCAATTTGCACTGAGGATATTGCATACACTGAGGAAAAGAGGAATTGCCATTCACTGAACAGTGGCATTTCCTCTTTTATTCAGCGTATGGAAATTTCCTCAGTGCAAATTTCCTTTGCACTGAGGAAATTGCGACCTTTCAGCGACTACTTCCCAATACTATTAAATTATTATTTATTTTTTACTTTTTTTTTAAATTATTATATACATATATATTTTTTTTTTTTTCAGGTCCTTGCCACTGAAATCTCAGGAAATTAGGTGGCAGGACCTGCCAGAGTGAAAACTTAATATTAATGGGTACCTGGTCTTCCTCCACGAGGCATAGTGTGGACAACGTTGGGCCCCAGCAGGGGTCTAGCGGCTAAATGGCCAAAAGAACAACGATACACAACACTACACTTACAAAATCCATACACTTTTAAATCTCTGGCTTTCGCAGTGAACTGGCACCTACAATGAAAGCAACGCGGAGATGGGGGAAATCTCTGGTGCCGTTAGACTCGAACACACTATACACTATCTTCGCAAAACAGGATACTAATGAGCGTGTATACCCTTCCAACGCCGTATTTATAGAAACGGCTGATGCAATATCTTGCAATTACTGTCTGATGCAATATCTTGCAATTACTGTCTGATGCAATATCTTGCAATTACTGTCTGATGCAATAGAAGCGTTATCTGACGCAATACCTTTGCTTTGCGACAAACACAATGACTCTAATCAAACGATATCTTATACATTTCACTACAAATGTTACTTTTTTTAAGGTGATGCAGTTTTTTTTGTCCGCCACTGAATAAGTGACTTATATTCTAGGGAAAATAATGGAGTCGCTGGTTAGAGAAGTAGAGGATAATCTAAAATGGAATAATACGGAAATCACGGAGATCTTGTATGACCAATCTGATTTGTTACTTTGACTTAACACTGACTTAGTCACAAAGGAACTGGATGCAAACAATAACCCTAACATCATATTTAGATTTTGGTAAAGCTTTTGACATTATTCCACACGAAAGACTGCTGCACAAATTGAAGCAGTGTGATTTGAAGCATAGTTGAGTAGCAGAAGAAAAAGAATGGTTTTAAAAATTTGTTCGTGGACTAATGTTATTATCGGGTCCGTCGAGGTTTCGTGCTTAATCCCTTACTGTTTTCAGTATGTAATAATGATACTGATGAAGGCATATCAAGTTTATTGTCTAAATTTTCATATGATATAACAGTTAGCAGGGTAATAAATGACATGAATCAAGGCGTGCTTATCGGAAGAAGACGTAAAAAAATTAGGCGGTGGGCCTAGAAGTAACAATTGAGTTTAAACATTAAAACCCCAGGGGCTCACATCTGGTGAGTATGGGCTTGGCACACCCAGGGTCCTGAGCTGGATATCATTATTCTTCTCTTTCTTCATGATTCCTTCTTTCTACTTTTGACTCTCTCTCTCTCTCTCTCTCTCTCAGGGTAACTCGGGAATTTTTTTTTGCTGGTGCAGCATAAGCTTCAGGCTTCCTTTCACCATATGACTAATATTAATAATAATAATAATAATAATAATAATAATAATAATAATAAAATTGATAAATGCAAGTACTGCATATGAGTAATCCCAAAATAACACATCCATTGCAGGTGATACCATCCTCAAGGTGGCATTTAGGTGCTGCTACACTTGAGATGGTGGAGTAGCCTCATTTTAATGAAGATGTGAATCTCTTCAAATGGGTCAAGGGAAGAGAAGAATTGATAACAGTATATTTATTTTATTTATGCAGATATTTTAGCAGATATATTCAGATTCATTTCCTGAAAGTTTTCTCACTTACGTAAATGTGTGTTACATAGGAATTTCGGCTGCTCCTACTGAATTGTACTCAAATGATCTCAAGGCAACATAAATCCTTTTAAGAAAATGAAAATTCTTTCGATCTATAAGTAAAAGTGGTGCTCAAAAATTGTACGTTTTAACCGGAACAACTACCAATTTTATTATTATTATCATCAGTTTATTTCTCTTAGGAGAACACCCGGTTACAGCTACTGGCTAGAGGGTGAAAATACATATACAACTATGTTACAAAAATACATCTATGTTACAATTATAAAATACATGAAATACATAATATCTGATTTATAACTACATTTTATCTGGAAAATACACTATTTGAGTTATTAATTATTCGCAAATACTTTTACTATTTAACTACTGTAAACTGGTAAGAACATACCGTGACAATTGAAGCATACCTTCTGCTTAAACACCCACAAGTGGGAGTTTTACCATATTTACATAAACACAAATATTTACAGCAGCCAAAACAACGTACAGCATATGAAACAACAGGAATGACCATAATTGTCCAGTTGGGAGGGAAATCGTACATTAATTGGCTTGCGCTTTTTATTTATTATTTTTAACTTATTGTCTAAAAATGATCATAATCTTTGAAGATGTCTACGGCACCCGTTTGGAAATCATTTAAGGAGATACTGCCGACTCGTTTTCTTTATTTTAAAGTAATCTTCTCAACTTCCGAGTGACTAATTTAAACCTAACTTACACGAAGCGTTTTTTACTTAATTAATCGCTGAAACGCATGCCCTGAGTTTTCCTAACTCCTCTTTCCGTCTTTCTTGTTAAATTACTTATTTGACGTCGCTGTTGAGATGCACGCTTTCTTTCCTTACCTTCACAAACGTGTGTTAAACCCCCTCTGCCTGGTTTATGCTGTAGGCGAGCTACAGGTCACGAATTTAAAAATAGCCACGTGCATTCTAGGAATTTGCACACCTGAAAATGTTACGTAGAAGTAGAACTGTTGCTGCTGCTTGTTGACCTCGCCAAGGTACAACGGGAGTCCTAATGGTCAATATAGCAAATCGTTCTTACAAAACAAGTAGCATTCACAGATAGTATAGGGCGTCTCCAGGAAAAAGCGATACTTTGTGAAATAAACTTTGATGCTCACACATGCTATTTGAAATGTAGTAAGTTTGCTTTTTACTTTTTTTTATTTTATTTTAGCAAAATACATAGTTAAAGAAGAAATCAAGGAAATGTTTTAAAGTTAGCCTTGACCTTATTCAGCTGTATTACATTTTTTGCCAACCAAGGTATTTTTTTTTTTTTTTTTTTTGGCTATTGCTGCACAAGCTTGCCTTCTCGCATCGTTACTATTAATTTACTATTAATATTGTATGACAATAACATAATAATAATAATATATTGTTGCCACTATTAATATACTTTGTTTAATATTTATTCTCTTCGTTTTAGTCTTTAAATCAACTTACTAATGAATTATGTGAATTCCAAAATGTTTTCTAAAAGGCAGTCTCTAATAATCTTCTTCTTCTTAGGATTTATTTCGTTATTACAATAGTTCTCCTCAACCTAACATCGAAAAGTCATTCCTTTATTTATTATTTTTTTTTTCCATTTTCTTCCATGTTCCCAATCTCCGTACATCAGTCCTCTGGGCAATCTGTCGTCCACCATTCTCTTCACATGGCCAAACCGCTCCAGTCTTTTCTCCTCTGCTTTATCAATGATGTTTTTTTAGACGTTCATTGTGTTCCTTATCACGTCATTTCTAACTTTTTCAGTCCTAGTCTTTCTTGCCAATCTTCGCCAAAAATCCATTTCAACAGCCAATAGTTAATTTTTTCGTCTTTCAGTTAAGGTCCAAGTCTCACATCCATATAATAAAACACTTTGTAGCATTGCATTATATATTTGATATTTAGTTTTGTTAATAATATTTTTATTCCATAGCACAGAATTGAGCAAATCACCAGTCTTCTCTCAATTCCTGCCCACCCCTCCAATAATTTGCCTAATTCTTCCTTAAATGTATTCCAACTACCCACTTCCACAGCATCAGACGGAAGTTAGTTTCAACAACTCTCTGGCTGAAAGCAAATTTTCGCACATTTTTTATGTAGCCATTTTTTGCAATTTGTTTGTCTCCTTGCAAAATTATAAACAAAAGAGTCCTTGCATAGTCCTCAGGGACATCGATCATAACACTGGTTCATTCGGAGCAGGTTCCATTTTTCCTTTTCAGCAGTCTCCTCCCGAATACCCAACTTATGCACAATACTTTCTGTGGAACTGTGTCAAAAGCTTCAAAAAATAAACCATTTCAGCACTTTATATATCACGATAAATATTTTAATAAATGAGCAACACATTACTCCGTATACCAGGTTCTTGTTCACATGCACACTGAACGAGGGATACAAATGCATTCTGTCGTAAGTCGTCATGTCGTAAGAGGCGTCTTAAATCCACTGCTAGATTTACTATGGTTCTTGATCTTTTTAGCTAAATCATTTTCATAATCTGCTTTAACTTTTCTTAACCCCTGAGTAACTTGATTAAAAACTACTTTATACCATTCGATATTGAAAAGGGTCGCGATAATATGTAAATATTTCAAGCATCTTTCTTTTCTGATGGACCGGCTGTGGTTTTGCGTATGTGGTCACAAGGGAGTTTGCAAATCGAGCACGTGTATACTTCCATGAAAAATACAAGGCCCATTGTGAACCGTGGCGCCAGAAATTATGGCTGCTTTATACGATTAATTCAGTATATATTGGTCACAATGAATATGCAAACTCTTCTGGACTCGGCCGTACCAAGAATTAACAGGAACTTATTAATTTCATAATTTTTTTAAAAAAATTAATAATTAACGATTTTCACTTTGGGCCAAGCAAAGATAAACCGTTGTCTGGAGCTCTAATATCCTGGATCTCATTTTAAGAGATTTAACTGCATCAAAAGCTTGAAGCAATTAGGCTCCGAAGCAAGCAATGACCGCAATAAAATGGGTTGTGTTATGTCAAAGGTAAAAGTACGGTACCTGTGTGGTCAAACCTTTGTCGATTGCCCCCATAGGTACCACACTTTTAAGGTCACACAGGTACCAATGTGTAACTATGTGGCCTTTACTTTTGGCTTCCATAAGTAGTGTGGTCAAAGGTAAAGGCGATAGTCTCAATTTCAAGAGATGTTCTGGGATGGAATGAGTTATTTCTTGATCTTGATTAACTAGACAGACTACTGTATGTTCTCTGATATACAAATATACTATGACCAATATACAATGGATTCATCGTCGAAGTCACAAACAAGGGATTGAAGAGTGCTGAAGTTCCGTAAACATAAGATGCCAAAATGGATTGCAGGCGAATTTAAGAGATTTAACTGAGCAAAAGAAACAGGCATTGGGCAGTAATAGACGATCGTGTTATTCCGATTTGTATTGAGCATTATAAGAGAACACATAACCACTAATGGCGTAATTACGATGGGCAAATTACACATACTGTAGTGCAGCACACAGCCAAAATTAAATTAGTAATTTACAACCGAGTAGAGTCTGTTTTCCTCTTAAGTATATTCCTAAATATTCCTCTAGTTCTGAATGTACTTTGCCCGTCCGGCCACCTTTCGGAGAATTGTTATTAATTATGATAAGTTGTGTGCCCTCCAAAATTCGGAGCAGGTTCGATTTCCTGTATAAAGTAGTTATAGCAACACTATGGGTGCGTGGATGGCTTAAAACAATTTTCAGAGTAGAAATATTGTAGATTAGGAATTCACAACACTGACGAAACCACCACCACCACACGGCAACGTCCATGTCGGCGGGGGACGACGTTTTGTTTTAAGTATGGTTGTGAAAATAAGAGGGAGAATTTGTAGTTTCGGCTATGGTTTCCAATATTTAACTATAGCAGGAATCGGCAACGTTTTGCCACGTGAGTGCCATTTTTGTTTAATACAACTAAAAATCATGAATGCCATTTTTGTTTAATACAACTAAAAATCATGAGTGCCAATTGGACAAGAGTATGCTCATAGAAATAGGCAATTCAACCATCGGCATGCAGCAGAAAATCTGTTACGTTGCCACCTCTTGGCAAGCGTGCCTAGAATCACCCATGCATGAACTGTAGTATCAATATTCAAAATAATTCAATTTTCTTATATCACCAAACATTTTTTATAATGGTCCAACTCAAAACAATATACCTGTCACTAGTGGTATGTATACAATAATGGCTTTACCAATTTCATAGCCAATATTCGCCTTAAAACTGTTGACAGGAACCAGAGAATGTTGTTATTGTGGTTTTTAGGAGCATTACTCCGGGATATGCGTTGGTCATTTCCTGACCTTTCCGCATCCTCCGTATTTGGTGGTGACGGGCTCGAACCCCGGTCTAATCAAGAAGCGTGTGCTGCGCACTGCTGCTCCTTCCCACCTGGCTACGGAGGCGCCTACCAGAGAATGATTTTTAACAGGAATATGGTGATATGAATACGGTGATCTCCCGATTTACGAACACCATGCGTTCCAGAGAGGAGTTCGCAAATAGGAAGTGATTTTTCCAAACATTCAAGATACGAACGGAGCATTCTCTGTGAGTGTGAGAGAGAGAGAGAGAGAGAGAGAGAGCCTGTGTAGCGATGCCAATGCCCCTGACCTCGAGTTCCAAATTTCCCCAAACTTGTTCTGACAAATACAAATCAAGATTTCGTTTCAAAAACAAACTAGCCTTAGATTGCTGATTACATAATATTATATATTATTCCTTTCCTTTCGCTCTTGTAACATTTTATCTGGTGAAAGAAATACAGTTGAAGACCGATATTTTACATATTCATCTTTTGATTTTATTTCATTCTCCGACCTTGTTGAAATTCCTGTAGAAGCAGCAGAAACTGTAGCCTGAACATGCTTTACTGGAAAACAATAAATTTTTCTGACTCTTCAGTCATAAAATTTAAGTCATTTAAAATAATCTCTTGTCCGTGCTATAGTATTAAGCGCGAGGACATGCTTTAAAGATGCTTTATAAGATTAGCTCAAAAATTGAACGTATTACGAAAAGATTTAATGTTTTTATTATCATCATATATAGTCTCTGGTTCTGTTCCAAATAAAGATGATATTCCCAAATTATTCTGGTTTATTAAATTTATTTCATATTTGGCGAACTGTGTTAGTAGACTGTACTTTCTCACCCAGTTAACGCCCGCCAATAACTTTAATGTCTAATTCACTGCACATTCTCTTAAAATGTTGCTTCTGTCACGAAGGTATTGAAGCCATTACAGGTCTCCATAGTCCTGGCCCACACAGAGAGTAAATACCTGTTTTCTATTTCCAAACACGAAAGGCAAGGGAAAAAAACAAAGGAGGAAAACTTAAGGTGAAGGAACTCAACTTCCGCTTCACTTTCGTTCCCACGATTTTGTTCATTCTTGTTGCCACTACCCCTAGAATACTGAATTGCTAATTCGTTAATTTCTTCACTGCAACTAGTAGGCGTGTCAGTGAGAATGACATCTTAAACCCAGATAAAGGAGATAATACCTGTTTTCTTAACTGTATTTTCGAATGCAAATGTTTCTGTAAGCAGTTTGGCATTTACTTTTATTTTTTCGAAGCGCTACATTAACATATTGATCTTTGTTATGGAACTTACGGGGGAGGGGGAACAAAATAATGGAAATACCTGATATGAAAGTAATAGTTTTTGTAACAGCTGTATGGCGCATTTATGAACATGCAGTGATGACTTTTTGTTGTTTCTTGCAGTAGTACTGTGAAGGAAAATGAATGAAAATTGATGTTTATTTAGAGGTGATGAAGAAGTACATGAAGAGAAAGCGTTCCATGAAGGAAATGACCGACTTGTCTGAATTTTTTTTTTTTTTTTTTGTTTAGCAGGAGCATCGGTGACTAAAACTGCTGATTTGTTTAATGTATCCAGAGCAACTGTATCGAAAGTAAAGTAAAGTGTAGTGTTAGTTGTCTAATGGCCCCAGGGGTTTCCTCCATCTCCGCGATATGTGCTGTTTATGTAACACAGAACTCTGCGAAGGCAGATTTTCAAAAAGTGTTAGTGTGTGGTTGTGTAACGTCATGTTATGTTGTTCCGCTGACCTTTTAGCCGTTGAGCCCCTAGTTGGACCCCCCCCGTAGCCCATACTTTTCCTCGTGGGGTCAGGTATAGAGGGATGGCAGTAAAAGTGTATTCTGGCAGGCTCTGCCACCTAATTTGAGATTTCAGTGGCTATGGCCTATTAAGAAAGAAAAAAAAAAAAAAAAAACAGCCAAATAAGGTTAGGACGTTAGAATTTGGACTAAATTTAAGTTCAGTTATGATAAAGGTTGAGTCAGATGTTAAATTAAGGTTAAGTCGAAATTAGGTTAGACACGCGTGGCAGGTTGGGTATGAGTAGGGGCAAAGATTGAAGGCTGGGGGGATAGGTAGAAATATGGGGCCAATAGGGAAGACGAACCCAAAAAGGTCAGTGGGGACAGCGGGGAAGGAGACAGAAAACCAGTCTCCTCCCCCACTCCTGCCAAGGGATCATTGTATCGAAAGTGAAGTCTGCATTCACCAATTGTGGGAAAACAATCTAACAGGGAGAATTGGGGAAAATCGAAGCTGACTGAAAGAGACCGCCGGACACTGAAAAGGATTGTTTGTTTGTTTGTTATTTGGTTTTTAGGAGCATTAGCAACTAAGGCCATATTGCTCCCTGACCTTTCCACATCCTCCGTATTTGGTGGGCACGGGCTCGAATCCCGGTCTAATCAAGAAGCGTGTGCTATGCACTGCTGCTCCTGCCCACCTGGCTGCGGAGGCGCCAAAAGGATTGTAACCCGAAATATAAAACTACTGATTCCAAAATAACTGCAGAACTAAATCTGAGTCTCCCAGCAGTCCAGTTTCTAAAAATACAGTTCGGCGGGAACTTCTTAAAGATGACATTTATCACAGAGACGCTACTGCCAAGCCACTTGTTACTGATGCTAAAATGCTAGAAAGAGGATGCAATTGTGGAAGGAGCACAAAACCTGAACACTTGATGATTGGAAACGTCATATTCTCAGACGAACCATCATTCACAGTCCATGCTTGCTGCACCGCTGTCCATAATTCCGTCGCATTCCTAGGTGGAGGATCCGAAGCTCGAACGGACCTTTACACAGCATCCCAAAGATACTCCACAGGGTTCATGTCCGGTGAACGGGGAGGCCATTCCATGGTGGTAAAATCTGCGGTATGCTCTTCGAACCATGTTCTAGTTACCACGGCTCTGTGGGGGAGGCGCATTGTCCTGCTGGAAGAGTCCGTTACTCTGTGGGTGCACGATGACCATGAAGGGATGCAAATGGTCTGCAAGGATAGACACGTAACCTGGACTGTTCAGAGATGCGTCTAGACGTACTAGAGGTCCCGAGGTGTGCCAGTTGAACATGGACCAGACCATTACCGACCGTCCACCTGCCTGAATAGTTCCTTGTTCACATGACGAGTGCATAGTTTCGTGCGGTTTCCGCCAGATACACGCCCTCCCGTCCACTCGAAATAACTGGAAACGGGACTCATCAGACTAGGAGACCCGTTTCCAATCATCCAAGGTCCAGTGTCAATGTTCTTTCGCCCAGTTGATGTGTAGAGTCCTGTGTCGTGGTGATGGGACTCTGATGGGTCAGCGGGTCCCATGACTTATTGTAGCTAATGATTGCCTGGTGGTCTTGATGGAGACGTTTCTGGCACCTCCCTTGTTGAAGTCGGCGGTGATTTGTGCCACTATCGCTCCCCCGCCAACGGGGGAGTGACAGTGGCACTCCCCAAGGCCAGCTAACCACTACATGGGAACAATAGATAAACAACATCCTGGATACTATCTACAGGGAGCAAGTGGCACCGAGAACTGAACAACAGCGAGAACTCTGCCACCAGAATGATAACTATGATCCAGAAGCGCAGGAATCCCCCTTCACCTTGGAAGAGCTGCACCAGGCGGCAGCAAGGATTAGAAACATCAAGTTCCCCGATACAGACCAGATGGAACCTGAGATCGTCAAGCGAGTGGTTGAAATGGCACCCACCCTACTTCTGCAACTATATAACTGCTGTCTGAAAGCAGGATACTTCCCAAAACAGTGGAGGACAGCTATTCTAAAATTAATCCTCAAAAATTCTGGCAAGAACCCTGAGCAACCAGAATCATACAGGCTAATAGTGCTCATAACCGTGGCAAGTAAAGTCTATGAAAGACTCCTACACAAGCGACTACAGCAACGGACTTAAATGCACCAAACCAATACGGCTTCAAGCCTGGGTCCTCCACAACAGACGCCGTGAGGAATTTCCTCATGGCAGTGGAACAATGCCAAAGCAAATACTTCTTGGCCATTTCGGTGGACTTTGCCGGGGCGTTCGACTCCCTCTGGTGGCCGAGCGTCCTTGGCAGACTCCGACAGGCGCAAACTCCAACAAACCTCTTTCATGCCATCAGCTCCTACCTCTCACAGATACAAGTCATAACCCTTTACCAAAGATTAGTCAGAGAAGTACACAGAGGATGCCCGCAAGGGTTAGTTTTGGGCCCACTGTTGTGGAATTTCGTCTTTCCCACTGAGCTCAAGAGCCTATTTGGAAATAGCAGCAAACAGAGCCCTCATCACTCTATAGGAACAGGCAGAAGCGAACTACCTGGTAATATCGACATAATAGACGGCAACGTCTATACTCCTCAGGGGATTCCTTGATACAAGGAGAACCCCACAGATAAAAATAAATGGAGCCATTAGATTCGCCACCCAAAATGAGATATTTTGGCATAATCCTCGACACAAAGCTCACGTTCAGGTCCCCTCATGTATCTCAGAAAGAAAATTAGAAACTATGCTGCCATGGTAGCCCGAGTCACGCGACGAGACTGGGAACTAAAAAAGAGAACACTGGCTCTTTATTACAAAGCCACTTTTATCCCCATAATCACATACGCAGCTGCCATATTCTACCACAAAATGATGACTGTAACCAACAAAAGGATCCTTAACTCAATACAACAGTCAGTATTGTTGAAAATAACGCGTGCTTGTAATACAGTCAGCACAGAGGCACTCCAGATTCTGGTGGGAGTCTTGCCGCTGGATCTGGAAATCATTAGATGTGGCCTGACATATTACATAATAAAATGGATTACCATTACCTTCTTGTGGCATACAATAGAACCGGAAAACGGAGAAAAATAAGAGAAAGCACAATTGCAGGCATACCTGAAACAAACTTGGCAGACCTCGCAGAAGGGCGAGGTAACGAGGAAATTCATCCCCCTTGTAGAAAAAACCTACCCAAAGTCGCCTGCCTAGAGGCCACCCGGGCTTCTACGCAACCTTCATGCTGACTGGCCACGGGCCCTTTAATGACAAACTCGCCACGCTGGGTATACTCCAAGATCCAAACTGTCCTTGTGGAGAAAGAGAAAGCTGGGAGCATCTAATGTACCAGTGCCGCATATACGAGGACCTGCGGGGAATCTTCATAATGAGACTGAGATTCATACTCCAACGGCAAGAACATCACCTATTGGATTCAAGGGACGAATACCAAATCCTGTCCAGATTTTCTTGGGACCTCTTCACAAGAAGAAGAAGAAGAACTCGAAATGCGATCAGGAACTGACGAAAAGCTCCACTGAAGAGAATGTAGTAAGCAAAACCACACAAGGACAAGGCATCCCAAGAGACATCGAGTATGACTCTCAACTACAATGATCAATCCTCCTGAGCACTCAAAGACAAAATGAGATAACCTGACCAAGCCAAACAACGAAGGTGGACGCAGTGCCTGGCTGACAGTGATTTGCCACCAGCTGAGACAAATAAGGAACCAATCTCCCCAAAAAAAACATCCAAAGCAGGAATAAGAAAATACAAAATACAAATAAGAAAATACGTTTCTAGTTGCATCCTTTATGGGGCTAGCCCCATAAAGGATGCAACTAGAAACGACGAAATAAAATGCAGCTTAGTTGCCAAATGCCATACGCGACCTGAAGAGGGCACCCTCTTCAAAGATGTAATTCATCTTTGAATTACATTTCCCTGGGGGGAAGGGAGGGGACGGTTTTTTTTCCTCTTCAGTCTCCCTCCCATCTCCATCTATACGCTAGCGAAAACCCCACACACCTAAATTTAAGCATGTCAAATCACCTTTCGCCCATATTTTGGCCTTTTCAAATTCAAGCGACACCACCCTCATGCAATCGATAAGTTAAAAAAGAAAGTTTTTTTTTTATTTTTTTCAACCGTTTTTGTTGAAGAAACCAAGTAGCAAAAGTCCTCCGGAGTGGGTAATCCACAGGCTCCAATGATTGGACGCGTTGCAGATGGTATGAACTCATTTGGTTTGTTGACAGTATCCTCCATACAGTGGATTGGGAAATACCCAAACGTTGGCCTATCGCTCGAGTACTCGTACTCGGATTGCCTTCTGCAAGACGTACGACATTCTCCTCATTGTCTGGCGTCCTCGTCGTTCGCTCTCGATTCATGGTACCTCTCGTGAAACAACCAGTCTCACGTAACCTTCTGTGCACACGTGCGAAAATCGTACGATGAGGAGCACGCCTGTGCGGGAAACGTTCCTGGTACAAGCACAGAGCGGCGCGCCCGTTACAGTCCGCAGCTCCATACGCGAGGTGCATGTCGGCCAGTTCAACGTTTGAATACTCCTCTATCCTACTGCCTCGGGAACCGGTTCGCAAATGCTGACTTCCAGCGGGATCGCTGTTCACGCGACCTCCCGTTCAACGTCCTCTACCGCATGACGAAGGCATTTCGGACCCTGCAATGCTATGTGATTCCGATTCGTCTTTGTGCTCCCTACACCTCCTGCAAGTTTGTCGCACTGATAGTGAATCACCCTGTATATATATATATATATGTCTAGTTTCAGAATCTGGATTAATCATTTTATCTGTAATTTATATATATACTAATATTGAGACTTTCCAAATTACAGATAAAATGATTAATCCAGATTTGAAACTAGACAATCGCTCCTTTCTATAGAGCATAATCAGCACAACAAACTGATGTGCTGATTATGTGGCATACAATAGAACCAACAAAATTAATAAAATTAATTTTTTAAAATTTAAAACCTGTGGAAATCAGCTTTGTCTAACTTGTCCCGTGATGCACCCAATTCATAACACATCAAATATAGATTGCCCAGTATTCTGCCACGTTAGTGGGGTTGTGTATCTTATTAAATGCAATGAATGGAAGCTACGAAGTTATAAATATATACGAAGCTAGGAAGCTACTCGTAAATATATAGGACCAACTAGTGGTGAGTTACATTTTAGAATAAATGTACATAGATTGCATATAAAAAATTTCGTTAATAAAAAAGACATTGAACTGCAACATTTTCAGATCCATAACTTCAATAATATCTCCATTACTATACTAGCCATAGAAAGCAATACTTTTAAAAGAATGGAAACAGAAAACTTGAACATATTAAGACATAAATCACTTTATCCTTATGGGCTTAATAACAAATTCAATGGACAGACAGTGTTTATAAATTTCCCAAATTGCAAAAGTCTGACACCTAAGCAAATAATAAAACACACACGGCACAATAATTTAGGTAAATTTTCAGATTTGTTAAGATCATGGGACAGATCAATTATAAATGTTAAGCATATTCATGATATTATTTTTGGCCTGAAACATAGTAAGATTAAAGCCTTATTAAAATTAAGTATTACCTACAACTATAATAACCTACATTTAAGTCATTTATTGAATGATATTTTTAAATTTAAATTAGGTAAAAGTCCATTGTCACCAAAGAATATCTCAATTTTAAATTTCGAAATTTAGTAATGGATAACATTTATATGGATCAAATTATCAACAAATTTAAATATGCCCTACCAATTACGAACTGTTATATTAATACTCGTTTTAGATACATTCAACCAATAGGACTAACAGTATATAATTACAAGCAGGCGGCTTGCAACTGCATGAATAGTGATATTGAGGCAGAATGTTTTTGTCATCGGCCTGAACACCATAAACACATTATTACTGGTGATTTAAATATCATTTCTCAAGCAGAATTATGCAATTTGTTATCATATGGATTTAAATTTAGGCAATGTACAAAAATTAGATCTAATATAATTAAAAAAACAAATACACATTGACCTGGTACAATTTTGTTTAAAACTGGTCTACACCATTGGAAGCTTTCCAAATGTGGATTACTCTTACCTATTGAAGCTATAGTAAAACATATAGGCATTATGCTAAAAAAAAAAACACAACCTACAAAGATATGTGATATGTCCATAATCAAACAGCAATTATTGGATTTGCAAACTAAATTCATAACAACAATTGATAAAGCAGCCAACAATTACTGAATTATACGCAAAAAAATTTATACATCCACTTTATTAAATGAGCTAAACAACAGCACAACCTACAAAATTGAAACATCTAATACTAGCACCATCATTAAGAAATTACTGGCTATGCAAATAAAGTAAAAATTAAGTAATCCTAATACCAAATTTCCATATGTACATTCGATACCTAAGTTCCACAAATCTCCAATAGGTTTCAGATTTATTACATCATGTAGGAACAGCTATGCCAAGCATAAAAAGCTGGAATCTCTACTCAACATCATGATAGGAAATTCAGGTGAATCTAGAATTATTCTTAATAACATCCCTATCTTGGATTGTTTAAATGACAATACCAAATCTACAGACCATATAAGTACTTTTAATTTTAAAAACTTACTTACTAGTATTTCACATAATTTACTAATTTACTTATTTACTAGTATTTCACTTAAAATCTGTATTTAGCTATTATTATAAAGAATATCAAAGCATATTACCTAGCAAACAGTATTATTGGGACAGCATCATTAATTTATGTTTATTCAATAGCTACATCTTTAATGGTACTAGTATATATAACATACAAGACATACAAGAATAGCAATGGGGGCCTGCAGCTCATGCATAGTTGCTAGCCTATATTTACATTATTTTGAAAGAAACAAATAAAAACTTAATACCCTACCGCTACATTGATGATCTAATAGTCATAAATGAACCCAACTTTCTGATAGGTATAGATAAGCACTATCCACCTGAATTACAATGTACCAATAAACATAGTACTAGTACAGATACCTATCTAGATATAGATATTTACAAAGAAGATAATAAATTATACATTAAAGTATATGAAAAACGTAAAGATTTCAGTTTTAGATCCATTAGCCAACACTGGCATTCTAATATTTCAAAAATAATTTACAGTAATATCATTGTTTCACAGAGCTTTAGATTGATAAAAATATGTAATAATGCAAATAATATTATAGAATCGCTTAGAGACTTGAGATCTGAGCTGATTAAGAATGATTTTCCATCTAAGTTTATCTCTAAACATATTAACAAAGCTTTGCAGTTAATAAATGGCACAATATGAATCCAAGTTACATTATAGCTAATGTATGTACTAAATAAATATTTCAGTTCTATTGGCTCTCACTGTTCACAAAGTTCTTTCTATTATACTTCTATTGGTATTCTTTAATATTATATTTGTCGTTTTGAGGACATACATACATACAGTGGCGGATAAAAAACTGCATCACCTTAAAAAAGTAACATTTGTAGTGGAACGTTCAAGATATTGTTTGATTACAGTCATTTTGTTTGTCGCAAATCAAAGGTATTGCGTCAGATAATGCGTCTGTTGCACCAGATAGTAATTGCAATTACTGCAATCAGCCATTTCTATAAATATGGCGTTGGAAGGGTATACACGCTCATTAATATCCTGTTTTGCGGAGGTGTAAGGTGGCTCCATCTGTTCAGTTGACACCAAGAAAAAAAAGTGTAGCTGTTGCTCTGTCCTAGGAAGGCCTTTCTATGCGCTAACAGTATCCCGGGTGCTGAAATTAAAGCGTGAAACCGATGATGTGAAGAGAAGACCTGGATCAGGCCGTAAGAGAGAGAGACTACGCCTTCTCAAGATCGATATTTTAAACGGCTATGCCTTCGTAATCGCCATGCGAGTGCTCCTGATCTAAAACTGGACTTTGAGATGGTCTCTGGTGTTGAAACAATTGCACGAACTATCCAAAGAACTATCCTGAGCGGAGCCCGGAGTTTCCCCCGTTAGCTGCTTCATGTCTTCTTGCCATAGGACTTCTTACTTCCGGCCGTTGTGTTGTGTGTTGTCTGAGAGTAGTGTTATGTTCTGTTGTGTGTAATGGCCGTACCTGCATCATAACGAGTGGGAGGCAGAGACACGGGGGTCTCTACCTCCCACTCTGCCACGTGGAGGAGTGCCGGGTTCTACTATCATCTTGCCAAGCACCTCCAAAGAACTTTGGAAGCGCTCGAGGTAGGGGAAGAGAGGTAGAGTGATAGAAAGGGGGGGGGGCAGATCTAAGGGAAGGTCTGCCCTAAGTAGAAGAAATGAGTATTTAAGACATTTAAAAGTGTCTCCCACTCAGGGCAGTGGGAGAGTAAGGGGGAAGAGTCTCCTCTTCCCCCTTATTCTCCCATTAAGATTTAAGTAGTGTCTTTATCAGCCTAGTTGTTGGCAGTGTGAGGTGGGCAGTTGTCAAGGTCTGGCTCGGTTTCCTTCTCTTCTGATGGCCTCTCTTCTTTTGAAGGCCCTTGTGGCGAAGGAATTGAAGGCCTTGAAGTTAGTTTCAGTGGCTATCAGCTTTTCCTTGTTTATTGGCGGTATAGCATCCACCAAGGAGGACAGTTCTTGCCTGAGGTCTTGATAAGTATAGCACTCGTTCAGGATATGCTCAGCCGATTCTATCTCACCGCAATGGCAGTTTGCTGTCTCAGCCAATCCTAATTGTTCCAGTTTGGCATTTAGGCTGCCGTGTCCTCTCATTAAGAAAGTTGCATAAATTCCGGGTGACAGCCACAACTTCTTCTTCCTAGTCATTTCTTGCACTTCCAGAAAGTAGTCCTCGGTTGTTTCCAAGGGCTACTTTCCGTGGATCGCAGCCAACATGAGATGCGATCCATGCTTCTTGCCATCTTTCCTTCAAGTTATTTCTTATTCTTGCTAGCTCTACTTTTTTTATCTGCCTGTAGGTTAATGGTGATATCATCTAGGGTTGTTGGTATGTTCTTGTTTAGCCTGTATTTAAGGTAGCGGTACTAGATCTCAAGATGGACTGGAAGGTGGTAGATGACTTTCATCAACCGGTGAAATACCACCACTTTGCTTATTGGAGGCTTGAAGTGGTGAAACCCGTGTTTAGTCTCTAGAGCAAAGTTTCCGGCATTCCCCTCCCCCCATACTTCTCCTTCAACCCATGCACGGTACTAAGTACTATAGGTTTTGATACCTTTCGTGTTTGGGGTTTTCATAAAAAAAAAAAAAATTTTTTTTCCTAGAAGAGCTTGAAGGGCCATTGTGGAAGTCGCGTGGCAGGCTCTGTACATGGTTAATAATGCCAGTCTTTGTGCTTGGTTTAGTTGCTTTATTAGCTCTGAAGCCCCATGCCCCTGCTCCGTAGGAGAGGGTGGACAGAAAGACGCAGTTATAGTACAGCCTGAGGGTGTGGGCTTTCACCCTACTCTCGCCTGGTTATTTGTTTTATTGCCATTAAGAAAGTCTTACATGTTTCTTTTATATGTATGGTGTGAGGGGAGAAAGGTGAGTCTCATCTACTATGATTCCTAGGTATCTGGCTGTTTTAGTATACTTTATTCTCTGGCCTATATATTTAATTGCGGGAGGACGCTCTGTCTAGTTTTCCTTTAATGAGCATTTGTGCTGTTTTCTTTGTGGATACTTTTAGGCTTGTTATTTTCTGTCCATTTTGCAAGTTCCTCCAGAATTAGGTTTGTTCTGGTCTCCAGTTCCCTTCTGGAGTTGCCACCCGTCACAATGGTCAAGTCATCCGCATAAGCTATGCCAGGAGTCGAATGCCAGGTTCCAACACAGCGGACTCAATATTGAGCCCTGCGGGCAGCCTCTAGTGACTTTCCTCCCTGTCTCTTGGACGCCACTTCTCACCATCACTTCACGATTTGCGAAGTAGTCGGACAGAAGTTAATAGAGGGGTGCGGAGATGGCAGCCGCCCTGAACCACGCGAGGGCACTTTGCGACCATAATGTGTCAAAGGCCCCCGCGAAGTCCACAAAGAGAGCAAGCAGGTATTTAGTATCAGTGTTGTCTCTAGTCGCTATCAGATTTGCAATTGAATCCTCTGTGCCACGTCCCGGGGTAACACCGTATTATTTAGGTGAATATAGGCCTTTTAATCTATAAGTTTTCATTAATCTAGTCGCTACCACTTTCTCGTAAACCTTGCCCAGGAGAGGAAGGAAGGCGATCGGTCGGTGAGATGTGGGGTCCTGTTCTGGTTTGTCTGGTCTTTTCAAGATTATTTTATTATTTTATTTTAATTTCCAGGTCCTGGGAAAGATGCCGGTGAGGAGGCAGGAGCTGAGGACACCATGGATGGCCTGGGGGTTCACCTTCCATACCCTTTTCAGGACCTCTACTTCAATGGTAACATGGCCCGGGCACTTCCCGCTCCTCATCGTGGTGATAGCCTGGTGTAAGAAGTAGATTTTACAAATTAAAATAGAAATATTTGTTTTGCTAAAGTAAATCCAGGAAGAATAATGGAAAGTGAAAATTAGCTCTAATGCCCGTGTATTAAGTTAAAGATAGTAATATTGGATATTTAGTTTTAATGTAAATAAGGTTAAAGTTTGAAGAAACACTGGATTTAGGAATGGACAGTTTTAAACGAGTGAATTAAAATAGTGGCTTAAGGTAAACAAATAATTTAAATAATACAATAGAACAAACAGAGACAGCACAATGACTAAGAGAAGGGTTGCCATTTGAGAACAGGCGTGAAAGAGTTGCTGAGGGCAAGACCAATAGGACGTGAACGTCTCTTTTGATCTAAGCCACCGTTGGGAAGAAACAGGAAATTAGTGGACGTCCAGTGTTCGCGTCAAAAGAAAACTGCGTTAGGGCAACTGAATATTGGCAAGTTAGCCACATTTAGAGAGAAAGTGTGAAAACGAAAATGAGTGTTTTGGAGGCAAACATGAAAGGGCCATACTACCCTGAAAAAATAAGAAATTTTTTTTAGGGCAGTATGGCCCTGAAAAAAAAAAAAAAAAAAAAAAAAAAGAAATTTCTAGAGAAGGGTTGGTTTGTGCGATAGGGAGACAGCTGGGGTGAGTTGTTTTAGCAAATAGGAAGGAATGAAATTTTAAGCAGAGTATGGGGTTTGGTGGAGTCCTTGGGGGAGGCGTTCCAAACGGGAAAGAGTAAAGTTCGGGGGGAGTAATTTTAGCAAGTGTACATTCTGTATCTGATTTCCTCTGTGGTCAAGCGTAGAAAGTCGTGAGTTGCGAGTTAAAGTGGGAGTAGATTTTTTGGTGGTCAGAGTTAACATCTCGTGGTAGCAGGATGAAGAAGAAAAAGAAATAAAAAAAAAAAAAAAAACGTGAGAGACAGAAAGCCTGGTCCGGCATCGGAAGGCAGTGTGCCCAATAAATGGAAGAAAGCCCGTCTGCTATGAAGGAAGACTGAATGCAAGGAAATTGGAAGTAGCGGCCATTCCGGAACGTAAGTCTGTTCCTGTTTTTTTTTATTGGACCTTGAACTCAAGGACTCATAACCTAGCTCTTTAAGGAATTGAGTGATAGTCCTTTTAAAGAAAGGAGCATTCCTGTTATATTAGGCAAGTTAGTTACTAAGGTTGAGATAATTTGTTATGAATGTAAATGATTATGAAATAACGAAAGTTATTTCGTAATCATGTAAATAAAAAGAAAGTGATAGTATAAAGGAATTAGTAAAGATATTATATTTATAGGGGTAGCACTGTAAGGATTTGTCAACCTATATCATTAAATTAGGCTAGGTACCAACACAAGATAATATACCAGATGAAGTGTAAAGAGAAAGAAATTTCATTAATAGAGAAACCTTAGGGATAAAAAGGGATGACTAAGATGGTAACTACAGAGTAACTAAGGTAGAATGAGTGATTTATAGTGAATATTACTGATGTAAGAGGATACCAGTTGTAATAAATTTCATGGTTAAAAGCTAAGAGATATAACAAAATATATATATAGAGAGAAATAATAGTTGAAATGAGTTTACTGATGGAAGTGATAAAAATTGGTAATGTAAGAGAATGATTGAGTAATCATGAAGGATTCAAATTAAGTAAGACACAACTGATACAAACTGATGTTAATAATTTGTAAATTGAGAATAGTTGATGAGAGAGACAGTGTCTTGTACTGTAGGGTTCAAATATATGGAAATTGGTATGCCTGTATTAATTATTTGTTCCTTTTATTTAAATTCTGTATATAATGTTCACTAAAGGTTGTAAATTTTTTGTAAATAAATGTGTCTTTAATGTTCTGCTAATTGGAACTTAGAGCCGCTTTACACACACACACACACACACACACATACACACACACACACACTAGAATCCAGAATTTTCTGTGAATTGCAGTCAGATTTGCGGTTGTGATGTGGGGTTTGAGACTTAGGTAGGGTGGAAGTGAATTGCAGTTAATAACATTATTTTGCTTATACCCCCCACCCTACACTGGCCTATTTCCTCATTTGTTGAAGGGCGGCTCCGTCCCCCGTCGGACATATTTCCCTGTCTAATTTCCCTTTGATAGGGAGTTTCATTCTACTCTGTGTCTTGATACGTGATTGCGTCCAGTACAGCGTTAATTGTTTGTGCCCAGTTGCTGGTGGGTGTTTCCCTGCACTTCTATTGTGGCATAGATTTCTGGGGAGGGAATCTTGCTGTTTATCATTTTATAAACCAGACCCCAAGGATCTGAATTTCCTTTAGTTTGGATCAGTTTTTCCCAGGTTGTTCTTTTCTGCTGCTTTATGTTTTGGTGGTATTCTCTTCTTGCCTAGCTGTATCGTTCTTGTAGATTTTGTATTTCTTCCTGGGGTCAGGTTGGGTCCCGCCGGGCTCTTTGGTATTCTTTCTGGTGACTCTGGTTTGGTACTTTCGTTCTGTAAGGGGTTGCTGTCCACCAAGGGACATGGTATTTTTTCTTCTTCGAAGCCTCATGGATGTCTTGCATGCTTTTATTATTTTTTCCTGTAGCTTCTCTATATGCTCCTCTGTTGTCAGAGTTTGTATGGCCTGTATGTTTTCATCTGTCAGTGCCTCCTTTATGGTGGAGGACACATAAAGGAGGACACTTCCCAGTTAGCTGACGTCGTTTGAAATCTGATTTAGTGTGTTTGGTCATTTATAGAATGTCGTACTCCTTGTGTGACAGTGAATGTGATCACGTTATGGTCACTGATAGTGATATCTCGGATAGTGATATGTACTTTCCAGTTTTGGATTTTTGTTTTGCATTTAAATGCTATAAGAACCGCCGATTATAATAAGTCTGCTGTGGCCGAACATTTTTGGGAGAAGCAGCATCAAATCTCCCCTGAGGCCGCGATTATCGTGGACCATGCGCATGAGTACTGGGAGCGTAAGTGGCTAGAGGGTTTACGGATTGGCTCATCCAGTAAGAATACTATGAATATGGACAGAAGTATGCGTATACATCCTATTTTCGAAGCAATTGTCCTAAGTACGGATGAACGATTTTGTTTGCCACGTACCCGAGCCACTTCCGCTTCCGGGTCTGCCCATGCGCCGAGGGAACCACGTGGAGGAATACCACATGTGGAGGTACCGTGAGCCTGTTATATAAGGAGATGTTGCAGGAAATCTCATCACTGTTGAGGAAGGGAGCTGACGCTCTCGAAAGCGTCAGGTTTTTTTAGCGCTTTATATTTTAGCATATTTTATAGTAAATGATTTTATCATAGTTTTAGCATTCCGTATATACAGTCATCAGTTTATTGTAAAATCATATTAAATTATATAATTTGTTTTTTGATATTTATTTGTAAAAACTTTAGTTACAGTAAAATTCATCTAATGGTTGGTGTATGAGTTCACTTATTTCTTAGACATGAATTTTCCCGACCTCAGAAGCCTCTTTTAGGATATTTTTTGGCCTATGGTAGGAGTTGCCAGGGTGATATCACATGGTGCGACGCATGTTAGGGGGATGCCCTTGTGTATTTAGCACTTGGAGTCTGTGCGCAGTCTTTAGCTCCTACATGATCTGTCCCTTGTCATTAGTACGTTAACTATTCCAGAGTTGAGTAAGCGTTCATGTCAGTAAGGATCAGGACACTTTTGTTCCGTAGTGTGTTTAAAGTCACTTCCAGATAGACAGCAAATTGTAAGATGTAAAATCTTACAAATATATTAATTTATAGAAAAGTGAGATTTATTTAAAGTAAAACTTATAATATAGCAATATGGGGGAGAGAAACCCTACAAGTCAAGAATATTACTAAGATCACTGGCAAGGATTAAATTAGACAACATCTATACAAGGGGAGCGGTAAGTGAAAAGCTATTAGCAACCTGGGTACACACCCAACTCTCAGCTCACACAGGCAAACCAAAACAATAGAAACCAGTAGCGACGGCTATTAGTAGAAGGTGTCAACTCTGGTAAACAATAGCGCGGTGGACCATGTGCTGTCGGGACATTTCTTTAATCGGTGACACCTGTACACCTGTGACACCTGTGGGAGAGGTTGGTACAAGGGTCAGGAAACAGCAACCCCTGGGGGATGGTATACAAAATTACCACTCACAAACTCCCCAGGGGGGAAGTTGGGACAGCCACCAAAACAGCACAAGGAAATTTAACCATAACCTGGGAGGAATCGATTGGGAACATCCTGGACAACATCCTTCAGGAGCTGCCAACAACACTAACAGATGAGCAGGAGGCTATCTGCCAAGCAAACAATTGCTGTAATAATGACCAAATAGAACCCCCCTTCACCTTAGAAGAAATTCAGGATGCAGCAAGCCGCGCAAAAAATAAGAAATGCCCTGGACTGGACCTAATTGAACCGGAGATGGCAAAAGAAGCAATGGAACATATACCGGAATTACTGCTAAAACTATTCAATTGCTGCCTGGAAGCAGGTAAATTTCCACTACAGTGGAAAAAGGCAAATTTAAAACTGTTCCTAAAAAACCCAACAAAGCCACCAGAGACACCTAGTTCCTACAGACCCATAGCCCTGCTACCAACCCTCAGTAAAATATTCGAAAGGCTGCTACATACCAGAATCACAAGGCATTATAATGAAGTAAATCCTAACATGACAAAGCAATATGGATTTACTCCTGGCAAATCCACTATCGAAGCAATACAGAACCTCCTCTCTAGAGCCACCCATTGTCAAAGTAAATACTTCCTCGTCATCGCAGTGGATTTCGCTGGGGCATTCGACACCCTCTGGTGGCCGAGCATCTTGGCGAGACTCAGAGCTGCCAACCTTCCATTGAATCTTTATTATTGCATGAAGGATTACCTGGCTGATAGAGCAGTGCAAGTTACCACACCATATAAATGCCTTAGTCGCCCAGTCCGCAGGGGATGCCCCCAGGGTTCTGTCCTGGGGCCGCTCCTGTGGAACATTGTCTTAGACGAATTCCTCGCCTATTGGATCTGGGTGGTGTGGAGGCCCAGGCCTATGCAGATGACTTGGTCTTGACCATCGAGGCTGACAGCAGATCCTCCTTAGAAATGCAGGCAAATGATGCCCTGCAAAAGCTGCTAGATTGGACGAAGCTACACTTGCTCAAACTAGCACCCGACAAGACAAAATCGGTGCTGCTAAAAGGTATGTTAGACTTAAGGAGACCACCACAAATTAAGATTGAGAACAAAACAGTTAAGCTGTGCGAACAGATTAAATACCTAGGAATAATCCTGGACAGAAAATTAAATTTCAAGCCACACCTAGAATATATTAAACAAAAGATAAGAAGATACACAGCCCTCATCGCTAGAGTCACTCGCAGGGACTGGGGACTCAGACGTACTACACTGTCTCTGTACTACAAAGCTCTCTTCATCCCTGCCATCACATATGGCTCCCCTGTCTGGTACATGAGGGCGGCACTAGAAGTGAATAAACGGATTCTCGAAACCTTTCAGAGGACTATCCTCCTTACTATGTCGAGAGCAACTAGAACGACTAGCACGGCTGCCCTCCAAGTCCTGGTAGGAGTTCTGCCCCTGGATCTCGAAGCTATCCGCTGTGGTCTGCTCTACCATCTTGCCAGAAACATATCGGCTACAATGTATGACCTCACCACTGACCACTGACATCACTAATGACGGCAACTGTGAGAAGAGAAGAATCGCCGACCACCTTGTCCAGATTTGGCAGAGGAGATGGAGCAACACAGAAAAAGGTGCAGTGACCAGAAGATTCCTCCCCACTGTCACCAAGCTGTACCCTAAGGTGCCAGCGTGGTTTCACCCTGATCGAAATACCACCTTCCTCCTTACAGGGCACGGCCCGTTTAAAGCTAAACTTCACCAACTTGGCATCATAAATAACACAGACTGTCCCTGTGGCAACCCAGAATCCTGGAGACACTTAATGTTTGAGTGCGATTTGTATGATGACCTACGACTACGCCTAATAACAGCAATCCAATATATCCCAGACTGTTAGACACTCAGGAGGACTACAAGGCACTCAGTCAATATGCCCAGGATCTATTTTCTAGAAGGAAAACAATGGTAGAAATATACCAAAGGCAACCCGACTAGAAAGAATGCAGGCGGTCAAACAAGTAAAAAAAAAAAACTCAGCTTACAACAGAAAGTCAAGACTTTAGGATGATTTGGTTGGCCTACTGTCGACCCAAAACTGCACTCCCTTGTGCGGTTTTTTTTTTCGGGGAGGGGGAGGGGGTATTTGTTCTTCTCCTCTCCTCCCCATATATTTATTTATTTATTTATTTATTATTATTATTTTATTTTTTTATTTATTTTTTTCCCTCTCCTCGTCTCTCCATGTCGTGGGGCATGGGCATGCCCCACTTAAAATGGGGATCACCTTCCTATCCGACCCCTTCTTCTTCCTATTTCATCCCCCCATCCACACCCTCCTTCCCATTACTTTCTCTTGTACAGCGACTGCCCCACATGTCCAAATGTAAATCACATCAAATTTTGCCCGACCTTTTAGGCTCTCTAGAAATAGTTCTTTCAGCGTAAAACCCCACGCAGCGCTTTCTAAATGCAATTTTACTTAAATCAACAGCGATAACTCCAACCTTTATTTTAGGTCCTAGTCACCGAAATCCCAGGAAAGTAAGTGGCAGGACCTGCCAGAGTATAATTAGTCTCTTGGTACACCGGGCCGGCATCCCTGTCACTAGGTATGGTAACGCCGGGTCCCACTCGGGGCCCGGTGGCCAACAGGCTGGATGAACAATGGGCACAACAAACTACATACCACATGACCCATACATTATTTTTAAACCTCTGGCATAGACAGGGTACTGTCACTCGATACATAGAACATATGCGGAGATGGGAGAAATCCCAGGAGCCGTCAGACCCTCAACATACCTATACCAATACCTATACCTGTACAAAAGACAGGATAGTGAAAACGGAACAAATGCTGGGAAGTAGATTTAAGTCTGTCTGGCTGGCAGTGATGGCAAGTTTTATAGATTGTGGGAAATTAGTCTGCTAAAGTATAACTATAAGCGGCGAACTTCAAAGGTACAGACAGCCTGAGAAATTTTACAAACTTCTTAAAATAAGAAGTTAGATAGAGCAATAAGGAATCAGCTTGAGAAAATAAAACGGGCAAATATGAAGAGAGTGGAAGTTGATAAAATGAGTAAGATTGGTTAAACTAAAAACTAGGGCGGATTAGACATATGTAGGCGGTACAGAAATTGAGATGAAAAAAAAGTGAGTGAACAGGGGGAGATAGAGTCAGATCCTCGAGTTGAGTTATGTGGGTGTTTATGGAAATGAGTTAGGAGGGAGACGAAGTTGAGATTCTTGTCGGTGCTTGGGAAAATGAGATAGTGGACAAAACCAAAGTTGAGATCTTGTGGGTGTTTAGGAAAATGGGTTAGTGGGATTCTAAGTTGAGTTTTTGTTGGTGCTAGGGAAAATGAAATAGTCAGCAGACACAGCAGTCGAGATTTTCGTCGATATAAGTAAAAATTAGTTAGTAACATGGACAGTTGAGGGTTCTGTTGTGGTAGGAAATATGTGTCAGTTAACAGTGGAGTGTTTGGTCGTGGTGGGAAAAGAGAAGGGTAGCGCCCTGGGAAGTTTTCTTCTTGAAAGAGTTCTTAATAGGTGGAGCGGGAAAAGGAGGGTAGCACCCTATGAGTTTTTCCTTGTGATAAGTTTTAATAAAGTGGAGTGGAGAAGGAGTTAGTGTGAGATGCCCTATGAGTTTTTCCTTGTGATAAGTTTTAATAAAGTGGAGTGGAGAAGGAGTTAGAGTGAGATGCCCTATGAGTTTTCCTTGTGATAGGTTTTAATAAGGTGGAGAGAAAGGGAGCGAAATCCGCAGAATCAGTAGCTCGAGAGAAAAGAGCGAAAATGCGAAATTAGCTCGATGAGAAGGAAGGAAGCAGCGAATGGATGGTAGCCCGAATAAGGTGGAGAAAGAACGCCAGTCCCATGCAGCCAAGAGTTCCTAAAAAAATTATCTGTAGCAAATTCAGGTGAAAGCAGATGAAGGAGATCCTCAGTGAGCCAAAAATGGAAGTTTGAAACCTCCCCGGAAAGGAAAGAAAAAAGATAATAGTAAGTACTGTAAGTTAACAAGGACTGTTAGTGAAACAGTATAGTGATTAATTAATGAAAAAAGGTAGCACTAGAAGTAAATTGATAGATAAATTATCTCTTAAGTAAATTATATATATACTAACAGAGTTTAATTAATTCAAAAAGATTATTGTAAAATGCAAGAGAAACGAAAGATAAGTAATAGATTAAATTGTTGTTCAAATGATTATAATATGTTAGAAGGATAGTAAATTTTATATGAGAAGTTTTGACTATGACTATGATAGATAATTGAATATAGTAAGAATCTTTGAATGATCTAAGGAGAGATAATTGAATATAGTGTTTGTATTAATGAAAAATTGTTGGTCCAACTGAAAGACTAATAACAAATAGAGACTTTAAGAAAGTTAAGATTGGTCTTCAGTATATTGTAACAGAATGGCGAGAATACAGAGTATAATTATGAAAATAGCATATTGATTGTTAATATAAGAATAATATATGCAAGGTATCCTTGACTTAACCTTGTATGCATATTACATGTTTTTTTATTCAATTGTATATTTTGTTGTATATACATATGTAAATAAACTTTGTTGTTTATTAATTTGTGAGTATGTTATTCCTGAACACTCAGCCTTTCCGAAGGGAATTATACACAATTGAGAAGTTCCCACGAATCTGGAATTCTGCTAGGAAGTAAAGTCAGATGTGTACGTGGGGGTGTAAGAAATAGAGGTCTATATAGTTATAAGGGAACAGAACAAATAAGGAATATTTAATAAAGCATTATTATTATATATATTCAAAATAAAATTTAAAGAAAAGTGTAAGCACCATATAGATATGTATATATATTAAGGACCTTCTTGTTCACCCCCCACAAAATGGTTGGATGGGGTCTGTGGGTTGAGAATGCATTTGCAATACAGAGACACTGCATACAGCTGTGCAAAATCCCCTTCTAGGCAAGCACAGGCTGCATGCGTTGTGCATGTTTATGTGCAAGTACAAAGTGTGTTGAGAGTCAAACAGCACCAGGAATTTCTCCCATCTCCGCGAGTGTTCGCTGTATCTGCATGTATCGTAAGTGTAAAGTGTGTTTAGCGTCTAACGGCACCAGGGGTTTCCCCCATCTCCGTGTAGTCTACATTGTCGTGTGTTACAGAACACTGTAAAGGCCAGAGATTTAAAAGTGTATAGATATTTTTGGATGGAGTGTCGTGTACCGTTGTTCATCTGGCCATTTAGCCCTGGACCCCTACTGAGGCCCAACGTGGCCCACACTTAGCCCCGTGGAGGCAAGCCAGGTACACCAGTATTTTTAAATAAGTACTCTGGCAGGTCCTGCCACCTAATGGCTAGGACCTAAAAAAAAAGGAGCGCTAGAGGTTGGGTCAGGCCAAAGGAGTTTTAAGTTATACAGTGTGGAATTAAGAATTTTGGGTGTAGGGCTAGGATAATTTTGACATGGGATGAATGCTAGTTGCAAAGCTAGAGGGGGAGGGGAGGAAGTTTAGGTAGGTGGTAGATGTAAGAGTGCCTGGCACATGGATGACTGGACCCAGGGTATCCCAGCAGAACATCGCCCAAAGCATGACACCTGACACAGCCTCTACCAGCTTGTTTTCGTCCCACGGTGCATCCAGGTGCGATCACTTCCCCAGGTAAACAACGCACACATACCCAGCCATCCACATGGGGCAACAGGAAACGTGTTTCATCAGAACAGACGACCTTCTTCCAATCACTCAAGGTCCAGTTTCGATGCTCGCATGCCCATTGTAGACGCTGTTGCCGGTGAACCGTGGCTAGCCCCATTTTCAGCAGGGTTCAGTGTACTGTGTTTTGTGACAAATTACTCCCATCACCAGCATTCCAATTACCAGCGAGTTGCACCACAGTCGCCCTTCTGTTGCAACGTACCATCCGGGAGAGCCGTCGCCCACCTCGAGCATCGATGAGCCGTGGTCATCCAACATCTCACTGGTGGTTCGTGGGTTTTCCCTCCCTCCGACCACTTTCGGTAGGTACTAACCACGGCTGACCATGAGCATCCCAAAAGCCATGACATTTCGGATATGTTCTGACCCAGTTATCTGGCCATTACAATTTGGCCTTTGTCAAATTCGCTTAAGTCCGCCTTTCCCATCTGGAGAACAAGAGCAACACTGATTAATGAAGCTCAGTATCAGGTGTGTTTTATACAGTGTCCGGACCTGCACACGCGCCATAGTTCACCTGCAGTTGCTTCGATTTGCATAACGATTCGCTGGTCATAGTGTTTTGGCTCATCGGTGTATACGGCCTATACAGGGTGTCTCAAAAATATTGGTACAAACGTTTAGGGGGAGGTAGGTAACATCTAAAGGATTGTGAATCGCATAGGAACCCATAACTGGAAACGTCATGGGAAAGTAGTAGCAGAGCCACAAGAAGCAGAAATGACACAAGACAGTAATTAGTGGCAAACATTTATTTGACATAATATTAACAATGGAGTACGAGATGAATGCATTTCATGATGTTACAACAGATGCTTGAAGGTTCCACCATGAGACGCGATGCATGCGTGACACCGACGCAGCATGGATTGGCGGACACGGTCAAACACATCTGGAGTTTTTTTGACAGTACCAGCAGTGCAGACAAGTCCCACCATGAGATACATTTCCGTCTCCACAGGCGATTCATACACGATAGATTTGAAGGTTCCCACAGAAAGAAATCAAGTCTCGATAAATCAGGTAGGCGTGGGGCCAGGCAACGGGTCCACCACAGCCAATCCATCGACACCCAAAACGCCTGTTCAAAAAATGGTCACGAACACACCTTCCGTAATGGGCAGGCGCCCCGTCATGTTGAAACCAAATGTTGTGTCTCACATTTGCTGGAACATCGTCAAGTAACCCTAGTAGAACTTGTTCAAGAAAGATCCGATATTTAAGGCACCTCCGTAGCCAGGTGGGAAGGAGCAGCAGTGCATAGCACACGCTTCTTGATTAGACCGGGGTTTGAGCCCGTCACCACCAAATACGGAGGATGCGGAAAGGTCAGGGAATGACCACCGCATATCCCGGAGCAATATGGCCTTAGTTGCTAATGCTCCTAAAAACCAAATAACAAACAACAACAACGATCCGATATTTAGCGGAGTTCGTGAGGGATGGTAACAGGTATGGGCCGACTAAGCAATTACCGACCATACCTGCCCACACATTTATTGCGAAGCGATGTTGTGCCGCTTGGGGGGGTGCACACCGTGTGGGTTGTCGTAAGCCCACACATGAGCATTGTGCTGACTGAATAAGCCTTCCCGAGTGAAATAAGCCTCATCCGTGAACAAAACATAGGCTGGAAAATTCAAGTCTTGAACACTTTCTTGGAGAAACCACTGCACAACAGCCACACGTGCAGGATGACCTTCGGGAAGCAGTAACTGAATCCTTTGGAGATGAAAGGGGTGTAAGGAATCGTGGTGCCAGACACGCTGTACCCTGCAACGAGACACTCCTGAGGCAACGCACGTGTGTTAGTAGTAGGATTATTCTGGACGGCATTCAACACTTTCTTGCATGGCGGGAGTTAGCGTCGAACGTGGTCTGCCCGCACTGCTCCTGTTACCTCTAAATGACCCATAATCGCAAAAATTTTGATGCACAAGCGCAAACAAACGGTGGTCCGGTCTGTCTGGGAAGAGTTCTCCATAAATTCTTTGAGCGGCTCGTCCATTGCCCTCTGCTAATCCATACACTAGGTGCATGCCTGCCAGCTCACAGTTCGTATATCGATGCATGCTCTTCGTGCGGCGACTACCGCGCCGTCTACCGACTTAGGGTGACGTTTCCGGTTATGGGTTCCTATGCGATTCACATTCCTTTAGATGTTACCTACCTCCCCTAAACGTTTGTACCAATATTTTTGAGCCACCCTGTATATTAAAAATAATAACACTATAAGTATTGCCTAAGAATCAAATTCTAATAAATTTATTTTTTAATTTTCAATAAATATTTTAATATTTGTTTTTTCAAGTCTTTCAATAACCACAAGGTATACGCAATTCACCCAAAAATTCCAGGGGGTATACGGTGCATACTCTCCACTACAGCCCTGTTTAAATCCTTGTTAAAGAATAAATGTTTTTTTTTAAAGAGAGTATTAAAGACAGTTTTGTGATTAACAGTTCCATTAAGAATCCTTTGTTTAGTTTAAATGTGCCTTATCATCAGTCCAGAAAACATTAGCATTGGTAGAGGCATATGAGGCAAGAAAGCAAGCTTATGCAGCATCAGCCAAAAAAAAAAAAAAAAAAAAAACCCACTTCCACTTCACCCCTCCGTTCATTCAAAATACCTGTCCAGCTGGGCCTTAAATTTATTTAGGCTATCAACTTCCACAACAAGGGATGGAAGTCCGTTCCACCAACCAACTACCCGCTGGCTAAAGGCAAATTTCCGCACATCTATCCTACATCTGTCTTTCTTCAATTTGAATTTATGCCCTCTCAGGTGATTATTCTGAGCAAGAGGAAGAATCCCATCGGCATTGAGCATGCTCAAACCATTCAAGGCTTTATACACCTCTATCAGATCACCTCGCCAAACACATTGTCAAAGATATCTGGATTTGTAACACTCATGGCCAAAAACCGTTCAGAAAATTCCAATCCGTCTGGGTCGTCCTCATTCACATTTTATAGCATGGAATGATAAACCTTGTATTTAAGTTTCTTTATGATTCCATTTAAGCTTGTTTTAGGTATTTAAGTTCCAAACTTTTCTTTGAGATTTTTTCGGAGTTCTTTTGTTATCCTTCCTCTCTTACAAGTTAAAAATTGGCAGATGTCTTTAAGATGAAACGTCTCCCAGGTTTCGGTAGATTGTGCACTGTTGGCACTTCATCAACCTTCTTCAGAATTTGCTTTATGGTTTTTATTGCGGGTGGTTTATGTCCAAAAACTACTGAATTGGCGTGCACTTTGCAATTTTAACCTTCTTCTTTGTAACGCTCATGGTGGTACTTTTCTAACGTTCAAATTATTCTGAAACAATAAAAAAATAATTCTGCTTACAAATTTATCTGCTGCCTGATTGTTTGGTACGACATACTGAGCCAAAATGTCAAGTAAACGTCACAAGCAAAGTCCTCCCTCTAAGATGTCAATTTGAATATATCACAAACTGTCTCTCTGCTTTCAAAATCAATGTAACAGCTTAAAAACTGCAGAACTTCTAAAATGTAGATGATGCAAAGAAGTTGGCAGTTGAATGGAATTTGAACATAAGAATGCTCGAGAACAAACACAAAGTTTGAATGACAGAGAAAGAAATTTTAGGAATAATATTTTCAAAATTTAGACAACGCAATCCAGTCATTTCAAAATAGGACTTAGTTGATCGTACATCATAACGATTAATTACAATTTCTATACCATTTGGATTATGCCATAGAAATAAGGTAGACTAGGCGAATAACAGTTTTCTGGATTTATAAATTTTGCTTACATATGATGATTAAAAACACATCTGAATCGATTTATACGAAGAATTAAAATATTTGCAGAACGACTGGAAAACAATTATTCGCCGCCAATAATCTCGCAGTTCATGTGCTCATAATTTAACGGCATCATAGACAAACCTTTTCGGCGCTGAGAATGCTGAGCATATACTGAGCAATAAAATTATATCGAAAAATTATATTTTATTTTTGAACTGAAAAATATTTTACAGCTTATATATATTAAGTGCTTGTTATAATCTCCGGCACGACCACCAGGTCAGTGGAGTTCACAATAAATTATAAATACATAATGTTAATCGTATTTAGTAGGCACGGGCTTGAACCCCAGTCCATTCAAAGAGCGCACGCTACTGCACTCGCGCTCCTGACCACTCGGCTACCACGGGTGCCAAAAGTCAGGGCACTACAACATTTTGATCCGGCTGTGATCCAGGAGGCCACATTTGCGGGCTTGTTAAAAAGACAGTTTTGGGGGGGAGGATTTTTTTTTTTTTTTTTGCTGGCTCCTGGGTTTGGGCAGCCTAGAGGCAGGAGACGCTGGCACCCATCAGACTTGCACTACTGCTACTGGTGGGTGCCGGATTTTTGTGTTATTTACACAGACAGTCTAGAACCACGTGCCGGAGACGGACACCGCGATGCGGTTGCCCTGGTGGTGCTTGCTCCCTGGTGAATAAGTGATCTTTGCTATTTTTTTATTTATTTTTTTTTTTATTTGGATACATGAATATAGGTAGAGATGGACATCAGTCTGGGTGCCACCATAGACAGTTATACATAAACTGAACTGTAAATTGAGTGTGTTCTGTGGTCGATTTACTGTTTGCTGGACGAAAACCCGAGTTTCCGGGAAAAAAAAAAACATTCTACCCTCGTCCAAGACCGACTAACTCAGCCACGTTATGAAAGAGGTCCATAAAAATAACTCGCGTCATTGATGGGATTCGAACTCAGGTCTTTTCTGCTCGGTGTGGGAAGGATGGTGATGATACCCACTGTGCTACCCACCAGGGCTATACAGAATTGTAGAAACAACGGCTACAAAAAAGATTGCTTCCCGGCAAATCCAGTATCAAAAAGTGAGCATGGTTGTACAAGCGCAATTCACTGGCTTATAATAGCATGTAATCTTTGGTACCCAGTGTTCGCAGAAACATCTTTGACGAAGGCAGAGGAACTTACTAACGCGTCACAAGAAACTGTCTCGAGGTTGATGTCAACATGGGTGAAAGGCAGGAAGACGTCGTTATAGAAATGTAACAGCGGGCGACAATGCACATTTGGACAAGAATGTCTTACCTTTAGTCTAGGTTGCGAATGGCAACGACGGACTGTGTGCAGAATTCAACGTGGATCGCAAGCAATCTGTCTACACCAAAAAACGCCAGGTTGCTAGGCGAAATCTCTCAAACGCCCACTAATGCACAGCTGCATGTATCAAAGGTGCTATCAGCAACATAGGCTATAGAACGCCGATCAGTGGCCTAATCGTAATATTAATCGTAAAGTTTATTACGTATTTTATTAATCGTAATATAAATCGTAAAATATTAATCGTAATCGTAAAGTCGCCGATCAGTAATATTATCTGACAAATCATCCTTCGCTCTTTTCGCGGCTAACGGATATGTTACGAACGAGCTGTTCGTAACATATCCGAACGAGCTGTTCTTTCAGCGTGTCTGCATCCAACAAGGTAAAGGATTCCGGTTCTATGATGATGTGGGACCTGTTTACGTAGCCTAAGTTCCCTCATCCAAAAGGTCATCATACTGACGCCACAATTACTTAGCAATCATCTATACTCCATGGTGCAGTATTTCTACATGTTCAGGGCTGTTGTTTTTCACAGGTATCCGTGTTCCTGCCAGCCTATATATATATCTGCCATGGCTTTCACAGTCACCTGAAATCAATCCTCAGAGCGTTTGTAGGAGAGACTGGAGCGGCATCTTCCACATACATGGGTTGCTTCACAATGCTAGAAGGTTGCATTATTCCTTCTAGCATTGTGAAGGAATAATGCTAGATCATGTACAACAGTTCCTGAGTTCTTCTATATCAGCCATACATGACCAGGGCACCATACCGTCGTTTGATAATGTAGTTAAGTAAGACATGTACATTATCAATACTTTATCAGTACATTATCAGTACAATACATGTACATTATTTTAACTAACATAATGTCAGTAGCTCTAAGCAGTCGCGTATGCTTAAATCCTCCAATGCGCTTATTATTATTATTATTGGCCATATGATGCAAGGAAGCCTGAGGTTTATGCTGCACCAGCCAAAAAAAAAAAAAAAAAATTCTGAATTACCCTGAGAGAGAGAACAAGAGTCAGAAGTAGAAGGGAATCATCAAGAAAGAAAAGAATGATGATATCCAGCTCAGGATCCTGGGTGTGCCAAGCCCATACTCACCAGATGTGAGCCCCTGAGGTTATCTTGAACAACTGAAAAACACAATGCAATAAACAATCAAACTCATGGTCGTGTTATGATGGAAGTGGCCCTGGTAAATTTTATCTTATCTTTAAAAAAAAAAAAGCGTGAGAGTACATACATGCTGTTTAAAAACAGAACCATCCGCGTGCATCCTGACTCGACTACACCATATTAGCAGCGTAAACTGCAAAGCGTATTGATGACTTTAAGTGTGCGCTCTGGTCCATCCATGCTCTGCTCAATTCAATCATTTTGGAAGGAACTACGTTTATGCGCGTATCTCTTTGAATCAGGTATACCCAGCAGTCTCAATTATCACATTCATTTCGATCAACTTGGAAGTTTCTTGTGAAAGAAGAAATTTCCTGTCACAAGAGATCGCAAAAAATTAGTGAAGCGCGTCGATAAAAGTTTAATCATATGATTACTTGGAACTATGCATTGCATGCGTACAGTAGCAAGCACATATGTGTAATGGAGGGTTCAAAATGAAGAGTAGAAAAGATTGTACTGTAGTACCGAATATATTATTTTGTTTCCACAAACTCGATTATATTTATTACGTTTGTTAATTAATTGGCGACTCGCCCTTCAAAACATTTTATATGCATCTCTCTCTCTCTCTCTCTCTCTCTCTCTCTCTCTCTCTCTCTCTCTCTCCTTTCTTTAACCAAATAACTGCGCACTCATCTCTTGTTTTCGAGTGATCAAGCAATTCCCAGTAGTACTGAGTTCAAGATCAAGGTCGTTACTCATTGAATGGAGCGCAAAACGCAGTTACAGTAATACGAGGATCTACGAAGTCTGCCGTCAGGTAACAGTAACCCAGCACTCAATAATTTCATGTGCACGCTCTCTTCACTGGTTTACGTCATTATTGCCATGACGACAGTGATTTAGTTTGCTAGGCTGTTACGTCATTTCTTGTACACACAACCACGCATTTTCTTTTGAAATGTCGTGTAATTAGGTGATCCCTGAACGTAATGCCGACATACTCGCTAGCAAAGCCCTTTCCCCAGGCACCAGTTGCTCTGTAAAGGATCACAGTCGTGTTATTTCACGCATATGTGCAATTAATGAAAGTGCAGAAACCAAAGCCACCACTGTTTTCTCTTTTCCAAATCGTTTTTCTAGCTCATTGCAAAAAATAATTATTGAATTTCTACGAAAAGAAACGATTCGATCAAAGTGTAGAGATTCATTTATCATTTTATGCAGCACAATTTTCATTTCGGGATATTCGCGAGCGTGCTGATTCTTTCCAGGTGTTCGGGTTGGATCACTTACTTAGAAGTATGCAGTTAACGATCATTTGCCTTTTGGACCAGATAGGACAGGTGCATGGGAGAGAACTTGTAACTAGACGCGTATTCTAGTGTTTAAATTCTTCACAGAATAAAATTAGTGTACAATAAAATCATAGTGTACTGTGAGATAGTAACTTGTATACTTCTTATCAGCAGAAGTACTTCTGTGACATTTATCGCTTATACCCATAGTGAAATTCTTTACAAGTGCATACTGAGTGCCTAGCTAATCAGACCGACGATAGTTCTGGTAATTGATGGAAAACGAATATGCATATTTATACTCACTCAGTGATCACTGAATTATGACCACCTCATCTATCTAATGGACCTTGCTGCATAGCTCGCTGTATAAAAGCCGAACAGCTGTGAAGGCTACAGCAGTGATAATTTGCATCTGGTCGTGATGAAAAAAATGATAAACTAGCAGTTATGGGATGTAGTAAAGATAACAAGGAGTTTCAAAAGGGCATGATTGTGAGAGCTCGTGCATCTGGAGTTTCCATATCGGAAAAGGTATGTGTTGTCGGCTCACGGCCCATGGTGGTTGGACCATAGTTTGCACGGATAACATTCCACGGCCCCTATTCCACGGTCGGCCCAGAAGTGCACAAAGAATGGTGTCAAACGGGTCAAACCACCTCTCACCAACAGAACTGTAAGAGGTTACGCAAGATGGATGTTCGTCATGAGCGAAAGGCACAGCGCGTTGTACAGGCTCAATGGCAGGTCACTGTGTGACGATTGACATCAGAATACAATATGGACCAATGCAAGAACAATATCCTCAAAGACGATGCACCGAACGCTCAGACATATGGGGTTCCACAGCAAACGACCTAGGAGACATCCTCTCCTCGCTACTGATCATCGTCGAGAGCTAATGTTGTGGTGGAACTGCTAGTTCAGTGGTTTTCAACCGGGGTGCCGCGGCACCTTAGGGTGCTGCAACAACATTCCAGGGGTGCCACGTAATTTGTGTTTAAAATTAAAAAAATAATAATTTTAAATTAAAAAATCAATAAATTAAAAAAAATAATAATACTTATTACTATTTTTTAATTTATATGTTTATTTCATTATAAAAAGGTGTACAGTATCTTTTTAATTTTGTGGTGATCTATAATTGATGTTTACTTAGTACCTCTATATAAAGAATAAAATTATATACTGTATATATATATATATATATATATATATATATATATATATATATATATAATACAGAGAAAGAATCGGATCTAACAGGCAGAAAATTGAGTAGGGGTACCGCAAAATAAAATAAATTACTTAGGGGTGCCGTTATTAAAAAAAGGTCGAAAACCACTGTGCTAGTTGGACACTGGAGACCGGAAACGAGTGTGCTAGTCGGATGAGTCCAATTTCCTGACACAACACTCCGACGGACGGCTTCATGTGTAGTTCAAGCAAGATGAGTCTACGGACTCATCGTGCATGGTATCCATTGTCCATGCAGGTGGCAGTGGTTGATTAATATGAGGACGTTTACTGAGAAGAACTAGGACCCATGGTGCATATGGACCAAAGTTTCACTGGTGAGGTCTACCGGCAGCTCTGAGATAATTTGCACCCAGCCATGTTGCATTTTTTTCCCGGAGAGAAAGGGGATTTTTCAAGATGATAAAGTGCCGTCATCGGGCCTCGCACTGTGCAGACATGTAGCGGAATCGATGTCTAGGCGAATTTTCGCTGTTATCGGTGCAAACGGTGGCTCAACACGATATATATCATTTAATATATATATATATATATATATACACAGTATATACATACTGGTGTTCAGAGAAAGTGAATCACCTAGGAATTTTACATTTCTAAACCTTTTTTGCATTGGTAAGTTACATTAATGACTAGCATCACAAATAGAAATATAAAGAAAACATTTATTAATAGTTAAGGCAAAGCTAAGTAATATTTGGCAGGTTCTCTCAAAATATTCCAAAATGAGCATTTGCAACCTTTATACAACAGTTTTGGTAAACACGACAATTAAGGCTGAAATTTTATTAGAAGCCCTCAATTTTTTTAGTTTATCATTTTAAATGGAAAAAAAAAAAAAGAAGAAAAGTTCACCAGGTGCAAACTAATATTTAGTTGAACCACCTCTGGCCTGATGACAGCAGCACACCTTCCAGGCATTGACATGATAAATTTCTGAAGATAATCAACTGATAGTTCGTGGTTCCAAACACGAATTATGAAGTTCATGAAGGTTCTTTCTGGCAACTGCACATTCCACACGATGCCAACAGTTCTCTATAGGATTCAGGTCCGGCAGGGCTGTTTCCTGGCCAGCTAAGAGTTGTAATGGACCGTTCTTCCAACCATTTTTTCACCTGTAACAAATGTAACATTACTGTCGAACCTTTAATGCAGAAATGAAGCTAAAGTAACTACAGAAGTGCCTACTTACACTTTTTGCCTGATGACAAGGAGCAGAGTCGTCCTGAAAGATGCTGTGAGGAGGGAGGAAAATGTTATTATTTGGCTTGTTTCTGTTGAGTTTTGACATCCAACCTAGAAGTCACAATCCCACTCCCACAAAACACAAATCTGACCGCAATTTACAGAAAATTATAGATTCTAGGGTGTGTAAAACGGGTATTAGCAGAACATCAAAGACACATTTTTTTCAATAAATTTACAAACCTTTAATGAACATTATACAGCATTTATAAAAAAAACAAATAATTCTATATATGCATACCAATTTCCATATATTTGAACCATACCACAGTACAATACACTACCTCTCTCTCATCAACTATTCTCAATTTACAAATTATTAATATCAGTTTGTATCAGTTGTATCTTACTTATTACGAATTATCGATGATTACTCAATCATTCTCTTACATCAGTAAAACTTGTATTTAGCCTTTAACACATGAAATGTATTACAGCTGGTATCCTCTTACCTTAATAATGTTCACTACAAATCACTCATTCTACCTTATTTACTGTCTAGTTACCATCTTAGTCATCCCTCTTTACTCATGAGGTTTCTCTATTAATAAAATTTCTTTCTTTCTCTTTATACCTCATCTGGTTCAGTATGTTATCTTGTGTTGGCACCTGGCCTAAATCAATCATACAGGTTAACATATCCTTACAGTACTACCCCTATAAATATAATTTCTTTATTGATTCCTTTATACTATTACTTTCTTTTTATTACCCCTGTACCACACTTAGGTTATTTCATAATCATTAACATTCATAACAAATTATCTCAACTTAGTAACTAACTTGCCTAATACAACATGGATGTTCTTTTTTAAAAAAGGACTATCACTCAGTTGCTTACAGAACTAGACTATGAGTCCTTGAGTTCAGGATTCGAGAAAAAAAACAGGAACAGACTTCATTCCAAAATGGCCGCTATTTCCAATTTCCTTGCGTTCAAGCTTCCTTCGTGGTAGACAGGTTTTCTTCCATTTCTTGGGCACTCTGCTTCCTTAGTGGCGGACAGATTTTCTTTCTTTTTTTGGCTCACATATCTGCACAACTGGCCATTTCTCAATGGGCCAGACCCTAGACACAGGTGTAGTCTTTTACACGACAAAACGTCGGAGGTACAGCTTGCGATTACTTTGCCAGGGACGCCGATCACCTTATCACTTCCTCCGATGCCGGAACGGGCTTTCTCTCCCTCTCTTCTTGGCTCACATATGTGAGGTACCCATGGACTGGAGATGTGTAAATGTGATCCCAATTCACAAAGGAAGATCAAAGAGCGGTACAAGTAATTATAGACCTGTTAGTTTAACTTCTGTTCCAGGGAATTTAATGGAAGCACTGGTTAAAGAAGCACTGCAGGATCATCTAGACAAGAGTTCAGTTATAGCTCGGACACAGCATGGTTTTGTTAAGGGGAGATTTTTTTTTTTTTTTTTTTTTGATTTGGTAGTTGTTGGCGCATCGGCTTCTGTGGCCATATTGCACCTCCCAAGGTTTTTGCAGTACTTTGATCCAAGCCCGAGGCGGGAATCGAACCCGCGACCTTTGGGTTGCCGGGTAGTTACTTTACCCACTCGGCTAGCCCGGTCGGCGTTAAGGGGAGATCTTGTCCAACCAATTTGATTGGACACTATGATATGGACTGGATGCAGGGATAACTTTGATATCATATATTTGAATCTTATAAACTGCTGCACAAATTGGAGCAGTGTGTAGGCAAATTGCTGCTATGGATAAAGGAATGGTTGAGTGGGAGAAGACAGAGTGGTAATCAATGGACACTGCTCTTAACCTCTGCATGTTTCCCACATGTTTCCCACTCTTCCATACTTCCATCCCTTGTTGTGGAAGTTGTTAGCGTGGACTAATGTTATTAGTGGAGTCCCTCAGGATTCAGTGTTGGGTCCATTGTTGTTTTCTGTATTTATGAAATATATTAATAATGGTATATCAGGCTTAATGTCCAAGTTTACAGACGATACGAAGGTTGGCAGGATTGTTAAGGACACTAATGACAGTACGCTGCTGCAACAGGGTCTAGAAAAGTTGAGCAGATGGATTGAGAGGTGGCAAATAAAGTTTAACCTTTAAGTACTACATATGGGAAGCAGTAACCCCAGAGTAACGTATCAACTCTGTGGTATTACACTGATAGTGGTAGAGAATGAAAAGGACCTGGGGGTAACTGTGCAGGCAGATATGAAGTTTTCGGAGCAGTGCAGGCAAGAGTAGCTCATGGTGTGTTGTCAATGATATACAGGAATTTTTCTAGCAGGGATAAGGAGGTGATTATTCCCTTGTATAAGGCGATGGTCAGGCCACACCTTGAGTACTGTATACAGGTCTGGAGGCCTCATTTCAAGAAGGATGTAGAGCTGCTGGAACGAGTATAGAGAAGGGCAACAAGATTAATGAATGGAACAAAGGGTTGCTCTTACGAAGAAAGGCTTAAGTTTTGCAAATTACAGTGTCTGGAGACTAGGCACCGGCGAGGTGATCTGATAGAGGTGTATAAAGCCTTGAATGGTTTGAGCATGCTCAATGCCAATGGGAGTCTTCCTCTTGCTCAGAATAATCACCTGAGAGGGCATAAATTCAAATTGAGGAAAGACAGATGTAGGATATATGTGCGGAAATTTGCCTTTAGCCAGCGGGTAGTTGGTTCGTGGAACAGACTTCCATCCCTTGTTGTAGAAGTTGTTAGCCTAAATAAATTTAAGGCTCAGCCGGACAAGTATTTCGAACGAACGAAGGGGTGAAATGGAAGTGTTTTTTTTTTTTTTTTTTTGGCTGATGCTGCATAAGCTTTCTTTCTTGCATCGTATGGCTCTACTAATGCTAATGCTCACATCTGCACAACGGGCCAGATCCTAGAGTAGTCTCGTACACGACAAAACTTCGGAGGTACAGCTTGCAATTATTTGCCAGGGACGCCGAGCACCCTATTACTGCCTTCCGATGCCGGACCATGCTTTCTTTCTTGCACGTTTACATTAACCTTAAACTTTCGACGCACATGTTTCCCACTCTTCCATACTTCCAAAAAAAAAGCATCATCTCTTTCAATCCGCACGTACTCGCATGCTGTAAGTCTCATTACCCCTTTCTCCCACTGCCCCTTTTTCTTTCTTCATGTTGCTACCACGAGATGTGAACTCCGACCAAAAAATTTACTTCCACTTCAACCCGTAAACACGACTTTCTCCCCTTAGACCACTGAGAACTAGTGGACACTTGCTCAATTATTTGACTCCCCCCCCCCACCCGGAACTTGTCTATTTTCCTCGCGTTTGGAACGCTTCTCCCAAGGACTGGTAACCAATCTCCATATTCTGTTTAATTTTCATTCCTTCCAATTTGCTAAAACATATCCCCACAGCTGTCTCCCTGGCACAAAACCAGCCTTTCTCTAGAGATTTTCTTATCTTTTTTTCACACACAGTATGACCTTTTCATGTTGGCCCGTCACCTCCAAAACACTCAATTTTGTGTTCACCCCTTCTCCGCTAAATATATCGAACTACCCAAATATCAGTCACCCTGACAACGTTTTCTTTTTAGACGAACACTGGACGTCCACTAATTTTCTGCTTACCTCCTATCAGTGGCTTAGATCAAAAGAGATGCTTCGTAATCCAGTTTCACAGTCCTATTGTTATTGCCCCCAGCAACCCTTTCACGCCTGTTCGCAAAATGCCACCCCTTCCCTAGTGTTGACCGCTGTCCCTGTTTGCTCTCTTCTATTACTCGAAATTACTTGTTTCCATTTAGCCGCTTTTTAACATATACGTTTATTACTTTCCCATCCCCAAATCCAGTGTTTCTTCAAACTTTAATCTTATTTATATTAAAATTAAATATCCAATCTTAATACTTACTATCTTTAACTTAATACTCGTGCATTAATGATAATTCTCACTTTCCATTGCCCTTCCTGGATTTATTCTAGCTAAATAGATATTTCTATTATATTTGTAAGATCTACATCTTACAATGCAGTTACTTGGCAGGTTGAAATAGTCTCTATTGGTTACCAGCAGTTTGTCTTTCAGTATAGTCAGGTATCCATTGGCATTCACGGAACCTTTTATAAACTGCAGGTGACCTACTCCGCAATACGAAATGCACCCCCCCCCCCCCCATATCATTTGGCTGGTAGGGAATTTCACTGTAGACACCATACAGTCTGGATGGTATTCTTCATCACGCCTACGGCGAATCGTTTGTCTCCCATCAGAGCTATGCAGGTCAAATTTCTGCTCATCCAAGAAAATAACTGATTTCCACTGCTCGGGGGTCCATTTGACATGCTCCTTACACCAAATTAATCGGGCCCTTTTCATTTTTGTGTGAGGAGGGGCTTCTTCTTAGGACGACAAGTCCATTTTTGAAGAGTCGTCTTCTGACTGTTACTGCACTTGCTACCACTCTCGTATGTTCTTCCCATTCTCTTTTCAGCTCAGACGAAGAAGCTTTACGGTTTTTAAGGCATAAGCGCTTCAAAACGCGGTCCTGTTTTGGTGTAGAGACTCGTTTGGGTCCGGTTCCTTTTTTCCTATCGTCAGAACCAGTATCCTTGAGTTTGGAAAGAAATCTACTCACTGTCGACTGATTACAAGACACTCTATAAGCAATATGACGGGAAGAACATCCTTCCTCACGTAAAGCAACAATAGCACTCTTTTTCGTGGTGTCAACTTTACGTAACTCGCCATCCTGACTCAAACAAGGAATGACTGCAACTCTTGCAGAGCGTGCTTATATAGCTGAAAGTAACAGCTGATGCAATATTACGTCATCACCTACGCGTGTCAATCTTATCAGATGAAATCTGTAAGAAATATTGTCACATACGTTATTTGGACGACAATTACAATTTTAAGGGATGATGCACTTTCTTTGAACACCAGTGTATATTAAATGAGTAGTATGGTAGGGTAATCGTCGAGATTAATACCCTGACATTAATATATACTGTACTGAAATTATGGGTTAGTGCAATTGCGGTAGCAATAGATACACTACGTCCATAAGGTATCATATATTACATTTATATATTATGGGGAAGATTATAATAAGAGAATTATATTAAGAGATATACCTAGATAGATTTATGGAAAACGCATACGATAATATAAAATACAAAAAGACAGTACACAAAAGGATAATAGAAAATACAAAAGATAGTACACAAAAGGATAATATAAAATACAAAAGTATAATATAAAACTTATTGCTGTATGCCTGCAATTTCAGTGACTTCTTCTTCTTTGGTCAAATTGAAACCACTCCAATTTAAAGGAAAAACAGCAATAAGGGGTTCTCTATTTCTGTAATGATCAATATGCACCAGGACGGAATCAATTTTTAGGTAGGATAGGACAGCCAATAATATAAATTGGTATAATATAACATAGAAAAGAATTTAGAGGTTATATAATGTTAAATTATCTAAACTATAATAGAAATTAAGAAAGATTTAAAATACTGTATAATGCACATTGATCACTGTTGACCCCACAAAGAACGAAATTAAGAAAGATTTAAAATACTGCATAATGCACATTGATCACTGTTGACCCCACAAAGAACGAAGGATATGAGTTTAAAAATTAGAGCAAGAATAAGGAATATTTACCATGTCCAAGCCGATGAACTATGTGTATCCTTTATTGTATTCAAAAAGGAAATTGTATTGTGTGTTGTATTGTGTATATTATTCTTTATATAACTGTGTGTTATGTATATTGTACACAATACCATTTCCTTTTTGATTACAGCAAAAGATACACGACGTTCGTTGGCTTGGACATGGTAAATGTGCTACCAGGCAATACTAGGTGGTAGATGACTCTCATCAACCGATGCAATACCACCACTTTGCTTATTGGAGGCTTGAAGTGGTGGAAACCATGTTTAGTCTCCAGAGCTAAGTTCCGGTGAACCCTTCCCCATCTCTTCCATCATGCAGTATGATTGATGTCTTTTGAGGTTATGATGAACACCATGCGAGATCCAATCTTCCTTACATTTCGAGTTACAGCTCTAAAACGGTGTTCGCAGGCCGGCCGCTAGTTAGTACACCAGACCGATCCTATTGGTAACTCTCTAGGAGGTTACCGGATCTTGCTACCTCTACTTCGCCAGATAGTGACTAGAGGGAGTACGAGTAGTGTGTATGCGGGGGTCGTTGTCGAGGCAACGTTTGTCAAGGATCTGGGTATATTCTTACCATGTGTACGCCATATCCAAAAATTTCATTACTTCATCAACATGTCCCTCCATACTTTGTCAAATTCATCTGTTGTCTCTACCGTTCTCTCAACTCCACTAATCAGCTGGAATCACTAACCTCTTCGACTTCCTCTCTTTGCAATTTGACTTTCTCCAGTCCAACTTTCCTAACACTGAGGTAATTTTCCTTGGTGATTTTAATGTTCACAACTCCAGCTGACTTCCGTTTTCTAGTTACACAGACCCAGCTGGCCAAGATGCTGAGGCTTTTGCAATTACTAATGACCTCGCACAGATTGTTCATTTACCTACCAGAATACCGCACAATCCTAACCATACAGCCAACACGCTTGATCTTTTTCTCACTTTCCCCTTTTTGAACCTTAGTCAAATTAGCCTACCCCTATCTGATGCAAGCTTTCGTTAACTTATTTTTGATGAAATTATTTTACAGGTTACTATAATTTGGCTGTTTGTGTAACTTATGATATATATACTGCCTTATCATTAATATCGGACATCCCTCCGTTGATTGTTGGTTACGTCCTACCCAAGCACTTCGAGTCAGACACAACTCTAAAGTGTCGTAGGCCGAAGAGACAGCAGTATGATTGTGAATGCAAGATGTCTCGATCGACGAGTTAACAGACTTTCAGCATGGAATGATAATAGGGTACCACATAGGCGTCGGCCTCGACCTGATATTTCAACGGCACTGAACGTTCCTAGGTCCATCATTGGTGATGTAATCTGCAAATTGAAGCGGACTAGCGCTGAAACCATGAAACCTCCAAAGCTCCAGGAGCGTGACACGAAATACGTTATACAGTGGTATCATCACCGTCCACCCCACACCGGGTGGAAAAGGCCCGGGTTCGAATCTCGTCGATGACACGAGGAACTTTTATGAGCTTTTTTCACTCCGTGATTGAGTTAGTCGGTCTCAGGCGTAGATAGTCTCTCTTTCTCTCTCTCTCCCGGGGAAGGCAGCAGAATACATCACTGGACACAAATCCCAGAAATTGGGTGGGTGACGATTGATTCCTGCTACCATCTTAAGTGCAGTCCTAGTCATAATTAATTACTAATAGGTATTTTTTGTATTGTTATTTATTAGGCCATCTCTGTTGTTCTTTGAAATGGCGATTATATGTGGCGCTTATATGTGGTACACTTGTGCTAGTTGTCTAGTGATGCTATACAGCCATAGCGATGTCAAACAGATATACAGGGACGAGCATCAGCAAATCAGAATATGTCATAATGGGCGATTTAAACTTTCCAGATGTACACTGGAATTTATGGGTTGATCACTCACACACTAGCAAGGCTTTTGTGGGTTCCTTGGATGACTGTTTTCTACAGCAGCAATTGATTCTTCATGCATTAAGAATCTGCAGGTAAAAGACCCACTGGGGTAGCAGCGATTACAGTGTACTAAAATGGAATTTAATTAAAGACGTAATTACTGTCAAGGGTAAAGGGAAAGGCTTTTGCTTTCGTAAGGGTGAATAGAAGTAGGACAAACTGAAGATGTTACCAACAGCATATATTAAATGGTTAGTATTCAGGGAAATAACCAAAGAAGTTACTAGGCTTTTCATACCAACAAAGAAATACTGTTAAAAGTTTAGATCTAAATGGATATCAGATGAACTAATGAGACATGTGACAGAGAAGAAAAATGTATGGGATGCATATAAATTATCAGGTGATACAGAAGCCTATGGTAGATATAAATTAGTCTGTAATCAAGTCACAAAGGAGGTCAGGCAAGCTAAGGCAGATTATGAGAAGTCTCTGTCAAAGAATAACAGCAAAGACTTTTATGCTTATATTAACAGTAGAAGGAAGGGGTTAAATCACATTGTGCCACGTGATGTCTATGAGTTAACAGTTGATGACCCTACTCAAGTTGCTAACAAATTGAACAGGTATTAGCATCTGCATTCACGCACGAGGAATTCTTTGGGTAAGGGTATGCGAGAAGTTTTTCAAACTCTAACGAAGAACTAAATGATTTTGTGATAAATAACCCCAGGGGCTCACATCTGGTGAGCCCCTGGGGTCATTTATGGACATGGCACACCCAGGGTCCTGAGCTGGATATCATCATTCTTCTCTTTCTTGGTGATTCTCTTCTACTTCTGACTCTCTCTCTCTCTCCCTCTCTCTCTCTCTCTCTCTCTCTCTCTCTCAGGGTAACTCAGAATTTTTTTTTTTTTGGTGGGTGCAGCAAAAGCCTCAGCCTTCCTTGCACCATATGGCTAATTATAATAATAATAATAACTGAAAGGTAAATGGAGGAAAAATTGTTGAGGATGGACATAGAAAAGGCACCAGAAGTGGATGGAATTTATCCAATTATATGAAGGGAAGCAGCAAAATAATTACGAGAGCATCCTTGGATTCAGGAGAGGCCCGAGTGGAATGGAGAACTGCAAATATAACCCCAATTCATAAAGGGGGATGAAAAGGCGACGTCAGAAATTAGACCTTACAAACCTGTTCCAAGGAAAATAATGGAATCACAAGTCAAAAAAAAGTAATACAAGACCATTTTGATAGCCTTCAATTATACAGCAATCAGAGCACGAATTTATCAAGGGGCGGCGTTGTCTAACCAATCTGATGTTACTATGATGCAACGATCAAGGAACTGGATGCAAAAAATACTTTTAACATGATATACTGTACTTGGATTTCAGGAAGACTTCTGATACTGTTGGCCATAAAAGACTGCTGTACTAATTAGTGCAATGTGGCATTAAGGGCAAGTTACTGCTTTGGATGAAGGGATGGTTAAGTGGAAGAAGACAGAGAGTAGTTATCAATGTGCACTGCTCTTCGTGGACAAATGCTATTAGTCGAGTCCCCCAGAGTTAAGTGCTGGCTGCATTGTTGTTTTCAATATTTATTAATGACATTGATGAAGGTATATTAGGCTTAATGTATAAGTTTGCAGATGATACAAAGTTTGGCAGGGTGATTAATGGCAATAACCAGGGTGAGCTACTGCATTGTATTTTGGATTATACTTTCTGGTTTAATGGGCTAAAGTGAAGACCAAACTGCTTGTCGCTGATTATTGGTTAGCAATGTGACTGCCGCAGTATCAGCATCTGAGGGGCGAAGTGGTGGTGGACTAACATGAAGAAGTCTTCATTAGCAAACAAAAGATGAGAGAATAGCAGTCTAGATAAGCCTCCTCCTTGCGGTCCATCAGCATCAATGCGTCTGGTGCGACGTTCTTGATCTACAATGAGATGAATAATTCTGTGACAGGAACTGTAAGATGGCTGGTTGCCATAACACTATTTTTATTTATACGCAGTTAGTCAAAGAGTAACTTAATGTAAGAAGACGCAAATTTTAGATGTAAACATATTAACCTGCACATAAGAAAACTAGGACTAATTTATATAGCTACAAAATAATGCTTCAAATATTGCTCCCAATGAATCAATAACAGTTCCAGTAATGAAATTATGAACAACGTTAGGAAGGTGAAAACTCAAAACATGTTTGTTATCTGCGGAATGGTCACTCAAAAAAAAAAAAAAAAAAACATTCTCACCTAATTGCTTCAACCAAAACGTTCTCTGAATAACGCACTGTCTCCAGTGCAAATATAGGGCGCTGCATCCCATTGTAAGATCATCTGGTCCGATAATCCCTCTGTGTTTCAAGTCTAGAATGAAAATGTTTTCAAATGTATCTGCATATCTCTGTCCATTCACTGATGCAGTAGCCAAGTGTCCATTAATAATTTATTCAAAAAAAGGGCTCCAAATTATGAAAATGAATATTGAGACTCACCATACCGTTACCTTCATATTATGTTACGATTTGTCATTTATTGCGTGTGACTTCTCTCCTGTATTAACAGCACCAAGAAGATAAAAATGGACTTCTCGGCCCACAAAACACAAGCCAACATTTGTTGATAATATTCATGTTGGAGCACAACAATTCTGTTGAAAAGTTTTGAACATATATGGGTGAAGTTTAAGGATCTCGGTCATAGACGAAAATTAGGGGAGGTGAGCAGCCACTAATGCATCCGACACGAAAAACAATTATTTCAATATATGAATCGAGTCTTTATTGTCCTGTTTGTCTTACGTGCAGTGTGTAATAATTTAATTTTGTAAGAATATTTACTAATATTTATTTTCTTTAAAATAAATATAAGTATAAATACTGTATAAGTAGCCAGTCGCCCCCATATCTGTTTTGTTTTGTGTATTTTTGGCTGTAGAAGTTCATGTGTGTGTGTTCCCGGACTAATCTGCATGTTATGAGGCCTGAAAAATGTGGTAAAATTTAAGGGGGGAATCCTACCTCCTCTGTTTGAGTTCAGCTAATTACAGTCTCGAGTGAAGAGGACGTGAGAAAATTTTCCAGTCATCAACGAGAATCGAACCTACATCTCCGTATCGTGCTGACTAAGCTGCCATGAAGAACTTTTTTTTATTTTATTATGATACAAACATGTAGAAAGCAGATTGGCCGCTTGCTGGCAACCGATAGCTATATATGTTTATATAGATTATATATTGTATTTCCAAAATATAATTTTCAAGGCTATTTCAGAGCCTTGAAAATTAAAGACTAAACTGAAACACCCGTCTCTTAGTCACTTCCATTTTCCAGTTTACTAATAATTAAATCGTTTTCCTATTTTTCACTGCAAAAGTTCCGAATTTCATCAAGTAAAGAAATTTAAAAGAAAGAGAAATTGAAAAATCATGAACCAATAATCTGGATATAGTTTATTAAATTGAAAATAGTTCATGGATCCCCCAGGAGTTGGCAGCTTAAAACAGTGGAAGTAGATATTTTGATGAACTTAAAAAAAAATATTTAATAATTCAAAAATATACTCGATATATACTCAAAAAATTCTGTTGATGTTATTAATCAATTTATTTTGTTTCTATTCAGGGAAACTAATTTTGTAATGAAGTAAATGAGTGAATAAACTTTATATCTTAAAAATTGCATCATCGCTGGAACAAGGGCGAACACTTGTCCCAGGCGCAGCAGAATTAGGAACATAATAACTCAGAAAAATATACCTAGGGGCATTCTGTAATTATGAGGTAGACACATGAATCGTAGTTCCAGCGCTGAGTTGCATATTATGTACAAAACTGTATATGGTATTCCACCAAGTTTTTATCCATTCCAAAAGTGTTTCACCTATTTCTTACCTATTGCAAACTGCTCCTTTTCTCATAAATGGGTTGAAAAGCTCAGGGTCTAAAATATTATTTATATAAAGACGTGATTTGCATTTAAAATATATATTGTATTACCAACATATACCGCGGTTGCCTCCGTAGCCAGATGGGAAAGGAGCAGCAGTGCGTAGCACACGCTTCCTGATTAGACCGGGGTTCGAGCCCGTCACCACCAAATACGGAGGATGCGGAAAGGTCACGGAATGACCTTTCTGCATATTTCCGGAGCAATATGGCCTTTGTTGCTAATGCTCCTAAAAACCAAATAACAAACAAACATAACCAACATATACCGCTATTTTAGAACCTTGAAAATTAAAGTTACTTCTACTCTGTACAACTAATCGTTGGCATTATAAATGCAGGGAAAAGAGTGGTATGAGGCAGAGGGGGGGGGGAGAAGAGGAATACTCTGCTTACAGTAGCACACAGAAATTTTCTGGGGGCGGATAGCTTTCACAAGCGTCAGCTAACGACAGTACGATTATATTAAATAAAATGTTCCTGGGGTGAGATTAGTCCCCTATCCTGTGAATGTGTCTATGTAGAACATTCTGCTACAATCAAAATTTTTAGTTCTCGCCCATACTGAAGAAGATAAAAGCCACAATCTCGAGCACACGTGCCGTGAGCAGAGGTTCTAACATTATTATCAGCCAAAGAGCTGAATGACGTCAATGTGACGCTATTCATACTAGGGATCGATAAGCGGAAAACTGTAGGTTACTTAATTCAAATGGATTCTTATTAAAATGTCATTAAATCAGACCTGACCTTCTCTAAACAAATGAACGTCTGCGGACAATCTTTTGTCTCTAAAAGAGAGGAAAGAAATATAGTCCAGAGTTTTTACCAAACTCCTACTCACTAAATAATGAATAAAATTTTCAACGTTGCTATAAACTGCGGACAAGAAGTAGGGGTAAGTTAACATGGTGGTGGGCTTTACTAGCAGAAGAAACAAATGGCAGTGTTGGGCGATTGATAAAGTATCCAGTTTACTTACACAGCAATTCTTAATTATCGTTATTTTCAGTCAACTGCACAGAAACGTATAGAACATTAGCAATAAAATATATTTTTAATTATATTACAGGCAAATCCGTATAGCACGGTACTTCTACAAAAACGGTTTCGCTCTAACACGATTGATAAATTGCGGCAATTCTCGCATAACACGGTACTTATATAACACTGTTTCGCTCTAACACGGTTAGAGAATTTCGGCAAACCTCGCATAACAAAAACCAAACTATTATATTTAGGCCACCCGAATAATTAAATTCATCTGCCGTGCTGTGTCTTATGTCTGTTAATTGCGTGTGTTCTATGGTCGATTTGTCTGTTTGCTGGACGAAAACCCCCAGAAACTGGGGTTTTTCGTCCTTGCGTAGATAGCAAAACCTTGCATTCTACGCCTGAGACTGACTAACTCAGCCACGGAGTGAAAAAAGCCCATTAAAATTTCGAACCCGGGCCTTTTCCACCCGGTGTGGGGAGGACGGTGACGATACCACTGTAGTACAAGCGCAGAATACCTCGCATAACTGGGTAGTTTTGAGCTTTTGTGCGGGGAAAACCCTGCTATTATGTTGGATGTATTTTTTTAACATTTCCACTCTTTTTGAATTCCCGCTGTTGACTCGCCAGTCAAAAAAAAAAAAAAAAAAAAAAATATTGAGAAATCCCTGTATTTTATTTTTTTGAAAAATTCCCGTGTTACGCTCTGTGCTATTGAACTTGTGGACAAATCTAGATTTCAAAGTTTTATGACTATTGAATAGCACACCAGGCCATCCAAAAGATTTAAATCATCCAAACGTTGAAGTTATGTTCCTACAGTCACAGTTGTACTGGGTTAATACTTGTTTCATTCAGCCATTAGATCAAGGCATTATATCCACCTTTAAAACTCATTACATCAGAAAATCATTACAATGTATTTTGGAAAAAATTGATTCCGAATCTATTGAAGTAATGAAGGCATGGACTCATTTCTCAATTGTAGACTGTATCAGAATTATAGTTTTATCGCTGAAAGAAGTAAAACCGCCAACGTTAAATGCGTGTGGAAAAATGTATGGCCAGAGTCAGTTTATTCAGGAAATATGGTCGAACCGGTAGAAAACAGAATCGGTGCGACAGTAGAACTTGCTACGTCGGTAGGAGGGGAAGGCCTTGATCATATGACTACTGAAGCCCTTACGGGTAGCACAGTTGACAGAATCGCCATCCTCCCCACACTGGGTGGAAAAGACCCGAGTTCGAATCCCGTCGATGACGAGAGCAATTTTTTGGGTCTTTTTTCACAACATGGCTGAGTTAGTCGGGCTTGGGCAGCATGGTTTTTTTATCCTGGAAAAACGGGTTTTTCATCCAGCAAAACAGAAAATCGACCTCAGGATACACGCAATTTATAGACAATATACTGCACAAAGTAACACGGCCTTAGTCATCCATGCTCCTAAAAAAATAAAAAAAGATATGGTTACTGAAGACTTTCAAGAATTACCGGTGATAAAATTGGCTTGCGAAGAGGATTTGGTGGAAATGGCATCGGAGGTAAAACCAAATCATTTCAGATGATGATAGCGCAGATGAAAATTCTAAAATTCCAAATTTTACACTAGAAAGCATACGGGAAGGCATAAAGTTAGCCGAGCAATTAGAATCATTTTTTTGACTGCAGATTCTTGAATGAAAGGAGCACAGAGTTCCAAAAATGATGAAACTCACAAAGATCTATCAAGCAAAAGCAAACAAACCCAGATTACTGATTTTTTAAAGAGAGTAAAATGTACACGAAATCTAGAATGGTGTATTTTTGTTAGTTATGGTTAACATTTTGTTAAAGAAATAGTGTATTTTTGTTTAGGGTTTGGAACATAACCCCCCTTTTTGTACACTTTTCTCAGTCCCGTATAACACGGTTTCGCACAACGACATTTTATAGGAACCTAACTAACGTGTTATACGAGGGTTACCTGTATTATTATTATTCCATTTCGAAAGTTACTTGAAAAACGAATGTCTGTTTATCAATCACGTCAGACTTTTATACAAATAAATGAAAATACTGCCGGAGGTGCTTTTGATTTATTTTGTATTTTTACAGATTTTACAAAGAGGTTATTTTTATATAAATTTTGCGTAAAAACAGAAATATCAAAGCTACGACCTACTGCCAAGCACAGATGGCTGCAAACTGGATTTCTTGCGCCTTTATGATTTCCTCGTGCACTACTTTCGATGGTTCCTCTTTTTAGCATACAGCAGTAGTCGTCTATCATACTGATGTCCCCCGCACCCTTGATACCCTTCTATTTCTTTTCACGCAAGCGTTGGAATATTCTGTTTCTACAGTGCCTTGGTATGGTTTGCTATGGCCATCTCAATTTATGAAGCTGTGGACATTGAAATGGACTGGCAATTATTTAAAATCTAGACTTATGGAGTTTACCCTGGAGATTGTTTTCTATAAGTACATCTATTTTTGTGTCGTCCTGGAGCGTTTTCCTTTTAAGACGATACAAACAATATATACATTAAGGCGCCAAAAACAGGGGACGAAATAAATAGGAATAAAATTGTCCACTCTTTGGGTTGGAAGAAAATTTCAGATTATAATTTCCGAAAATTATAATCTACTAGTAGAAGTGATTTTGACTGGAGCTTGTGGTTTGATCATTCACACGCTAGCAAGAATTTTGTGGATTTATTGGATGAATGTTTTCTGCAGCATCATATTCGAGAGGCAACCAGAGAGGGTTGCTCTCTTGATCTGGTTATAATACTCTTATTGATAATTGTTATTATCTGGTTATAATATTCTTGATCTGGTTATCAGCAGTGATTATTCGTGCATTAAGAATTAGCAGAAAAAGGAACCACTAGGCGGCAGTGATCACTGATGTGGGATTTACTTAAAGATATAATTACCATCAGGAGTAAAGGGAAGGGTTTTTGCTTTCATGACGGACACTACAGTGATCTCAGACAGTTTTTAAATTCTAATAATGTTGCCAACAGCAAATTCTAAATGGGAAGAACTTAAGGAAGTAATCTTGGAAGCTGCTAGGCTTTTTGTCCCAACTAAGAAATACTGTTCAAGGCCTAAATGGATGTCAGATGAACTAATGAAACTCGTGGCAGAGAAGCAAAATGCATGGGATGCATATAAATCATCAAGTGACCCAGAAGGCTATGGTAGATATAAGCTGGTCTGTAATCAAGTCACAAAGGAGATTAGGCAAGCGAAGGCAGATTATGAGAAATCTTTAGCAAAGGCTGCAAAGAAAAAAACAAGAAAGACTTCTTCACTTATGTAAACTCTAGAAGGAAGAGGATGAATCAGATTGGTCCAATTGATATCGTTGGTTCGACTGTTGATGATCCTGCTCAGTTAGCTGACAAACTGAATGAGCATTTTGCATTTACATTCACACGTGAGAAGTTATTCAAGGACAAGGTAAAGTGTTTATCAAACTCTAACAGGGAGCTTAATGATTTTGTAAGAACTGAGAATAAAGTAGAGGAGAAATTGTTGAAGTTAAACAGAGGAAAGGCACCTAAGTTGGATGGGATCTATCCAGTTATATTAAAGGAGACGGAAAAGGAAGTAAGCAAAGCCTTAGCGATAATTATGAGAGCATCCTTGGACTTAGAAGAAGTCCCCCACGGACTGCAGATGTGCAAATGTATCCCAAATTCATAAATGGGGGTCAAAAGGTGACACAGTAATTACAGACCTGTTAGTATAACTTCTGTTCCAGGGAAAATAATGGAGTCACTGGTTAAAGAAGTGATGCAGGATCACCCAGACAAGACTGCAGTAATAGTTCAGACACAGCATGGGTTTGTTAAGGGGAAGTCTTCTCTGACCAATTTGATTGGATACTACGATGTGGTCACAAAGGAACTGTATGCAAAAAATAATTTTGATATCACATACTTGAATTTCAGGAAAGCTTTTGATACTGTTGTGCATGGAATGCCACTGTATAAATTGGAACACGGTATTAAGGGCAAGTTGCTACAATGGATAAAAGGGTGGTTGAGTGGGAGACAACAGAGAGTGGTAATCAATGGACGCTGCTCCTCGTGGAATAATGTTATTAATGGAATCCCACAGGGTTCGGTGTTGGGCCCGCTGTTGTTTTGTATATTTATCAATGATATTGATGAAGGTATATCAGGTTTAATGTCTAAGTATGCAGATGATACAAAGGTTGGCAGGGTTGTTAATGACAGGAATGGTAGCGTGCTACTTTGGACACAATGTATAAAACACAAATACAAAGTACTGCACATGGGTAGAAGTGAGACGTATCAACTCCGTGGTACTATACTTAGGGTGGTAGAACATGAAAAAGACCTGGGAGTAATTGTGCAGTCAGATATGAAGTTTTCTGAGCAATGCAGCCAGGCTGCCAGAGTAGGTCATGGGGTATTGTCAATGATATATAGGAATTTTGTTAGTAGGGAAAAGGAGGTGATTATCCCTTTGTATAAGGCAAAGGTACTGAGTACAGGTCTGGCGGCCTCATTTTAGGAAGCAAATAGAGCTGCTTGAGCAGGGCAATAAGATTGGTGAGGGTAACAAAAGGGTCCTCTTACCAAGAAAGGCTTAAGTTCAGTAAATTGCAGCATCTGGAGACTAGGCACCAGCGAGGTGATCTGATTGAGGTGTATATGGCCTTGAATGGGTTGAGCACGCTGAATTCTAATGGGATTCTTCCGCTTGCTCAGGTTACGAACCTGAGGGGGCATAAATTCAAATTGAGGAAAGACAGTTGTAGAATAGACATGCAGAAATTTGCCTTTAGTCAGCGGGTGGTTAATTGCTGGAAAAAAACTTCCATCTGTCGTCGTGGAAGTTGATAGCTTAAATAAATTCAAGGAGGAACAGAACAAACTTTTAGATGGAATGGTTGTGTGAATTTTTTTTTTTTTGGCTGATGCCACATAAGCTCATCGCTTGCTTTCTTGCATCACATGCCTCTACTACTACTACTACTACTACTACAATTGTTCCTACCTGCAGGAATGTTACAATATATCATTAGTATACCAATACAGCCTTCGAAAAAATGGGGAATCAATTATTTTTTCTCGATGTCTATACCATGAAAAGAATTAGCATTATCATTAGTAGAGGCATACGATGCAAGGAAGCAAGCTTATGCAGCATCAGCCAAAAAAAAAAACAAAACACCCCTCCCATTTCACCCTTCCATTCGTTCCAAATGCCTGTCCAGCTCAGCATTAAATTTATTTAGGCTATTAGTTTCCACAACAAAAGATGGAAGCCTGTTCCATCAATCAACTACTCGCTGGCTAAAGGCAAATTTCCGCACATCTATTCTACAACTATCAACTACAACTAGAATGTTCTGGGTTCAGCAGATTCTTGGATTTCAGTCTTTACCCTAAAAGCTCTGAAGACTCTTTGGGTAGGTTTAAAATTCGCACGTGATTATCGAGTCAACTTTGTGTAAACAGCCGTACCCCAGAGTTCTGAATTTCTTCCTCACAATATTTTATATCATCTTCTGAATCACAAATACCAATTTTGGGATCTGACTGCATATGTTCAAGTGGAGGTGATATCGGTAGTTCAGGTCCATGGGATATTGGCCTTACAGTATGTGGCGGTAGGGATAATAAATAAAAATGTTATTACTTGGTTTTTTTATTTTTATTGCTTTTATTTTGTTTTGTTTTGTTTTGGCTTCCACCCTACTGAACTCTCAAGCCCACCCCACATTACGCCAATCTGACTGCAATTCACAGAAAATTCTAGATTCTAGGGTGTGTAAAGCAGGTGTTAGCAGAACATTAAAGACACATTTTTTCAATAAATTTACAAACCTTTAATGAACATTATATACAGCTTTTACATAAAAAAACAAATAATTACATACATGCATACCAATTTCCATACTACAGTACAATACACTACTCTCTCTCTCATCAACTATTCTGAATTTACAAATTATTAACATCAGGTTGTATCAGTTGTATCTTAGTTAATATGAATCCTCGATGACTACTCAATCATTCTCATACATTACCAAGTTTTATCACTTACATCAGAAAAAACTCATTTCAACTCTTATTTCTCTTTTTGTATATTTGTTTCTAGACTTTAACACATGAAATGTATTACAACCGATGTCCTCTTACCTCAGTAATGTTCACTACAAATCACTCATTCTACCTTATTTACTGTCTAGTTACCATCTTAGTCACCCCTCTTTACTCATGAGGTTTCTCTATTAATAAAATTTCTTTCTTTCTCTTTATACCTCATCTGGTACGGTATGTTATCTTATGTTGGCACCTGGCATTAATTAATGATACAGGTTAACATATCCTTACAGTACTACCCCTATAAATATAATTTCTTTACTAATTCCTTTATACTATTACTTTCTTTTTATTACTCCTGTATTACGCTTACGTTATTTCATAATCAATAACATTCATAGCAAATTATCTCAACCTTAGTAACTAACTTGCCTATTTCAAATTTAATTTTCGTTAGAAAGAACTATCAATCAATTTCTTACAGAGTTTAGATAATGAATCCATGACTTCGGGGTTCAATGAAAAAAAAAAAAAAAAAAAAAACAGGAACAGACTTACATTCCGAAATAGCCGCTACTTCCAATTCCCTTGCGCTCAGGCTTCCTTCGTAGCAGACAGACTTTCTTCCATTTCTTGGGCACTCTGGTTTCCTTAGTGGCCGACAGGCTTTCTTCTGTTTCTTGGGCACACTGCCTTCCAATGCCGGACTAGGCTTTCTTTCTCTTCTTGGCTCACATAGTTACTCTCTAGTTACCATCTTAGTCATCCCTCTTCACTAATGAGGTTTCTCTATTAATAAAATGTCTTTCTCTTTACACCTCATTTGGTATGTTATCTTGTGGTAGCACCTTGCCTAAATTAATAATACAGTTAAACATATCCTTACAGTACTACCCCTATAAATATAATTTTTTTATACTATTACTTTCTTGTTATTACCCATGTACCACCCTTACGTTATTTCATAATCATTAACTTTCATAACAAATTATTTCAACCTTAGTGACTAACTTGCCTAATACAATATAAATGTTCCTTTTTTAAATACTATCACTGAATTCCTTACAGAGCTAGATTATGAGTCCTTGAGTTCGGGGTTCGATAAAAATAACAGAAACAGACTTACGTTCCGAAATGGCTGCTACTTCCAATTTCCTTGCGTTCAGGCTTACTTGTTGGCAGACAGGCTTTCTTCCATTTCTAGGGAACTCTGCTTTCCTTAGTGGCGGACAGACTTTCTTTCTTTTTTTGGCTCACATATCTGCACAACTGGCCATTTCTCAACGGGCCGGACCCTAGACACAAGTGTAGTCTCTTACACGACAAAACGTCGGAGGTACGTCTAGCGATTTCGTTGCTAAGGGCGCCAAACACCATATCACTGCCTTCCGATGCCGGACCAGGCTTTCTTTCTTGCATGCTTACCTTAACCTTAAACTTAATCACTGCCTTCCGATGATGCCGGACTAGGCTTTCTTTCTCTGACGTTTTTTTTTTTTCCCTTCTTTTTCTTCTTCATCTTGCTACCACGAGATGTGAACTCCGACTTCTACTTCGACCAGCAAACTCACGACTTTCTCCTTTAGACAACAGAGAAGTCAGATACAGAGTGGACACTTGCTCCCTTTTATCCCCCGAAATTTACTTTTCCCACAAGTTTGGAACGCCTCCCCCAAGGACTCGTAACTAATTCTCATACTCTGGTTAATTTTTCATTCCTTCCTTTTTGCTAAAACATCTCACCCTAGCTGTCTCCCTAGCGAACAAACCAACCTTTCTCTAGAAATTTCTTATTTTTTTTTCACATGGCAGTATGACCTTTTCATGTTTGCCGGGTCATCTCCAAAACATTCATTTTCGTGTTCACACCTTCTCTGCTAAATATATCGAACTACCCAAATAACAGTCACCATAACGCCGTTTTCTTTTTAGGCGAACACTGGACGTCCACTAATTTCCTGTTTACTTCCTAACAGTGGCTTAGATCAAAAGAGATGCTTTTGCAATCCCATTTCACGGTCCTATTGTTCTTGCCCAAGCAACCCTTTTCTCGTACGTTCACAAAATGGTACCCCTTCTCTTGTCATTGCGCTGTCTGTTTTTTCTCTTGTATTATTTGAAATACTTGTTTACCTTTAGCCGCTATTTTTATTCACACGTCTAAAACTGTCCATTCCTAAATCCAGTGTTTTTCCAACTTTAACCTTATTTACATTAAAACTAAATACCCAATCTTAATACTTACTATCTTTAACTTAATACATGGGCATTAATGCTAATTCTCACTTTCCATTGCCCTTCCTGGATTTATTTTAGCAAAACAAATATTTCTATTTTAATTTGTAAGATCTACTTCTTCAAAGTATGTTGTTGGGGTACACAATGCTCTGCGTTCTTCGCGTTATAACTTGGTACATTTAAAGGAAAAAAGTAGCGATTAATATGATCTGGAGGTTTCCTCCACGCCATGGAAATGGCAAATGTCATGGCTTTCTTTTTACGACATCCCCACAATCGCTAGATCTCCAAAGATGAACGGCACACTTTAAGGGGTACCCAACTTGGTCACCTAATTTAATTCCAAAATATGTGAGATAAATATTTTTTACAAATGATGCATACATGTCTTTGTTTCGCCACATCATAGTTGCCGAAAGTGTAATAAAATATATTTGGATTGTTCACATAACAAGGAGTTGTCTATTGTCAAAGATACAGAATATGAAAGTCACGTTAGAAACAGATCCTAGTTAGCATGACTGAACCTGAAAACAAATGAATGCCAAAGAAACATTTCGCAGGTTTATATACTACCCGACTTCAGGTCTCGACAAGACTAAACACGTCCGTGTGCTTCTGTACCTATCAGTCACAAAGGAAGTAGTATGCATATTGCGTACATGGAATGTGAATCTAAGAAAGTAATTCTTACTGTTTGTCAAAAAAAAAAAAAAAACTGTACGTGAGTGGCGTGTCCAGGTACCATCGCAAGTGGGGGCATAGCGACCAGGTCCAGGTATCATCGTAAGGGGGGCATGGCAACCAGGCTTTTGAGTTTTTTTTTAGAGCGTCTCCTGAGTTCTTTTTTTTTAATTTCAAATTTTTGGTTAAGGGAGGGCATATGCCCTCTCTGCCCACCCCTGAATACGCTACCCCTGATCACAGTGTACTGATGTGGGATTTGCTTAAAGATATAATTATCATCAGGGGTAAAGGGAAGGGTTTTTGCTTTCGAAATGGCTAAATGTGACTACAGTGGTCTCAGACAATTATATTGTGATAGATAAAAACGGTTTGATTTTTAGAATTAATACTAAAAGTGCACTCAGAACACGATGAATTTTGGAAACATCAAAATCTATGCAGACCAGTGTTATTAAGGAGTTCTTGGCTTTGCCTAGAACTCCTTGATAGCATCGATAAGTTCTTGGCTTGGCTGCATGGATAACACTGATAAGTTCTTGGCTTTTCCAAGAACCTTCTTGATAACAATGATTATTGTTTCCCTGAGTTATTTGTGCTCAAAATCAAATCCATGCTGAAAGAACAACGATTTGGCAGCATGAAAATAAATGTAACAAAGGCACTGATGACTATCAGTTCAAACACCTTTCAAAAATGTTTCCAACAGCTCTAAGAGCGATTTCACAAGTGTGTAGTTGTTCAAGACAACTACACACTTGTGAAAAATGTCAATAGGTAAAAAATATCATAGGTAAAATTGTAAACACCTTGAAAGCTTTTAGGTCACGTCAAATGTTTTAATCTTTAGAAAAAATATTAAAAAGTTTGACCTGATAATAAAAACCCCAAGGGTATTTAGAAACGTCATCCTAAATAAGTAATTAGTTTAGTATGCTTAATGGTCTGGATGCAGGTTTCATAAGAACATCCACTGGGGAAGGGGGGTCTTAGAGGGTCGTTAGAGCCCCCCCAAATAAAATTTCTGTGCGCACCACCGCAGGGTTTCCGAACAGTACAGTCATTAAACAAATTTTTTCCTTATAATTAATTATTCTAATTTTAAGGCCTAAAGAAGCTCAGACTGCGGGGAGAGTTTGCTGTCATATAAACAAGCGCATTAGCATCCTTTCTATGCACAGTAAACCGACCGAAGTTGAACAGTGGCATCATTACATAACATCTCATATTGTGAATTCCTTCAACGAATTGCTTATCTCATTATACTGTACCTCGAATAAGTAACGCTTCTCCAGTACAGAAGACTATTGTTACTTATCCTCAGTGGGCGCTACCCAGAAGGCCGTTTCAGGGATGTCAAATCCCTCATCGGTGAATGGATAAGTACGCTGATGGTAGTATAGCAGCTGTTCAGTTGTGAATTAATTCCACGATAAGAGGGCACACATAAAATTTCAGGAAATAACAGTGGTTGGTTAGTTGTAGGGTAACAAAAATACTGCAGAAGTGCTTTAACACCCCATGGAGAAACTGTGAGGAACATTAAAAACAGCTTTACAGGGATGGTCGTTAGTTCAGTATTGTGGAACCTCTGAATTGGAATTATAGATACTCAGTGTAAGAAACTCGCTGAACCTATGCTACACATTTAAAGTTAGTGCGAAGCAAGGTCACCTCAGTTACTAATTGCGGGCGAGTTTGGCCTTGTCCGAAGCCGGCGTTCCAGTTCAACCCATATATAAAATGGGGTTAAGTTCAGCTTGTTCATTTACCTGCCAGAGTACCAGGCAGTCCTAATCACACGCTCAAAGCACACGGTTAACAGTAGTGGTCCTGGAAGCAAGTGTTTCTCAACTAGTGCTCCGCGGGGCGCCTCCGTAGCCAGGTGGGAAGGAGCAGCAGTGCGTAGCACACGCTTCTTGATTATACCGGGGTTCGAGCCCTTCACCACCAAATACGGAGGATGCGGAAAGGTCAGGGAACGACCACCGCATATTCCCGGAACAATATGGCCCTAGTTGCTAATGCTCTCCTAAAAACCAAATAACAACAACAGTGCTCCGCGAGTACTCATCACGTGGGATTTCGTGTTGAGGAATAAATTTTTACATAATTTATATACAAGTATTGTATATAAATTATGCATTGTATGTAAACATGATTGAGATCTTCTTTAGTTCATTATCGTTTTTTAAGCTAATATTATATTATGTATATACAGTAAAAAAAAAAACACACACATTTGTTCTGGTGCTCGACCTAAATTAGGTAATACTTTGCTGGGATCATTGGTTTACTAAAGATTGAGAAACGTTGCTCTAGACAACTCAAATCATAATTGGTGATAGTCTCTTCTCCAATGGAACCTTTCTGTTATGGCCATTCTCAATTCTCGTACCGTTTGGCATTATAGGAATGCAAAATGAGATGATCTTCGTGATTTATGTTATTTTGTTTGGTTGGATTACTGTTCTAAATCTGATGAGAAAGAATAGATTGTGTCAGTGATATTAATCATGTATGGATGAAATTATTTATTTCATATTATCTTAAACTTTCGTCCATTATCCAAACCTTGTGCTAAGGCTGTTCATTATAAAATAAGTTGAATTCACAAAGCAGTTATTAATAAATCCACACTAGATTTTGAACAGACTAAGGGTAGAAAACTTGCTTTATGTTCAAAGGGTATTCAAACATCCTAGTCCCTTGCAAAAGCTATTGGCCGCAACTTCTATCAATCAACGCTCCCACCTGTTACAAACGGATGAGTTAATCACGTCCTCAGTTAAAGACAAAGTCAACTTACTAGCATCCTAGTTTTTTCCTAACTTTTTGTATCGACGATCTGGTAATCCACCTCCAATCATACCAACACATTCCACTCAATGCTTCCCGTGGTCTTCCGTCAAAAGGATGTTAGAATTTCGAACAATCTTGTTGCGAAGGTAGGTCCTGATGGCATTTCTCCATTTGTTCTCAAAACCTGTCCTCCTGTTCTGTATTGCCATTTTTCACTTTCTGATATCACTATGTTTTTACTCCTGCTTAGAAATTTGCTCATATTCAGCCGTTTAAAAAAGGGATGACAAATCCCTCTCACCCAATTATCGCGCCACTACACCTATTTCTACCTCTTTCTGAAGTAATGGAGAAATCCATCGACTGCAAACTCTTAAGCTATCTCGAAACCTTCTATATGATCAACGTTCGCTAGTATGGATTCCGTCAGTATCGATCTACTGCTGATATAGTGGCCTATGTTACCAATATTGTATACAAATCCGCTGGAAAAGTTTGGTGAAACTCATGCAGTTACACGACATTTCCGAGGCTTCTGGCTGTGCTTGTCATAAAGACCTTCCAACTAAGCTCCCATCCATGGCCTCACGGTTGTATTTTTGCAAATGGCACCAATTTTCTCTCTGAACACTCATTGCAGGTGGTGGCAGACGGTTCTGTCTTCTAACTTCTCCACTAATGCTGGTATTCACTAAGGTTCAGTAAGGTTCTATTTCTCCCAAGGCCTCCGTAGCCGAGTGGTCAGGAGCGGGAGTGCAGTAGCACACGCTCTTTGAGCAGACCGGGGGTCAAGCCCCTAACTGCTGAATACGGTCGATCTGCCAACCCGCACTGGACCAGTGGGTTGGCAGATCGACCGTTTCCCTCAGCATGAATTGTTGAGGGGCTTCCATCCTGCAGTGGGTTGATAATGGCTGCGCTTTACTTTTTTTTTACTTTACTTTTTCTCCCACTAATACAAAGAAGAAACTCTTGTATATTAGTTATCTTCTTCTACTGACTGGAAAATCTATCCATAGTTTTGCTTATGATAGCACATTGCATTCCATCTTCCATTTTGAAAAATCTTGTCCTGTGGAAACAATCAAATTCCGGAATATCCACTATCAATTCCTTAAATGCTGATTTCCAGATAATTCTCCAATGGGGAACAGAAAACTAAGTTAACTTCAGTCCATCCAAAATTCATTCCTATCTTACTTTTCGCAGAGACAGCGTCTACTGCTCCCATGCTTATCTTCAATGATACTCAGATTTATAGACAAGATTACATATCTTTGTTAAGGATTACCCTGACTTCTAATCACCCTCGGCACAAGCACATCACAAATACGGCTTCCTCTGCATAAAAAAAAAAAAAAAAAAAAAAAACCCGGGTTTTCTTTATCGCTCTTGGCATTACTTATCTTCTACACAACTACTCACTCTGTACAAGTCTCAAATCCGTCCTACCATGAAATATTGGTCTCAGATCTGGAGTGCTGTCTCTCTAAAACCTCTCTTTCTCAAACTTCTAGACTCCATTTAAAAGAGGACAGTCAGATTAATTAATGACCCATCTCTTACAAAGTGTCTTTATCCTCTGTCTCATAGATGTTCTGTTTCTGTTGCATGCATTTTCTACAGATACTTCCACGGACATTGTTCTGCTGAATTGGCATCTATAATCGCCCCCTCTCTTCCAAACCAGTCTGAATGCTGTCCGCAAAATTAACATCCATTCGCAGCCCAACTCCAAACTCACAGAAGAACCAACTTTTCTTCTTCCCCACTTTTCCCTCCAAATTCAGTTTTCTAGAACAATCCTCCGTCACATGTATTACACGAAAATGACAATCTAGAAGTCTAACAAATCTGTTTTCAGCTTTCATTTCATACACGGTACTAAGTACTACAGGTCCTAACACTTTTCATTTTTGGTGTTTTCATAAAAAAAATTAATAATAATAATAAAATAGGGTTCATGGGAAGCAACTAACAAAACATTTCCTTACACTGTCATAAGTTTTCAGTCTTTAAAACTGCAGATTGGAATACAATTAATCAGCAATTTCCGAAGAAAGGGAAACTTTGTGTACTGAAGATGCAAGATTTGGAAATCTTTCTGTGTTCTAGCGGGAAAGAGAAGGTTCATAATATACACAAATGAGTAACAAACTTCTCCCTTTCAGATCACCTCTTTATGTGAGGCAAGTCTTTCTTTTAGGCGGAATTAAAAACAAAATTAAGAAACTGCAAGTCTCCAGAAAATTGTTTATTTGTGGCTTTCTCTTTCAGCAGTTTAAAACCCTAGGTTTGAAAACTTTATTTCATCCAAACTAATTTTGCATAAAATTAATTATAATTTTTCTTGTAATTTAATTAATCACTGTTTGTATAAAATTACGAGTACTTAATGTTTGTCTAATTTTTTTGTTTATCCTATTTGCATAAACATAAGTACGATGGCAAGTTAATTGTCTCTAGAAATTTTTTTCCAACCAACCAGTAACAGTTAAGTTATTTAAAGTTTAGAAAGAAAAAAAAAAAATCTGTATGTCTCAAAATTATACACACTAATTTTGACCACTCCGCGGTACTTATGATGGGAAGTCAAACTCCTCAGAACCGAATATAAAAGACACAGGTAAAAATTCGATTTATTTTTTTTTTTATTTTCAATGTATTCACCTTGAAGTTCAATACACTTATTGTATTTGATCTGTAAAAAGTTTAACCTTTCAAATAAAAAAAATTCTTCAGGTTGGCCATCAAACCAGGCTTCCATAGCTGCTTTTGTCTCTTCATCATTTTTAAAATGAGTTCCACGGAGATGAAACTTAAGATTTCTGAACAAAACAATAGTCACTTAGGGACAGATCTGGATAAATACGTAAATTATGTTTATACTTAGGGGATCACACAGTTAGAGGAGTTCATAAGATAGAGAGTACAAGAAACAGCACCATATTTAGCAGTATCGCTAGCTTGAACCATTGCCTAAAAGCACCTGCATTTATGCACCCATTGACCATTTAGCAAAGGGTTTAATTGTTCAAATACACATTCACGAATTTTAGCCTGTGCAACCATGGAAATAAGTTAAAACACTATAGTATAGTAGTTATGACTGTGATATAAATGAACCTCGGCTCTATGAATTTGCCGGCAGTTTCTGGTCGGTTGCTGCTGTGGAAGTCACCAGTGGTGTGAGTTGAAGGAGTTACTGTCCCTTTCATTCTTCTACACCGTTTCTTTTCTTCTTCCACGCATACTATAACTTTCCCTCTACTTTTTGCTTTTCTAAGTCTAATAGGGACAAATGAATAGTAGAGTTATTATACCACACATATACAAACAAGCTTGAAACGGTGCCGCCTGGGTGGTGGTGGTGGTGCCCACTGAGAATAAGTAACAATAATCTTCTCTTTTAGTGAAGCGTTACTTATTCGAGGTAGTGCAATACATGGAAACTCGTTGTGAAGGAGGAGCACAATATGAGATACAGATGAAATGATGCCCTTCACACTACTAACGTAGTTTTTTGTTTAAGAGTTGTCTATGGTGTGTTCACACCAATATTATATAATCATTTGTGTATGTAACCATGTGTGTATAATTGTTAAATGTAGCAACAGCATTATCGCCACATATTAATAGTTCATCCATAACAATTTAATCCCTTTAATAAATAGAATTATTTAGTTGCATTCAAATATATAATATATTTCAGTTTTCTAGTTTTTAGTTATTATTTGCGCATTTTCGATTTTGGTAAGGTCTGTTCTTTTTCTCTTTCCATGTATATTTATTGTCTATACTATCAACTCTCATGCACGTAAATCATTCCTCCCTTCTTCGACTTCTGTTTATTTTACTTTCTATTAATATTAATGAAAATCTTTAACAAAATTGTATTTTCCACTTACGCTTTGACTGTAATTTTACTGGCATGTATTTTACATCAGAAACAGAGACACGATATTGCCGTTATTACTTGCAATTCCGGCGGTTGATACCTGAGGATGATGCCGGTGTCGTGAATTGTACGGCAATGTCCCTTCTTTATAAAGTGTATTATACAGCTATATTCTTTCTTTCTTGATTAAATTTATATTGATGAGCCTTGATGGACAAGGGTGAGAGGAATATGGGTCTTTTTCACAACGTGGCTGAGTTAGTCGGTCTCATGCGAAGGTAGCATGGTTTATTCTTCCGGAAACTCGAGGTTTCTCGTTCACCAAACAGCAAACGACTACAGAACACACACAATTTACAAATATAATATATACGGCTCAATATGGCCTAGGTCGTTGACGCGCCTAAAACACTACAACAAACAAACAGGAATTTGTTATTGTAAAAAAAAAAGGTTACAGTTTCCCGTTCGTAAGATAAAATGTCTACGCCATGTAAACACAATAACAATCAGCAACACAGAATCTAGAAACGGACTGCTGCATGCACGTAGTTGTAATGCGGAATAACTCTAAACTATTACGCTTTTCCCACAATAAACTTCACCTTATAATAATCAAGCGGTTTAATTAGCATCAATCCTACTTTACAATAATTCTCTATGTATAGCGTATTCCTAAGTACATAATGTATATACATTTTGGACTTTTCGTAAAATATCAAAAATACGTAGGGCCGGATGGTATTTAAAAGTAATATGTAATGATGCAACCAGATGGCGTTAGCATACGTGTTGAATTTTTAGTGTTGACATTGATGGCTGATTTTTATAATCAAACACTTCGCTTCGCTCGAACTTCAAGCTCGAACGTCAAACTCGTTTGAAGTTTGAGCATTGTCAGAGTTGAATAAGACGTGGCGGAAAGTGCAGAGTAGCTGCCCCAATCCACTTCCTTCCCCAAGCTCACACCGCTATTGAATATGGTAGTGCTTATCAAACTTGATAAGCACTTCCTAAGAACAGGGGCAGTTCCAGGATTTTCTTTCCCGGAGAGGCTAAAGCAGTGCTGGGGTAGAAGGGGGGGGGGAAATCATCAAGCTTTAATAATCATGTGGCTGTAAATAAATTATATTATTTTGATTATAAGGGGGCTGCAGTTTCTTTATCCCCTACTTATTGACATTTTTATTATGCCCAATCTCGCTATAAGAATAAGATGAGTTGTGAGGGATGTCGTGAATCGAATGTTTGCTTCAAAAGTCATTATAGTGAAATGAACCGATAGTTTCGAGAGCAAGAGGCAGAATTTTTCATATGACATAACCAAGAGTTTTAGCATCAATCAGATATGGATATGCGACTTTGCTTTTCATCATTTTTTGTAATTATCATTCAATAATTAAATTCGTTTATTATTAAGTAATATTTAAATCTATTAATTTATATTTCAATTTAATTGAAATTTAAAATAATTTTAATTACTCATAATTTGAATATTTTTTCTCTCCTCTCGTAGGTACCGATTCAGCTGGCGTTTCATAAATAAACCAATAAATATGTTTGGCAAATTTCAAGAAGCTGGGCTGCAAAATGAATGCCAAGGTACGTTTTATACACTCCCACATCCATAATGAAAGCAACGCGGAGATGGGGGTGAAACCCCTGGTGCCGCATCACATCAATATACCTTACACCAGTGTTTCTCAAAGGGTGTGCCGCGTCACATTAGTGTGCCGCAAAATTTTCCAAGTGTGCCGCGAAATTTAGAAATTTCTTCTTCTATGACTACGTAGGTGTGCCGCGAAATTTTTCTTCTTTGGAAAATGTGCCACGAGAGTAAAAAGATTGAGAAACACTGCCTTACACCTTACCTTACACCCACATCGACTACTTCCCAGAAAATATAAGAAGGGTTAGTGAAAAACAGGAGAGAAGAGACGAGGTATTAGGGGGAGGTGGAATGTCAACATGATGGCTGACTATTGCTGGATGCTGAAGAAGGACGTAAAGTAGAAGGATCTGCAAGAAAATCAAAGAAACGAAAATTTGACCCATCACAATCAGTTTTTAAAATGAGAGGTGAGTGTTTAGTGAACTTTTTTTTTAATCACACGGCCCTTTTTAATCGTGGTTTCGACATGTATTTAAATACAAGTCCGGTAAAAGCAGCATTTTGTTAAAATTTCAGTGCAAAAATTCTGAGAAAATTAATAAAATTTTGTGAAAAATCAAATTTTATTTCATGAAAAATGAATTTTTTTTTCGTGAAAAAAAAATGACTCAGTTTTTTTCCATCATGTCAGGTTTCTTCAAAAATGAAGAAACCTGACATGATGGAAACAAACTAAGTCATTTTTTTAAACATTAGAAAATGATTCAGAAACATCCTTTTCTGAGAAAACATCAGTGAATTTTTTTTTTTCAAAATGCAGTGTAGTGTAATTAATGGAATGCATGTTCCATAATAATTTTGGAATTGTATAATTTCAAATCTTTTTCTTAATATTTTTGAATTCAGTATTAGAACATTAAATAGTATCTCAAAAAATAAGTCAAAATTTAGAGAATTACTATTATTTCATAAATAAATTTTAATTCTAATTCCGATTTTTTAAATATTATTTCGGCAGAAATTTGGGTGTCTCTTGTTGAATATTCTGTACGCCTGGAATGCAAATTATAAAATGTACTAACCAAACTGGACAAGCAAATTTAAGAAGCAGTAGAATGAAAGTATATTTATGATTTCAAAGCCGCGCTTACCTTGAGAGCCAAAACCTAAATGCTAACCATGGGGATTTTTGAGTAAAAATCATTTTGCGAATATTTACGAAAAATCACAACTTTATATAAACATATTGTACAAGGTGTTATCAGTTAATTCGTGGACTGGTGCAAGATTTTATAAATTTAAATTTTCTAATAAATTTTCTGTTTTTACTCCGGACGATTACACGGTCAGAGGAATCCACAAGAGAGAGAGAGAGAGTACAAGAAACAGCACCGTATTTAGCAGTCACGGGCTTGAATCCCGGTCATTCAAGGCGTGTACTAATGCACCCTCCCACTGACAACTCGGCTACGGCTGCCAGACGTCGAGCAACAGGAGCAAGACAACAGGAACTGGAAGAAAAATCCGACAGAAATCAGGAACGCCCAGGGACGAAATCGACAAGGTCGGAAGATAGTATAGTAGAACATGAGGAATCAAGATCTGAAGCAGTAGATATTGGATACCGCAGATTATCTAGGTTGCACAAACAGAATTTCGTCCCAAAAAAAGAGTATTCTGTGGACTGTACAGCTTCAGTTTGCAAAATACTGCTTCTTGCGAAAATGAGTTTAGCAAAATTTTGGCAGGTGATAAAGATGTCTTTAAAAGAAAGTAGGTGGCTTTCAGTTCCAGAAGCAGAATCTGGAATTGAGGTTTTCATTAAGTAGAAAATTAAACAAGAGGTGAGTAGAATCGTCTTAAGCAGCTCAAACACATAAAGCAATTATTGGAGAGATTAAAATACATTTTTTAATTTAAGGATCCATGGGCAGAGAGTAGAAGTGTACAGATTAGATGTAAGCCATGTTCTAGCAATTTATGTAGTAACATAATTGAAGATTGGAAGAAATTTTTTGGTCATTGCTCCTTTAGAAGAGGCTTCTGTTGTCACAAATCAACTAGAAAGTTCCAACACCCCTTCCTTTCCTTCGCAGAGTCAGCAGAAGTACCAACTACAAAATTGTTAAATTCAATAACACTGCCGTTGTTCATGTGGTGACAGAATCCACGAAAAACAACGAGATCGAAGGGAACAGTTCCTGTCAATACTTCTAGGGGGTAGAAACAGCCCTGCAGATAATGGCCAATGAAATGATTCTCTGTATGGATGCCAGTTTTCCTTGAACGAGGACTTTCCTTCTTTTAAATCAGAAGGCGGCCACAAAAGGGATGATGGTAGCAATTACAAATATGTAAAACATCTGTAAGGATCTTGCATTTGGGCTTCAGTCTTGCCTAATAATACGGATAAGCATGGCTGTAACTTTTTTCACTTTTAGAGCTATTATTGAATATGAAAGTTGAAGAAAAAGTGATAATTAGCATTAGCATTAGCATTAGCATTAGTAGAGGCATTTGATGCAAGAAAGCAAGCTTATGCAGCATCAGCCAAAAAAAAAAAAAAAAAAACCCACTTCCACTTCACCCCTCTGTTTGTTCAAAATACCTGTCCAGCTGAGCCTTAAACTTATTTAGGCTATCAACCTCCACCACAAGGGATGGAAGTCTGTTCCACCAACCAACCACCCGCTGGCTAAAGGCAAATTTCCGCACGTCTATCCTACATCTGTCTTTCCTCAATTTGAATTTATGTCCTCTCAGGTGATTTTTCTGAGCTAGAGGAAGAATCCCATCAGCATTGAGCATGCTTAAACCATTCAAGGCTTTATACACCTCTATCAGATCACCTCGCTGGTGCCTAGTCTCCAGACACTGTAATTTGCAAAACTTAAGCCTTTCTTCGTAAGAGCACCCCTTTGTTCCATTCACTAATCTTGTTGCCCTTCTCTGTACTCGTTCCAGCAGCTCTACATCCTTCTTGAAATGAGGCCTCCAGACCTGTATACAGTACTCTAGGTGTGGCCTGACCATCGCCTTATACAATGGAATAATCACCTCCTTATCCCTGCTAGAAAAATTCCTGTATATCATTGACAATACTCCATGAGCTACTCTTGCAGCCCGTCTGCACTGCTCAGAGAACTTCATATCTGCTTGCACAACCACCCCCAAGTCCCTTTCATTCTCTACCACTGTCAGTGTAGTACCACAGAGTTGATACGTTGCTCTGGGGTTGCTGTTTCCCATGTGTAGTACTTTACATTTGTCAATGTTAAACTTCATTTGCCACCTCTCAGCCCATCTGCTCAACCTTTCCAGATCCTGTTGCAGCAGCATAGTGTCAGTAGTGTCCTTGACAACCCTGCCGACCTTTGTATCGTCTGCAAACTTGGACATTAAGCCCGATATACCATCATCAATATCATTTATAAATACAGAAAACAATAATGGACCCAACACTGAGCCCTGAGGGACTCCACTAAAAACATCAGTCCACGATGAGCAGTGTCCATTGATTACCACTCTCTGTCTTCTCCCCCTCAACCACCCCTTTATCCATAGCAGCAATTTGCCTCCAATGTCACACTGCTCCAATTTGTGTAGCAGTCTTCCATGTGCAAGTATCAAAAGCCTTTATAAGATCCAAGTATATAATATCAAAGTTATTCCCTGCATCCAGTTCTTTTGTGACTGCATCATAGTATCCAATCAAATTGGTCAGGCAAGACTTCCCCTTAACAAAACCATGCTGTGTCTGAGCTATAACTGAAGTCTTGTCTAAATGATCCTGCAGTGCTTCTTTAACCAGTGCCTCCATTAATTTTCCTGGAACAGAAGTTAAGCTCACAGGTCTATAATTACTTGTGTCAGCCTTTGATCCTCCTTTGTGAATTGGGGTCACATTTGCACATTTCCAGTCTATGGGTACCTCCCCTGAGTCCAAGGAAACTCTCATAATTATGGCTAAGGATTTGCTTACTTCCTTTGCTGCCTCCTTTAATATAACTGGATAGATCCCATCCACCCCTTGTGCCTTTCTTGTGTTTATCTTCAACAGTTTCTCCTCCACTTTACTCCCAGTTATTTCAAGATTCTGTAGCTTACTGCTAGAGTTGAATACACCTCTGGCATTCCCCTCGCTGAATAACTCCTCATGTGCGAATGTCGATGCAAAATATTCATTTAGTTTGTTAGCTACCTGAGCAGGATCATCAACACTTGACCCATCAATATCAAGTGGACCAATCTGATTCATTCTAGAGTTTACATAAGTAAAGAACTCTTTGCTGTTTTTCTTTGCATCCCTTGCCAAGGATTTCTCGTAATCTGCCTTCGCCTGCCTAACCTCCTTTGTAACTTGGTTGCATATAAACTTGTATCTATCATAGGCTTCTGTGTCATGTGTTAATTTGTATGTATCCCATGCATTTTTCTTCTCTGCCATATGCCTCATTAGTTCATCTGACATCCATTTTGGCCTAAACCTTGAACAATATTTCTTAGTTGGTATGTAAAGCCTAGTAGCTTCCAAGATAAGTTCTTTGAATGCTTCCCATTTTGAATTTGCTGTTGGTAACATCATCAGTTGGTCCCACTGTCACGCCTTTACGGAAGCAATAACCCTTCCCTTTACCCCTAATGGTAGTTACCTCTTTGAGTAAATCCCACTTCAGCACACTGTGATCACTGCCACCTAGTGGTTCATTTATCTGCAGATTCTTAATGCATGAAGAATCACTGCTGATAATCAAATCAAGAGTATTACTCCCTCTAGTTGCCTCCCGAACATGCTGATGTTGAAAACAATCATCCAATAAATCCACAAAAGCCCTGCTAGTGCGTGAGTAACCAGCCCCCAAATTCCAGTCAATATCTGGGAAATTAAAATCTCCCATTATAAGACACTCTGATTTACTGGCCCACTCTATTTCCCTGTACAGTTCCTTATTATACTCATCAGAGTCATTAGGCCTATAGCACACTCCTACTCTCAATTTTGATCTCCCAATGTTTATGTCACACCAAACTGACTCGACACTGCACTGTCCAGCAATGTCGACTGGCTTCACTTCCTTGGTTTTTATGTGTTTCTTAACTAATAGCATAACCCCTCCCCCCTTCCTATCCCGTCTATCCTTTCTGTAGACGGTGTACTCCCCAAATTCCAGTTCTGCATCCCTTATATCTGTGTGACACCACGTCTCTGATATCCCAACAATATCTGCCTTCGATGTTTTGAGCAATACCTCAAATTCATCAAATTTATTTACTAAACTCCTAGCATTGGTGTACACGCAAGTATACTTGCACCTGTTTCTATTCTTAGCTACCCTAAGACAACCCATGTGTTTACTTGTACCGCAATGGCTCCCAGCAGTCTCTGAAATACCATGCATCTTGTTTTTCAGGCTTCTGCTCATTCTAATAGAAGCAGTGCAAGAATCTCTTTCACCTCTGCCAGTGGCTACTGTCAATCTATTGGTCTTTGTCTCCCCCCCAAGCTAGCAGTTTTCCGACCCACCTAACACTGCCTCGATAGCATCAGCAAATATTCTTGCACCCTTTCTATTTAAGTGTATCCCATCCCTGTAGAAGCAATCTCTCCTGTTAACAAGTACAGTCCAGGCTGAAAAAAATTCTACCCCTTGAGCCTTGCACAATCTTTCCAGGGCCGAATTGATCGACAAGGCTCTCATCATATACTCCCTCCTATCGTGTCTGGGCAGAATTGCAGACACTTTCAAATTCAACCCTAATTCTCGACCTTTGTTCAACAGTGACCTGTACTTGTTAAGTAATTCTGCCGGTCTCCTACTCTTAATATTATTAGTGCCAACGTATACAACTATATCACCTTTTGTGCCCGTAAAAGATGATATTCGCTCTACATCGTCATCAACCTTTGCCCCTGGCAGACATACCCTGGTCCTGTTCCACCTATCTTTTTTACAAAGCATGTTCCCCGTTTCCCTGACAATAGAGTCACCAACAACTACTAGTTCCTTCGGGACCAGCGCATTCTGCCTTAGGGGTTGTCTCTGTGTCACGCGATGCCCAAGTGCAAGCTCTGGCGTTGATGTGGGCAGCTGAGAGCTTTATGGGCCCCTCAATTTAGTTTCTTCGAGGGCATCCACCCTGTCCTTCAAGCTCTCATATAGGCCCACAAGAACGCCGAGTTGTTGCCTGATATCGATACACTCCTTGCATCGCGCACACACAAAGGCATCCCCCATAAACGTATCATGTCCCGTTCCCGATTGCTCTGCAAACATCAAGCAAACAGTGCATTTTATAAGGCTGTGAGTCAGAGGACAACTGCCCCCCTCAGTTCTGCTCTGAGCCACAGCACTTCCATTAGCTTGAGCCTTTTGCTTTGCTGCTCTGGTCTGAGTCATGATTCTATTAATTTATTAATTAATTATGTTATGTTATTAATTATATTACGTTTGTAATCAACGAGGAATCCTAGGTATTTGGCTGACATAACCGTTAGCAGAGTTTTTCCATGTAATTTAACAATCTCATATTGAAATACACTGAGTGATCATTGAAAACTGAATGCGACCCCTATGAAAACTAAATGTAAGGTGTCAGTGGTTCAGTAGGCAGTAAAATTCCAAGCGTGATGGGTAGGTAAAAGGAAGGATTTATCGGACTTTGATAAAGGACAGATTTGGGTACTCGACGAGCTGGTGCTTCGATTTCCGAAACGGCTGAACTGATGGGGTGTTCGAGAGCCACCGTAGTTAAAGTATACCAGGACTGGCATCAAAATGGTCAAACAACAACCCGACGGCAAAACTGCAAAGGTCAGCGAAAGGTTGATGTTACAGGTGAGCATCAGGTACGACGACTCGTACAGGCGAACAGGCACAGCACTGTTGAAGAGTTGACTACCCAATACAACATGGGCCAACCCGGAACAATATCTGGCATAACTATGCGTCGCACGCTCGCACGTATGGGCTATACCAGCAGACGACACCTACGGCATCCTCTCCTAACCAAGGTTCATCGGCATAAAAGACTCACATGGTGCAAAGAGCATGCAAGTTGGACGTTAGAAGACTGGAAGAAGGTGTGCTGGTCGAATGAGTCACGTTATTTACTACACACCGTGGATGGTCGTGTACGGATTTGGCGTCAACAAAATGAGGCTATTGAGCCATTATGCATGGTACCAAAAGTGCAGGCCGGTGGAGGCGGTTGTATGGTGTGGGGCATGTTTCACTGGCAGGAACTTGGACCCCTGGTGCATGTGGAACAACGTATCAGTGGTCTCCGCTATCGTCAACTGCTTGCTGTCTGTGTACACCCCGCTATGTTACACTTTTTCCCGAATGGCGATGGTGTCTTCGAAGATGACAATGCGCCGAGCCATTGGGAACTTGTTGTGCAGGAATGCTTTGAGGAACACAGTTCCGACTTCCAGCATATCGATTGCCTCCGAACTTGCCCGATATCAATCCCATAGAGCACTTGTGGGACACTATGGAAAGGCATATCCGGCGTCTGGATACACCAATCACCTCCATACCTGCATTGCTGACCGCATTACACTCAGCTTGGTTGGCCATACCTCGCGAACGCTTCTGACATCTTGTTGAATCAATGCCACGTCGGATAGCTGCCGTACTGAGGGCAAAAGGAGGACCTAAGAAGTATTAGATAGGTGGTCATAATTCAGTGATCACTCAGTGTATAAAACTATTATAATTCAATATGCCCAAAAAAGCATTAGTTTTGTCTTTGAAGGAGATACTATGAGCTTGTTTTTCAGAACACCAATGAATAATTAGAATGAAGATAAAGAATAATTACGATCTTGAGACCCTAAAGGGTGCAAGAATGTTTGCTGATGCTATCGAGGCAGTATGTGGGTCTGAAAACTGTTAGCTTGGACCGATACACAGACTAATAGGTTAATAGTAGCCACAGACAGAGGTGAAAGTGATTCTCGTACTGTTTCTGTTGGAATGAGCAGCAGCCTGGAAAGAAAGTTGCTGGGGATTTCAAGAACTGCTGGGAGTCATCACGGAACCAGTAAATACATGGGCTGTGGTAGGGTAACCAAGAGTAGGAACAGGTACATGTATACTTGCATGTACACCAATGCTAGGAGTACAGTAAATAGATTTTATGAATTTGAAGTGCTGGCGAAGACATCAAAGGCGGATATTATTGGGATATCAGATGTAAGGAATGCAGAATTTGAATTTGAGGAGTACAATGTGTACAGAAAGGACAGACAGGATGGGAAGAGAGGAAGGTTATATAGTTAGTTAGGACACACATAATATATAAGGCGGTGTATCCAGTTGAAATGGGTGGACAGTTGAGTCAGTTTGGTGACATAAAACTGGGAAAGCAAAAATAAGGGTAGGAGTGTGATATAGACATAATGACTCTGATGAGTAAAACGAACAACCGTACAAAGGAAGTATGGGCCAGTAAATCAGAATATCTTATAATGGGGGTTTTAACTTCTCAGATATTGACTGGAACTTGTGGGTTGATCACTCGCATACTAGCAAGACTTTTGTAGATTTATTGCATGATTGTTTTCTACAGCAGCATGTTAGAGAGGCAACAAGAGAGACTAACGCTCTTGATCTGATTATCAGCAGTGATTATTCGTAAATTAAGAATTTACAGATAAAGGAACCACGAGGAGGCAGTGATTATAGTGTACTGATGTGAGATTAACTTAACGTAACTAACATCAGGGGTAAATGGAAGGGTTTTTGATTAAAAAAAAGGTGACTACGGTGGTCTCAAACAGTTTTTAAATTCTCTACAGTGGGACCAACAGCAAATTCTAAATGGGAAGCATTCAAGGAATTAATCTTGGAAGTTACTAGGCTTTTCATACCAACTAAGAAATAATGTTCAAGGTTTAGGCCTAAATGGATGTCAGATAAAATAATGAGACTCATGGTAGAGAAGAATATGATAGATAAAAGCTAGTCTGTAATAAAGTCACAAAGGAGGTTAGGCAAGCAAAGGCAGAATACGAGAAATCTTTCGCAAAGGATGCAAAGAAAGACAGATAAAATTTATTTACTTATGTAACTCTAGAACGAAGGGAATGAATCAGATTGGCCCACTTGATATTTCTGGTTCGACTGTTGATGATCCTGATTAGGTAGCTGATAAACTGAATTAGTATTTTGCACTACACTCACACACGAGGAGTTATTTAGGGAGGGGAATGCCAAACGTTTATGAAATTCTAACAAGGAGCTAAAGGATTTTGTAATAACTGAGAGGAAAGTGGAGGAAAAATTGTTGAAATTAAACATTAAAAAGAGACCTGGGGTGGATGGGATCTATCCAGTTATATTAAATATATTTGAAAATGAAATGCACAAGCACAAGGTATAATCCTTATGGGTTTTGGTAATTAACTATATAATACTAAAACCCATAAGGATTATGTCTTGTGTATTTCATTTTCAAATACATTATTACTAACACCATTTGGCATCTCTCATATTGTGGATATAACTTCGCAACTGTGATGGCATGTTGCATTACCAGGGTACCTGTCCGCCCACTGATGATGAAGCCCACTAGCTTCGAAACGATCGTCTAGGTGGTGGTATCCTCTGAAAATAAATAATAGTAGTCATCTTACTAGAGAAGCGTTATTTATTTGAAGTAGTGCAATACCAGCTATCTCGTTGTGAAGGCAACCACAATACGAGATACAATTAAAACGATGCCCTTTACACTACATATGTAGTTCAAATTTATGGGTTAACTGTGGGGTATCTACACCACAGTTAACCCATAAATTAAAATTATATTAAAGGAGGCAGCAAAGGAAATAAGCAAACCCTTAGCCATAATTATGAGAGCTTCCTTGGACTGGAGATGTGCAAATGTGACCCCAATTCAAAGGAGGATCAAAGTGCGACACAAGTAATTACAGACCTGTTAGTTTAACTTCTGTTCCAGGGAAAATAACAGAGTCACTGGTTAGAGAAGTATTGCAGAATCATCTAGACAAGACTGCAGTTATAGTTCAGATACAGCATGTATCTGAACTATAACATGTATACAGTCAAGGGGAATCCTTGTCTGACAATTTATCTGGATACTACGATGTAGTATCCAGTCAAAGGAACTGGATGCGAAAAATAATTTTGATATCATATACTTGGATTTCAGGAAAGCTTTTGATAATGTTGTACGTGGAAGACTGCTGTTCAAACTGGAGCAGTATGGTATTAAGGAGAAGTTGCTGCTATGGATAAAAGGACTGTTGAGGGGCAGAAGACAGCGAGTGGTAATGAATGGATACTGCTCTTCATGGACTAAAGTTATTAGCGAAGACCCCAGGGTACAGTGTTGGGCCCATTGTTATTTTCTAATGATATATGATATAATGATATATTTTTCAATGATATTGATGAAGGTATATCAAGCTTAATGTCCAAGTTTGCAGATGGTACAAAGGTTGACAGGGTTGTTAATGATAGTATGCTACTTCAACAGCATCTAACCCTTCTAAGTTCACGGTCGAAGTGAGTGGTCCTTTAAGCGCCTCAGATCACAATTTGGTGATTGTCTCTTCTCCAATTGAGCCTTTATCTTTTATCTCATGGCTATTCCCAACCTCGTATTGTTTGGCATTACAAGAATGCAAAATGAGATGACCTGCGTGATTTCTTTCCTTCTTTTTCTTGGTTGGATTACTGTTTCAAAACTTTTGATGTCAACGTTTGCTCAGATCGTGTCAGTGAAATTATTCTTGTAAGAAAGAATCCTTTACTCCACTTTAAAATCTCTTCCTTTATCTAAACCTTGGTTTTCCAATAAATGTGCTAAGGCTGTTCAAGAGAAGAACGTTGCATATCGTAATTGGCTTGTTTCAAATTCTTCAGTTTCATTTTTTGCCTACACCAAAGCTCGCAACAATTGTAAAGGAGTTATTAATCAGTCCAAACTAGATTTTGAACAGGCTAAGAGTAGAAAACTTGCTTCTTTCTCTAATGGTAGCTGAGCATTCTAGTCTCTTGCTAAAGCTATTGGCCGCAACTTTTGCCCATCTCTGCTGCCACCTCTGTCAAAACCAGATGGTTCTGTTGTCACTTCGGCCGAGGATAAAGCTGAACTGCTAGCATCCCATTTTTCTTCCAACTCTCTTAATGATCTTGGTAAAACACCTCCCACCATTCCTAGCACGCTCCATTCAATGCCTCCTGTGGTCTTCCGTCAAAAGGATGTGAGAAGGATTTTGACGAATCTTGATGCTAAAAAAGCTCCAGGTTCTGATGGCATTTCTCCACTTGTTCTCAAAACCTGTGCTCCTGAACTTACTCCTCTTCTTTGCCGCCTTTTTTCACTTTCTTATTCCAAAGGTGTTTTTCCTTCTGCTTGGAAATTTGCTCATACCCAGCCAGTTCCTAAAAAGGGTGACAAATCCCTTCCATACAATTATCGTCCCATTGCAATTACTTCTACTCTTTCTAAAGTAATGGAAAAATCAATTAATCGCCAACTCTTAAACTACCTAGAATCCTTCCGTCTGGTCAACGATCGCCAGTATGGATTCCGTCAGTGTCGATCCACTGGTGATATTGTGGCTTATGTTACCCATTTATGGACAAATTGAATGGAAAACTTCGGTGAAACACAAGCATTTGCTCTAGACATCTCAAAGGCTTTCAATCATGTTTGGCATAAATTCCTTCATACGTATTTGTATATGACAAAGACTTTTTGTCTTCATGCAATCATATATTTTGTATATTTTGTACATTATTGTATATTTAATCATGTAAACGTCTCGGGTCGAGCACGCATGTACTTTTGTTTATTGTACATTGTGTTCCTCGCATCTTAGTCTGTAAATATTCACACCCTTCTGGCACAGAGCCGTCCCGGGGTGACCTAAGGTTTCTTGGGAAATAAACTGATTTTAATAATAATAATAATAATAATAATAATAATAAAGCTCTTCTAAACAAGCTTCCATCTTATGGTTTGCCAACTGTTTTTTGTAATTGGCTATCCAGTTTTCTCTCTGATCGCTCACTGAGGGTGACGGTAGATGGCTCTCTGGCTTCTGACTTCTCCACTAATGTTGGTGTCCCCCAAGGTTCAGTTCTTTCCCCCACTCTTTTCCTCTTGTATATCAATGACCTTCTTCCATTGACTGGAAATCCTATCCATAGTTTTGCCGATGATAGCACATTGCACTCGACTTTCCATTTTGAGAAACCTTGTCCTGTTCAATCAGCTTCAACTTCTCGAATATCCGCTACCAATTCCTTAAATGCCGATCTCCAGTGGGGCAAAGACAACTTAGTTGATTTCAATCCTTCTAAAATTCAGTCTTTTCTTTCCTTATATCTTGAAAAAAGGATTCTTCTGCTCCTATGTTTATCTTTGGTGATACTCCAATTTTTTGGTAAAATAATATATCTCTTTTGGGGATTACCCTGACTTCTAATCGCTCTTGGCAGAAGCACATTACAAATATTGCTTCCTCTGCATCTAAAAGACTTGGTTTTCACTTTCGCTCTTGGTGTTCCTTTTCTTCCGAACAGCTGTTCACTCTGTACAAATCGCAAATCCGTCCTACCATGGAATATTGTTCCCACATCTGGGGCGGTGCCCCCCAAACCTCTCTCAGGCTCCTAGATTCCATTCAGAAGAAGGCAGTTAGGTTAATTAACGTCTCTAACAGAGCCTTTCCACTCGCTGTCTCAAAGACGTACTGTTTCTGCTGCATGCCTTTTCTACAGATACTTCCATGGGCACTGTTCTGAAGTGGCTTCTATAATTCCCGCTCTGTGTTTCAAAACAGTCGGAACACGTGCCGGCACCAGCCCACATCCATTTACTGTCCAACTTCAAACTCACAGAACCAACTTTTCATCTTCCTCGTTTATTCATTCAACTGCTAGGAACTATTCTGGAACAACCTTCCTTCATACGTATTTCCCGAAATTACAGTCTACAGAAGTTCAAGTATAATGTCCACAAATATCTTCTTTCGTCTTCTCAACTTCCAATCCAAGCACGGTACTAAGTACTATAGGTTCCAATACCTCTCGTGTTTGAGGTTTCCATAAAAAAAAAAAGAAAAAAAGAAAAGAAAATCTAGAAAAGTTGGGCAGAGAAGTGGCAACTGAAGTTTACCATTGGCAAATGCAAATACTGCATATGAGAAGCAGTAACCCCAGAGTAACCTACCAATTGTGTAGTATTACATTGAGGGTAGTGGAGAGGACTTGGGGGTAATTGTGAAGTCAGATATGAAGTGTTTTGAGCAGCTCATGGGATTGTGTGAATGATATATAGGAGTTTTAATAGCAGGGATAGGGAGGTGATTATCCCCTTGTATAAGGCAATGGTCAGACCACACCTTCAGTACTGCATACAGGCCTGGACGCCTCATTTTAGGATGTCGAGCTATTGAAACGAGTACGGAGAGGGGTAACAAGACTTGTGAGGGGAACAAAGAGTTGCTCTTACCAAGAACGACTTAAGTGCTGCAAATTGCAACTTCTAGGAGACTAGGCATGTGCGACGTGATCTAATTGAAGTGTGTAAGGTATTGAATGGTTTGAGCAAGCTCAATGCTGATGATGGGATTTTTCCTCTTGCTCAGGTTGCGCACTTGAGGGGGCATAAATTCAAGTTGAGAAAAGACAGTTGTAGAATAGATGTGCGGATATGTGCCTTTAGCCAGCGGGTGGTTGATTGCTGGAACAAACTTCCATCTGTCGTTGTGAAAGTTGATAACTTAGTTGATCATATGCAAATGTAGTGAATACACAATGAATTGTCAAACTAATAGAGCAAACTTATCTGCGAAAAGATCTAAACCTCCTAAGAACTTCCTAATTCATTTCACAAATATACGTGGTCTCAATTCTAATCTCAACGATGTCCATTTCCACTTGCAGTCTGCCAAACCCTATGTACTTTTTCTGAAAGAATCTCAGTTATAGGTTGATTCAACTACTGCTCATCTCAGATGCCCAAATTATTCGCTGTATGATTCCTTTCGCCTCAAAGGTGGTACTTGTGCATATGTCCGTTCTGATATTCCCTGTCAGAGACTTAGCAATTTGGAATCTCCTCTCTTTGATCTTCTCTGGCTTAAAATCTCTCTACCTCATTGTGTCAAATTCATCTGTTGTCTCTACCGTTCTCCCAACTCCACTAATCACTTGGAGCTCTTTGACTTCCTCTCTTTGCAACTTGACTTTCTCCAGTCCAACTTTCCTAACAGTGAGGTAATTTCCCTTGGTGATTTTAATGTTCACAACTCCAGCTGGCTTCCGTTTTCTAGTCACACCGACCCAGCTGGTCGTGATGCTGAGGCTTTTGCAATTACTATTGACCTTGCACAGATTGTTAATTTAGCTACAAGAATACTGGACAATCCTAATCATACAGCCAATACGCTTGATCTTTTTCTCACAAACAACCCTTCTAAGTACGCGGTCAAAGTGAGAGGTCCTTTAGGCTCTTCAGATCACAACTTGGTGATTGTCTCTTCTCCAATGGAGCCTTTATCTCATGGCTATTCCGAACCTCGTGTTGTTTGGCATTACAAGAATGCAAAATGGGATGACCTGAGAGACTTTTTTTCCTTCTTTTCCTTGGTCGGATTACTGTTTCAAAACTTCAGATGTCAACGTTTGTCAGATCGTGTCAATGAAATTATTCTTGCAGGAATGGAATCCTTTATCCCACACTCCACTTTAAAATCTCGTCCTTTATCTAAACCATGGTTTTCCAATAAATGTGCTAAGGCTGATCAAGAGAAGAATGTTGCATATCATAATTGGCTTGTTTCTAATTCTCCAGTTTCATTTTCTGCGTACACCAAAGCTCGCAACAATTGTAAAGCAGTTATTAATCAATCAAAACTAGAGTTTGAACAGGCTAAGAGTAGAACTCTTAGCTACATCACTTTGGTGGCAACGAACATGTAGAGTGATACTCTTCAAGACGATTGGTCAGCGTGAAGAGAAAAAGACCAAATTCTCCAGCATATGACAGTACAACAAAACAAATGGCCCTCAGTCCCCAGCAGCTTTCACTCTCCCTCTTACGGCAGCGAGAGGATCAGAGTGGAAGCAGAGGGTGCTAAGAATCTCTGGGTATGACCAGGCTGCCATGCACGGAAACTGAACTTGGCCTGTTATAACGTAAGATCACTCATCGGTGAAGACAGGATATTAGAGCTGGAAAAGTAATTAGAAAATGTGAATTGGAATATCATCGGTTTGACTGAAACAAGAAGAAGAAACGAATCACTTATAAGTTTATCAAGTGGAAATCTGCTGTACGCCAATGGAAACAGTGAAAGGAGTGAAGGTGGAGTTGGGTTTCTGGTCCATAAAAATTTTAAAAACAACATTTGGGAATTCAAAAGTACATCACCAAGGGTGTCAAGACTAATACTCAAGATTTCTATGCGGTACAAGCTAAAGATTATAATGATTTATGCACCTACATCGAGCCATGATGATGAAGAGGTTGAAGAAATGTACACCGAAATTCAGAGTCTTCTAGATGAGCAGAAAACCCACTACACTATTATTATGGGGCACTTCAATGCTAAGGTTGGAAAAAGACAAAACAGCGCAGAAAGAGGAACTATAGGAAATTTTGGAATTGGTGAAAGAAAAGAAAGAGGTGAAAGACTTGCAGAATCTCAAGGACTGTCAGTAATGAACACTTTTTTCAAGAAAAGGGTGAACAGAAAGTGGACATGGAAGAGTCCAAATGGATTAACAACTAATGAAATCGACTTCATCCTCACTAACAGAAGATATATTGTGAATGATGTTACCGTCCTGAATAAGGTAAATGTTGGAAGTGATCACAGAATGGTAAGATGTACACTTAATATAAATGTAGGAAAGGAAAGGAAAAAACTGACTCGAGTAAATAATACAAAGGTCTTTGAGATAATAGAAGAGAAGAAAAAGCAGTATGTACTGGAACTTAAGAACAAGTTTGAACTTCTGCAGACTGCTCAGGACCAAGATATCGACGAGGAATATTACAACTTTCTGAAAGTGATTAAGCCCAAGAAACCTATAGGGAAAAAGAAATCCAAAGAAGAAAAAATTAGTCAAGAAACAATTGTCATGATGAACCGAAGACGACAAATGAAGAGGAAGAAAAACACTGACAGGGAGAAAATTGAGTATACTGAGTTATGCAAAGCCATTAGAAAAAGATTCAGAGAGGACATAAGAAGATTTAACACAAGAAAAGTAGAACAAGCATTAAGGGAAAACAAAGGATTTAAATCAACAGCCATGAGCGTAATACAGAAAGACAAATGATACTAAAACTGAAGAATAGCGATGGTGTACTTATAAACAGCAGAGAGGGCATAATTCAAATAGCAGAAGACTGCTATACAGAATTATACAAGGAGAGGGGGAATGATGCCAGCAGTGAGGAAGATGGATTGCAAAGTAGCAACACATACGACATACCCGATATTCTTCCTGATGAGGTAGAACATGCATTGAAGAAAATGAAGAATCAGAAAGCCCCTGGGGAAGATGAAGTTACTGCAGAGTTGTTAAAATTGGGAGGAAGAGACATAACACAAAAACTGGCAAGGCTCTTCACAAAGTGCATTAGAAAAGGTGTGACGCCTAAGCAGTGGAATAATGCAATCATAGTTTTGCTGCATAAGAAAGGAGATAAATCAGAAATTGGAAATTATAGACCAATTAGCTTGTTATCCCACATCTACAAGTTGCTCACAAGGGTCATTACTAACAGATATTTGAAAGAGCAAGCTGGCTTTAGGACAGGATTCTCAACTATGGATCACCTTCACATAATATCTTCATTTGCTTTCTCCAGTAATGGAGAAAGCAAATGAATATAAAACACCATTATGCCTGACATTTGTGGATTATGAAAAGGCATTGGACTCCATACAGCATAAGGCAATGTTTAGGGCACTGGAAAGACAAGGCATAGATACTCCATATATTATGATTTTGAAGAAAATATATGAGAGTGCTACCTCCTTTATTAGACTAGACAAAGACAGTAGTAGGAAATTTAAAATCGAGAAAGGAGTTCCACAAGGAGACACAATATCTCCGCAACTGTTTACTGCTGCCCTTGAGGAAGCTTTCAGAAGATTAGACTGGTCGCAGAAAGGAGTCAATGTGAACGGAGAGTACCTAAACCATTTACGATTTGCAGATGACATTGTGGTCATAAGCCACGATCCCAAAGAATTAGAGGAAAATCTTAATCAGTTATGCAGAGTTAGTAAGGATTTTGGACTAAAGATGAATAGGGCTAAAACAAAAGTAATGATGAACAAGTATGCCACAGAAAGGGAAATAATGATTGAAGGAGCAGTAATTAAAAAGGTGGAGTCATATACTTATCTGGGACAAGTTATTAGCTGTAATAATGATAAATGGATGAAAGTCAAGAGAAGAATAAATTTTGGATGGATAGCATTCAGGAAATATAGTCACATACTGAAGAGCAATATCCCAGTTTGTCTGAAACGTAAAATAATGAACCAATGTATAATCCCCACCATGACTTATGGAAGTGAAACTTGGGCCCTCACCAAAAGAATGGAAGAGAAGCTGAGAACTACACAGCAAAGAATGGAACGAATTATATTGGGAATCAGACTGTTAGATAAGAATAGAAACACATGGATTAGGCAGCAAACTCAAATAAAGGACATTCTTATCAAAACTAAACAACTAAAATGGTCTTGGGCAGGACACATAGCTCGAAGACATGATGACAGATGGACTAAGAAAATAACAGAATGATATCCAAGAGGAGCTAGAAGAAAACCCGGAAGACAAAGGCGAAGATGGATAGATGAAATTCATGAGTTTGTGGGTAGTAAATGGATGGCCAGTGCTCAAAACAGAAGGAACTGAAAAGTTGCTGGAGAGGCCTTCATGAAACAGGCAATCTGCACTGTTTCGTTTAGATTAGCACTTAATTTGATCTCCCCATAAGGACAGCGGGCGAGCTCACGGCCCTTTTTCTAGGAACGTTTCTTCCACGTATTGCCTCAATCGTGTGTTTATTTTCTATTTCCGATTCTCTGAATTTTATCAAGGTTTTCGTCGCGGTTTTAAACCCTTTTTCAAGAATTTTAAGGCACGTGTAAAACTTCTGATGAATTCGGTGTGTGTGCAGGGGGGGAGGGGATTTTGTCGGCTTTCGTCTTGAGTTTCAGTTTTGTTCAGTGTCGTGTGAAGTGCACAATGTCTTCTCGTAAACATTTAATTTTAAAGGATAAAGTCGAACTCATTAATGCGTATGATCGGCAAAAAATAGTGTGCGCAATCTCGCTGCAAAATTCAAAATCGGGAAGACACAGCTAAGCGACATCCTAAAGAAAAAAATTAACTGCTCAAACAATTTTGGCAACACGGAAATGATCAGGTTCAAAAATCATTCCCGAAAACTGTTGGACTTCAAATTAACAATGTTACGTATGAGTGGTTTTGTCGCGCACGTGCTAAAAAAATTCCCATTAATGAGCCTATTATTAGGGAAAAGGCTTTGGAGGTTGCGAAATCTATGGGAGTAAATGAGTTCAAAGCTTCTGTGGGATGGCTAGACAAGTTCAAAACTCGGCATAAAATTTCTTGGAAAACCGTAATTGGTGAAGGTGGATCTGTTGATACTGGGGTTGTAACAGAGTGGACCGTCAAATTGGAAGATTTATGTCGTGATTTTGAAGCTAAGGATATTTACAACTGTGACGAAACAGGGTTGTTTTTTAAAGCTCTTCCTGAAAAAACAATGAGTCTAAAAAACGAAAAGTGCCAGGGCGGAAAAATTTCTAAAGAACGCTTGACTGTACTATTGTGTACAAATATGCTGGGAAACTTTGAACAACCTCTTGTTATAGGAAAACCACAAAATCTTCGTTGCTTCAAGGGCATAAAGTTGAATCTTTTGAATGTTGACTGGAAGTCTAATTAAAAAGCGTGAATGACACGAGATATCATGAGCGAATGGATAAGTCACTTTAACCAAAACATGATTCGTCAAAACAGAAAAATTATTCTTTTCATGGATAATGCTGCATCTCACCCGCACATTGAATTGTCCAACATTTAAATCGTTTTTCTGCCACCAAACACATCTGCAGAGTGTCAGCCCTTGATGACGGGATAATAAAAAATTTTAAACTTCACTACAGAAAACGTGTTTTAAGACATCTCATTGCAAACATGAACGATGTAACATGTGCGAGTGACCTTGCAAAGAAACTCAGCATCCTAGATGCGATTCAATGGATTTCCTCTTCAGTAAACGCAATTAGAAAACAAACTGTCGTGAACTGTTTTGTAAAGTCTGGCTTCTCAAACGCAAAAATTGAAGTTGTGAACAGCAATGTGGAGCACCAAGAAGAACAAGAACTTCAACATCTATTGATAATGTACGATACTTCCGCTACAAGTGACCCTGGCTACTCGAACCTCGCTACAGAAGATGGTGCTCTAGATATCAACGACATTATCATCGATATTTTTCAAGAAGTTCCTCATGAGGATGAAGAAATGGAAGGAGTTCATTCTGTCGAAGAACATATTAACGACGAACCACCGATGAAAACAGAAGAAGCGCTCATACAAATCAATCGTTTAAAAATGTTTTTCGCCGCTGAAGAAGATACTGAAGTACTTTCGATGGTTTCTTCACTCCAAACAAATGTTGAAAACAAAATTATCAGCCGGAAGAAGGTGCAGAAGAAAATAAGTGATTACTGTATGTATTTTTCTTAGATAAAGTCATAATATGCATAGCACAATTGTATGTATATTATTTACAAAAATATTGTGCAAAATCTGTATATATTTTAATTTAATTTTACATTAAACGTTTAACGATTTTTCTTTCTTTCTTTTTTTTTCCTCCCTCAGACTTCTTGTTAGCGGACACTTCTATCTAACGGACACATTCTCGTTCCCCATGGCTGTTCGTTAAAGGGAAGTTTCACTGTATCTCTTTTGGGGATTACCTTGACTTCTAATCGCTCTTGGCACAAGCACAATACAAATATTGCTTCCTCTGCATCTAAAAAACTTGGTTTTCTCTTTCGCTCTCGGCGTTACTTTTCTTCCAAACAGCTGCTCACTCTGTATAAATCGCAAATCCGCCCTGCCATGGAATATTGTTCCCACATCTAGGGTGGTGCCCCCAAAACCTCTCTCAGGCTTCTCGATTCCATTCAGAAGAGGGCAGTTAGGTTAATTAATGATTCATCTTTAACAAAGTCTCTCCACTCGTTGTCTCATAGACGTACTGTTTCTGCTGCATGCCTCTTCTACAGATACTTCCATGGGCACTGTTCTTCTGAATTGGCTTCTATAATTCCCGCTCTCTCTTTCAAAACAGTCCGAATACGTGCCGCCACCAGCCAACATCCATTTACTGTCCAACTTCAAACTCACAGAACCAACTTTTCATCTTCCTCGTTTATTCATTCAACTGCCGTTTTCTGGAACAACCTTCCTTCATACGTATTTCCTGAAAATTACAATCTACAGAAGTTCAAGTCCAATGTCAACAAATATCTTCTTTCGTCTTCTCAACCTCCAACCCAAGCACAGTACTAAGTACTATAGGTTCTAATACCTCTCGTGTTTGGGGTTTACATAAAAAAAAAAAAAAAAAAAAAAGAAAATTATGTTCACACTAAGATTTTTTCCTAAATTTATATACTTATATTACAGGATATCCTATCCTCATGTGCCATTTTGGAAATTTGTACCCATCTCCTACTACAGTCGGGCAAATTATGACGGCTGACAGGAAAGGATCCGCATAGTAAGTGGTAGGATTTATTTGGTTGACCGACCCAACTTTATTAAAGGGCCTCCTGTTATTGAGACTCTAAATAACCTACTTTTGCATTTTCTCTCCTCCCAAAGGTACAAACACGGCGGGGTGCCAGGGGTTCACTGCATTCGGGGGCAACGTTCAAGGGCGCATGAAAACCTGAAACGTACGTACACATATGAAGAAAATTTTGAACGAAGACGCCAAATTGCGATTTGCACCAGGACGCAACATTCCCTAGAAACTACCACGGGCAGATCCAGCTCAATTACCAATGGATGCAAATTATGCTAATGATTAACAACTCGCTGGCTTAATGAAAATTTCCTGCAAACCAGTCTATAATTCTTTCTTGCATAGTTCGAGCATCATTTAATACCGTGAATTTTCATTTCACTTGGGCTTCTCAGAAACATACAGCAATTGATATTCACGATATTCTGAAGGATTGGAAGATGATTAACACTGGAAAGTAAGGACAGAGAATAATGAGTATATCGTGTGTGAAAGTGATATAGAATTTACGCATGATGAACAGGATGACGCAATCAAGGCAATCAAGGCCGGGAATCGACAAGATTCAGGTGGATGTAGTGAAAAGGTTTTTTACGATAAATCCACAAGTTTTGGGGTCGGTTTTTAATGAATGTCCGAAAGAACGTCGGTTTCCTGATACACTGATGTGCAAAACTTAAGGACCAACACTATTTCTAAAGGTTACAACCACAAAATCTTTACTTGAGGCACTCTTTACTGATGAGAGTAAATTCAGTCTCAGCAGCGATTCTCGACATCAGCTAATCTGGTGAGAGGTTGACACGCGGTATCACCACTCAAACATCACCGAAAGGGATCGATATGGCGGTCGAGTTGTTCTCGTCTGGGGAGGCAACTCCAGATACTGGAAGGCGGTGCTGTAACCAGTGCACGCTACTGCACTGAGGTGCAGTAGCGTGCACCTCCCACGTGTGCGTCTGTTCCGAGATGCCATTGGCCCTGAGTTCGTGTTTATGGATGATAGCACCACACCCTGACGCACTGCAGCTGTTGATATGCTTTTAGAAAGTGAGGACATTGTTCGTATGGATTGGCCTGCCCGTTCCGACGATCTAAATCCCATCGAACACATATGGCACGCTCTGGGAAGACGCCTAGCGGCACGTCCACACCCACCAGAAAATGTTCACCAGCTGAAGATGGCGCTGACAGAGGAATGGACGATGTTACTGCAAGAACTTATCAACAACGTTGTTCTAAGTATGGACAGGCGGTGCAAAACCTGCATCAACATTAGGGGTGGCCGTATCTCCTACTGAGGACCACCTCTTCCCTTTGTTCCATCTTTGGCAGTGATGCATCTGTATCATGGCAGCCAGTGCTATGTTGCCATTTTTGAATAAAGTCCCTCTGTACCGTTTTGTTTCCGCTGTTGTGCCAGTGTTGTTTCCTTCATCATTTCTGTACCTCACGAGGTTCCTTTGGTATACTTTTCCCATATCCACGCCATTCCTACGAGAAGCTTCAGGTGAAAACCTGACTGGTCCTTAAATTTTGCACAGCAGTGTATTTGGAAACTTGCCGTGCTGAAAATTTTGAAGAAAGATGCTAGTCGAGCTGCAAATGATATTGGTTCAATCAGACTAATTACACTGTTATCAGTTGTTAGAAAATTAAAGATTGAAGAAAAGGTACCAAAACCAAGGACTGGTATCTGAAATGCAATTTGGTTTTGTACCTGGCAGATCAACGGAAGATGCCTTATGTTTAATGCAGACGGTAGATGAAGCTTATGTCACGGAACTGTTTATTAACTTCAAAACAGCTTTCCATACTTTATGGTGGTTTGGGATTTTGAGCCGATTACGAATGATGCACAGTTCTATTAATATACAGTGTGCTGCCACTTTATTAGGTGCACCTACCTAGTAGCATAATGATATTAAGAGTAGGAGACCGGCAGAATTACTTAACAAGTACAGGTCACTGTTGAACAAAAGCCGAGAGTTAGGGTTGAATTTGAAAGTGTCTGCAATTCTGCCCAGACACGATAGGAGGGAGTATATGATGAGAGCCTTGTCGATCAATTCGGCCCTGGAAAGATTGTGCAAGGCTCAAGGGGTAGAATTTTTTTCAGCCTGGACTGTACTTGTTAACAGGAGAGATTGCTTCTACAGGGATGGGATACACTTAAATAGAAAGGGTGCAAGAATATTTGCTGATGCTATCGAGGCAGTGTTAGGTGGGTCGGAAAACTGCTAGCTAGTTTGGGGGAGAGAAAGACCAATAGATTGACAGTAGCCACTGGCAGAGGCGAAAGAGATTCTTGCACTGCTTCTATTAGAATGAGCAGAAGCCTGAAAAACAAGATGCATGATATTTCAGAGACTGCTGGGAGCCATTGCGGTACAAGTAAACACATGGGTTGTGTTAGGGTAGCTAAGAATAGAAACAGGTGCAGGTATACTTGCGTGTACACCAATGCTAGGAGTTTAGTAAATACATTTGATGAATTTGAGGTACTGCTCAAAACATCAAAGGCAGATATTGTTGGGATATCAGAGACGTGGTGTCACACAGATATAAGGGATGCAGAACTGGAATTTGGGGAGAATTCTAGTCTACAGAAAGGATAGACAGGATAGGAAGGGGGCAGGGGTTATGGTATTAGTTAAGAAACACATAAAAACCAAGGAAGTGAAGCCAGTCGACATCGCTGGACAATGCAGTGTTGAGTCAGTTTGGTGTGACATAAGCATTGGGAGATCAGAATTGAGGGTAGGAGTCTATTATAGGCCTAATGACTCTGATGAGTATAATAAGAAACTGTACAGGGAAATAGAGTGGGCCAGTAAAACAGAGAGTCTTATAATGGGAGATTTTAATTTCCCAGATATTGACTGGAATTTGGGGGCTGGTTTCACACACTAGCAGGGCTTTTGTGGATTTATTGGATGATTGTTTTCAACATCAGCATGTTCGGGAGGCAACTAGAGGGAGTAATACTCTTGATTTGATTATCAGCAGTGATTCTTCATGCATTAAGAATCTGCAGATAAATGAACCACTAGGTGGCAGTGATCACAGTGTGCTGAAGTGGGATTTACTCAAAGAGGTAACTACCATTAGGGGTAAAGGGAAGGGTTATTGCTTCCGTAAAGGCGTGACAGTGGGACCAACTGATGATGTTACCAACAGCAAATTCAAAATGGGAAGCATTCAAAGAACTTATCTTGGAAGCTACTAGGCTTTACATACCAACTAAGAAATATTGTTCAAGGTTTAGGCCAAAATGGATGTCAGATGAACTAATGAGGCATATGGCAGAGAAATAAAACGCATGGGATACTTACAAATTAACACATGACACAGAAGCCTATGACAGATACAAGTTGATATGCAACCAAGTTACAAAGGAGGTTCGGCAGGCGAAGGCAGATTACGAGAAATCCTTGACAAGGGATGCAAAGAAAAACAGCAAAGAGTTCATTACTTATGTAAACTCTAGAAGGAAGGGGATGAATCAGATTGGTCCACTTGATATTGATTGGTCAACTGTTGATGATCCTGCTCAGGTAGCTAACAAACTAAATGAATATTTTGCATCGACATTCACACATGAGGAGTTATTCAGCGAGGGGAATGCCAGAGGTGTATTCAACTCTAGCAGTAAGCTACAGAATCTTGAAATAACTGGTAGTAAAGTGGAGGAGAAACTGTTGAAGATAAACACAAGCAAGGCACCCGGGGTGGATGGGATCTATCCAGTTATATTAAAGGAGGCAGCAAAGGAAGTAAGCAAACCCTTAGCCATAATTATGAGAGCTTCCTTGGACTCAGGGGAGGTACCATAGACTGGAAATGTGCGAATGTGACCCCAATTCACAAAGGAGGATCAAAGGCTGACACAAGTAATTATAGACCTGTGAGCTTAACTTCTGTTCCAGGAAAATTAATGGAGGCACTGGTTAAAGAAGCACTGTAGGATCATTTAGACAAGACTTCAGTTATAGCTCGGACACCGCATGGTTTTGTTAAGGGGAAGTCTTGCCTGACCAATTTGATTGGATACTATGATGCAGTCACAAAAGAACTGGATGCAGGGAATAGCTTTGATATTATATACTTGGATCTTAGAAAGGCTTTTGATACTGTTGCACATGAAAGACTGCTACACAAATTGGAGCAGTGTGACATTGGAGGCAAATTGCTGCTATGGATAAAGGGGTGGTTGAGGGGGAGAAGACAGAGAGTGGTAATCAATGGACACTGCTCATCGTGGACTAATGTTATTAGTGGAGTCCCTCAGGGCTCAGTGTTGGGCCCATTATTGTTTTCTGTATTTATAAATGATATTGATGATGGTATATCAAGCTTAATGTCCAAGTTTGCAGACGATACAAAGGTTGGCAGGGTTGTCAAGGACACTACTGACACTATGCTGCTGCAACAGGATCTGGAAAGGTTGAGCAGATGGGCTGAGAGGTGGCAAATGAAGTTTAACATTGACAAATGTAAAGTACTACACATGGGAAACAGCAACCCCAGAGCAACGTATCAACTCTGTGGTACTACACTGACAGTGGTAGAGAATGAAAGGGACTTGGGGGTGGTTGTGCAGGCAGATATGATGTTCTCTGAGCAGTGCAGACGGGCTGCAAGAGTAGCTCATGGAGTATTGTCAATGATATACAGGAATTTTTCCAGCAGGGATAAGGAGGTGATTATTCCATTGTATAAGGCAATGGTCAGGCCACACCTAGAGTACTGTATACAGGTCTGGAGGCCTCATTTCAAGAAGGATGTAGAGCTGCTGGAACGAGTACAGAGAAGGGCAACAAGATTAGTGAATGGAACAAAGGGGTGCTCTTACGAAGAAAGGCTTAAGTTTTGCAAATTACAGTGTCTGTAGACTAGGCACCAGCGAGGTGATCTGATAGAGGTGTATAAAGCCTTGAATGGTTTGAGCATGCTCAATGCTGATGGGATTCTTCCTCTAGCTCAGAATAATCACCTGAGAGGACATAAATTCAAATTGAGGAAAGACAGATGTAGGATAGACGTGCGGAAATTTGCCTTTAGCCAGCGGGTGGTTGGTTGGTGGAACAGACTTCCATCCCTTGTAGTGGAGGTTGATAGCCTAAATAAGTTTAAGGCTCAGCTGGACAGGTATTTTGAACGAACAGAGGGGTGAAGTGGAAGTGGTTTTTTTTTTTTTTTTTGGCTGATTATGGCAGGATCGCTGGGATAAAGCAGATCAGGGAAGAGACATTTCCTAGACACTATCGATCTTAAGAAGAGGCCATGGTGTGTATTGGAGGCCAGTGGTCACTTTAATAGTTGCTCATGGACTCAAGGAAAAGTTGAAATACAAGGTGCGGCTAAAGAAACGAGAAATATTTTTTAAATCATTTATTATTTTAAGTACAATAAATTCAATGTTTATGCCCTTCAAAGTACTGTCCAGCCGCGCCTATGCAGCGCTCCATTTGCGATTTTTTCCAGAATCTAAAATAGCAGCGGAAATCTTCGGAAGAAACCGCCTTTAATTGCTGCATTGTGTCTTCTGAATGTCTGCTGTCCTCAAATCGTTTTCCTTTAAGGTGGATTTTAATATTCGGGAACAGAAAATCGTTGCACGGCGCCAGATCTGTCGAATAAGGCGGGTGCTCTAATGTTGTGATTTTTTTTTTTTTTTTTTTTTTGTTTCTGTCTCAGTTAAAACTCTCTAACTGTGACAGAGGAATGACACGGCGCATGGTCACGATGAAAACCCATCTGTCAAAATTGTTCTTACTGTTTCATTATCAATGTGTAAATATTCTGCGATTAGTCGAATGTTTGTCCGACGGTCTTGGCGCACGATCTCTCGAATTTTTTCAGCATTCTCGTCTGTCGTTGAAGTTGGCGGTCTTGTCGTCGTGCACATCTTCTCGTCCCTCTCTGAACCGTATGTGCATTCGTACACACGTGGCTGACTCACGGTTTCATCACGATTTTTCGTAACATCTCCAATGTTTCTGCACCATTTTTATCGAGTGTCACTAAAAATTTAATAACAATTCTTCAAAATTACAATCATTCATTTAACCACTGAAATGTGAAAACACTGATTCACTTAAAGGGGCACAGTTCAATCAAAACCTGACCGATTGGAACGAAACGAAAATTAATCTGAATCGAAAAAAAAAAAAAAGAAAAAAGCTATAACACAACATGAATGTCGTTGACATGCGCAGTAGTAAGGCATTGGTAAGCAATGATTCTCGTTTCATTTTAGTCACTCACCTCACACCTTGTACTTTAATTTGGGAAATAACTTATGCCGTTGTGGACAATTCAGTCTAGTTCACGTTATGCTTGAATGCACGAATTAATGTGTTCCAAGATTTAATCAGATTATGATGGTCGAGGGTATTACAGAGGATAAATTAGTACACTATTACTGTATGAACAGTATTTAAGGGAATTTTGTAAATTTCTAGACAGAGTTTTTAAAAGAAGGAAGACCGTGTATTTAGAGGAATCGTTTAGCCCTGTAAAATTGAAGGAATTTTTTATATAATAAGATTTATTAGTGCATAATATAAATAAATTATTATGTAAAATAGTGTAAATGTACCGGGTGGTTATAAAATAAGTTTCCCTATTCAGGAGACCCTAGTGTCAAAACGGTTAGAGACAGTGCTGTGAAAATCGGTGGGTATGTCATTTAGAGTATGGGGAAGCGATTTGTAGAAGAAAAAAAATTAGTTCAAATTTCCGGGGACAGTTCAAATTCATCAAATTTATTTACTATACTTCTAACATTGGTGTACATGCAAGTATACATGCACCTGTTCTTACTCTTAGTTACTCTAACAAGGCTTTAGTTCTTGCACTACGTGGATCTTGTACGGGAACCAGCGTAAAATTATTCGAAGCACTTTACGTACTGTAGACCAAGGAAGGTTCAAGTCTCTTGACACACCTCTGGCAGGCACTACTGACTGGTAGTGTTTCGCATTCTGACCATTGCAACCGCCACTTCGTCCACTACCTCCGTTCCGATACGTGGTCGTCTGGTCCCCTGCCTGGAATTACACCTAAATGGTCGGGCCGGTCGCTTCAAATTTCTTTATTAGTTTTCGAAGCCTCACTGACAATGTCAAAGGTCCTCTACGCAAGCCTTTAAGTTTCCGATATTCACGCGGTTACTATTATTCTGGTAGAACAGTTTTACTGAAAGAGCACTTCCTTTTTTGTAAGAGCCATAATAGTTATCGACGGTGGCGTTGGCCTTTCTGCTTTTATCTAACAGGATTTCATTTGCGTAAGCAGCGTGTCTTGAAGTAAATGACAACTTTTACATATGTGCAGCGCCGTTTTTCCCCTGGTGGCGGAAATTTAATTTTTTTTTTTCTTTTTCTTCTTCTTCTTCTTCTACAAATCGATTCTCCATACCCTAAATGTCATACCCACCGATTTTCACAGCTCTAACTCTAACCGTTTTGACACTAGGGTCTCCTGAATAGGGAAACTTATATTTTATAATCTCCCGGTATACAGCCATGTACGGTAAATAGCTAGAATTGTAAAATGGTATACAAGATACACGTTTCACGTAACCTGCAACTTTTGCGTTGAACATTATATCCTTCAGGTTTCCCGGATAATGCTGGAAAAGTTTCTGGTAGATTGTTGTACTGAGATGTTCTTGAATTTTAAGTGTATGTAAAGTTTACATTGTACAATGTTTTAATCTAATGTTTTATAACAATGGTGAAGCATATGAATTTAACCATACAATACCGTCCAGAAATCACGGTATTGTATGGTTAAACAAATCAAATGAAAATGCACCTCTCAGAGCCTTGTTTAGTGTCAAACGGCATCAGGGGTTTCCTCCATCTCCGCTCTCTGAACCTTAGGCGCATCAACGACTTAAACCCTAATTCGAAGCGCATGTTATGGCTATCAATTGCTGTGGGTTTGTGGTCCATTTGCCTCTTTTCTGGACGAAAAACTCGAGTTTCCGGGAAGAAAAAAACTATGTAATTCAAGCCTGAGACTGACTGACTCAGTCAGGTTGTGAAAAAGAGTCTATAAAAGTTCCTGGAGTCATTGACGGAATTAAAACCTGTGCCTTTTTCATCCGGTGTGGAGAAGAAACTGTGGTATCCGCGAGGGCAGGGAGGGTGTAGGGATCGCTCCTTTTTTCTGATATTCTTAAATGACGGAAGAAGGCAGAGAGAGCGTGATGTGAAATTTTCAGGGGTTGTGAAGATCGGGATTAGTTTATGACCATGTCCACGCAACGTTATTTCAGAGTGACTTCTATAGACGTCGATGAAGGTTAGGTAAGTGAGAGCTACTTTTCACTGCTGCAAAGTGCAGATTGGAGACTACAGAGACTCATCTTGAAGAGTAAACATCAATAACCCAGTGCCCTCTGTTGTGTAACCATCCTACAATCTACCTAAGGATCTTATCTGTGATTCCAGAATGTATTTCAAGCTTATAAAGGGTGTTTTTCACTTGAACCATATTTTTAGGTTCATTCAATACCTGAAAGTATTGAATGAACCTGAAAGTTCATTCAATACCTCACTGGTAGTAAAAAAAAAAAAATAAAGTTCATGCAAACGTATGCCCTATTATGAACGATTACAGTGCTATGGATGTTCGAATTAAAAAAAATAATAAAATATTTTTTATAATGTTTATTCATACTACGTTTTATTATTTTACTATTTAAAACGCCATAGCCATTTTTTAAATTCAAACAGCCATTTGACACATGTTCATATGAACTTCCTTTTTTCTTTTTTTTTTTTTTTAATTGTTTTGGGGTCGAATCGATCTTGAAAATTCATCGTGTATTAGCAATCTCTCGAGAGAGTCTGAATAAAGAAAGCAGAAGCTATTTCTTGCACCAAACTCACGAATGGCATTGTCATAACAGTTTATCAGATAATTTAAAGATTTTTCCCTTTACAAAGCTGTGCTGTGTAAGTTCCTTCCCCCCGAGATTCCTATTTCTCTCCAAGATGACCCTGCATTGCCTTTCCTTTATGTTAATGCTTTCATGACTTTCTGCACTACTGAATAAGAGTGATTGGTCTCTCACCTTTATCATTAACTGTATAGTGTACTGGCAATCCGAGGGAATTACCCTGAGTCCAATGAAGCTTTCGTAATTACCCTTAATGGCATGATGACGCTCACCCTCTCCGCTTCCTTCAAAATAACTAGGTATATGCCAACAGGTAGTCCGGATTTACCGAGATGTAGTGGTGCAGTTGCTAAGCATTTACTAGCGGAAGACCACCAGGTAGAAATTCAATTACTGTTCAGGGGCCCCTTCCGCACAGCCTCTTATTTAGGGCTTTTAAACATAAGGGCTCCAGGGGCCCAGAGTTCCTAAATCCGGCACTGGCCAACAGGCATATTTACTTTCCTTTGGGCTCAAAAGTTTTCTAGTATTATTTTGATGTTATTGATTTCACAGTGCTCAGTTCACTAGTACAGCAGTTTCTCCTCGCGCGAATACTCTTTTATCTCTAAATATCAATGAGAAGTACCCTTCAATTTATCAGCTTCAGATGGGTTACAATGGCTTTTCAAGATCCACTATATGTCCGGTTTGATTTGCTCTTTTCCATTTTATATTTTTACATACGTATAAAGCTTCCTGCTCCTATGCAACTATGATTAGAACAATCAGTAAAGCATATTGGGGCCTAAAACACAAATCCCTCTCCCTAATTTACAAAGCAGTTTTTGTTCCGATTGTCAGTTATGGTGCTTCAGTCTGGTGCACCAAAGTTCTTGAAGAGTACTTTTTAAGACTACCTTGAAGACTACCTGGTTAGATGCGATAGTAGCGATTTACGCTTCTATCGGTAACCAGGACGTGCCGCACTGTCAGCACCCCTGCGCTCCAAGTCATCGCAGGATATATGCCCCTATACCTTGAAGTTGCCAAAAGAGGCCTTTTCCATCGTCTGAAAAAAGGCATACCTTCACAGCTACTTAATCTCCAACTGGATCTGACAAGCGACCACAAAGAGGAAAAAAGACGAATCTGAGATCACTTTCAGCGCCTCTGGCAGGAATCCTGGAATTCAACCCACAAAAGAGAAATAACAAAGCATTCTTCTCCTCAGTCAGTTTCACCTTTCCGAAGCCTCCTCACTGGTATTCACCTGGACTGCAAGCAACCTTTTTATTAACAGGACACGGATCATTCCAGCAAAAACTCAACTCTATGGGTATCGAACCACATCCCTTTTGCCACTGTGGAGATGAGGAGTCCTGGGCCCACGTTATATATGAGTACCCCTCCTATGAAAATCACCGGTTACAACTGTTTACAGTAATCCGAAGAACTCCCCGCAATATAAGGAGCAAGGTCTACTAAATGACGGAGATAAATATATTGCGTTCACTCGATTTGCTCAGGCTATCTTCACCACAAGGCGTGCCAAGCTCACCGCCGCTAGGACAGTCCAGAATACTCCAAACTCCCTGCTAACCCCTTCGGGGGTAGGATAAATGTAAATCTGTGCTACAGAAACAACACTGCAAACCCTTTATGGGTAGGATTCATGCTGGCACCCAATTTAGGGTATGGGTTTACTGCTGGCACCCATTTAGGGTAAGGGATCACTGCTGGCACTCAACTGAGTGCTAGATCAATACACAGGGGAACCTGCTCATGCGACATTTAATCCCCTTCCCTACCCCTACTTCGCCTAAATTCATGGTGGATTGTCATCACTATTAGTCCAACTTTCTTTCACCCCACAGGCTGACCTCCTCCTCTCTTATTCCCTGTGAACTCTCTTCAACAATTTTTTTTTTTTTTTTTGTGGCCTCTGTCAGGAAGCTCAAGCGACCCTGGCAGAGGCCAACCAGAGGCTCACCTCCCAGTATTGGTGGCGGGTAACGTAGGGTCCCATTAGGGGCCCTCTGGCCAAGAAGCCAGAGAAACAACAGAACCCAACACAATACTATTCACATACATACCACACACATTGTCTGCGCGTAGCATAGTGGTATCGTCACCGTCCTCCCCACACCGGGTGGAAAAGGCCCGGGTTCGAATCCCGTCGATGACGCGAGGAACTTTAATGGGCTTTTTTCACTCCGTGGCTGAGTTAGTCGGTCTCAGGCATAGATAGCAAGGTTTTTCTCCCCAGAAACTGGGGTTTTTTCGTCCACAAAACAGGCAAATTGACCTGAGAACACATGCAATTTACACACATAAATACGGGTTATTGTATTTAATTACGGGCAACCCTAAAATAAGAATAATAATGCCACACACATTTCTGGCATTTACGGAGTCCTGTATACTTCACCTTACCCTAAACACTATGCCACTATGCATCCTCCTCATGCCATATTTTTATTGTTGTACAAAAGGGTACTCTTACCAAGTAAGCTTCAGTTTGCAAATTTTAGCATCTGTAGATTAGGCATCTGCGAGGTTATCTGATTGAGATATAAGTCTATGAATGGACTGAGCAAGCTCAGTGCTGATGGCATTCTGAAGAATGCCATCATACAATACACTGAGGCATATGCTCAGACTAAACGCTTGAGGGGATGCATAAATTCAAATTGAGGAAGGATAGTTGCAGGACAGATGTGCAGAAATTTGCTTCAGCCAGCTGGTGGCGGGTAGTTTGAATAAATTCAAAGAACTACACAAATTATTGGAGGGGATGGACAGGTGATGTTGCCAGTTGTTTGCATTTTTTGTTTTTTCGACTGATGCTTTATAACTTGCTTTTTTGCATCATTTCCCACTACTAATACCAATACTAATACAATACTAAATTCAAACTGAGGAAGGATGGTTGCAGGGTGGAAATTTGCCTTAAGCCAGCGGGTGGTCAATTGTTGGAACACAGTCCATCTGGTGTTGTGCAGGTGGGTAGTTTGAATAAATTCACGGAAGAGCTAGACACGCTGTTAGAAAGGAAGGAAGGTCTTCCCCCAGAAACTGGGTTTTTTCGTCCAGCAAAACAGGCAAATCGACCAGAGAACACACGCAATTTACAGACAAAATAAATATATGGATAGATGTAATCATTTACAGGGGACCCTAATATCATATTTTTTGTTAGAAACGAAGGACAGGTGACATGGGAAGTGTTGGCTTTGTTTTTTTTTTTTGGCTGCTGCTATATAAGCTTGCTTTCTAACAACATTTGCTACTACTAATACATGCATTTTTTTTTTTTTTTTTACTCTAGTACAGATTCATGGTAGTAGTAGTGGCATGTGATGCAAGAAAGCGAGTGTATGAGCGTATGCAGCATCAGCCAAAAAAAAAAAAAAAAATCACACCATTCCCTCCAAATGCCTGCCCAGTTCCTCTTTAAATTTATTCAACCTATCAACTTCCACAACGACAGATGGAAGTTTGTTCCAGCACTTAATCACCCGTTGGCTAAAGGCAAATTTCCGCACATCTACATCATATTCTACATCTGTCCTTTCTTAATTTAAATTTATGCCCCCTTAGGTTCGTAATCTGAACAAGTGGAAGGATCCCATCAGAATTCAGCGTACTCAACCCGCTAAACCTATACACATCAATCAGATCACCGTGCAGGTGCCTAGTCTCCAGCCACTGCAATTTGCAGAACTTAAGCCTCTCTTGGTAAGAGGATCCCTTCATTCCCCTCACCAATCTTGTTGCCCTTCTCTGTACACGCTCAAGCAAATCTACATCCTTCCTAAAATGAGGCCTCCAGACCTGTACGCAGTACTCAAGGCGTGGCCTGACCATTGCCTTATTATACAGAGGGACAATCACCTCCTTTTCCCTGCTAGCAAACTTCCTATATATCATTGACAAAACCCCATGACCTGTCCTGGCAGCCTGTCTGCATTGCTCAGAAACCTTCATATCTGACTGCACAATTACTCCCAGGTCTTTTTCATTTTCTACCTCCCTAAGTGTAGTACCACACAGTAGGTACGTTTCTCTGGGGTTACTTCTACCCATATGCAGTACTTTGCATTTGTCAGGGTTAAACTTCAGTTGCCACTTCTTAGCCCATCTGCCCAAATTATCTAGTTCCTGTTGCAGTAGCACACTGCTATTACTGTCATTAACAACCCTCACAACCTTTGTATCATCTGCAAACTTCGACATTAAGCCCGATATACCTTCATCAATATCATTGATAAATATACAAAACAACAGTGGACCCGAACCCTGTGGGACTCCACTAATAACATTAGTCCACGAAGAGCAGCATCCATTGATTACCATCCTCTGTCTTCTCCCACTTAACCATCCTTTTATCCATTGTAGCAACTTATCCTTAATACCATTCTACTCCAATTTGTACAATAGTCTTCCATGCGCAACAGTTTCAAAAGCTTTCCTGAAATCCAAATATATGATATCAAAATTATTTTTTTGCATCCAGTTCCTTTGTAACCACATCATAATATCCCATCAAATTTGTCAGACAAGACTTTCCCTTAACAAACCCATGCTGTGTCTGAATTATTGCTACAGTCTTGTCTAGATGATCCTGCAATGCATCTTTAACCAGTGACTCCATTATTTTACACGGAACAGAAGTTAAACTAACTGGTCTGTAATTACTCGTGTAATTACGATCCCCCTTCGATCCCCCTTTGTGAATTGGGGATACATTTGCACATGTCCAGTCCGTGGGAACCTCCCCTGAGTCCAAGGATGCTTTCCTAATAATGACTAAGGGTTTGCTTAGTTGCTTTGCCGCCTCCTTTAATATAGCTGGATAGATCCCATCCACGCCAGGTGCTTTTCTTATGTTTAACTTCAACAATTTCTCCTCCACTTTGCTCTCAGTTATTACAAAATCATTGAGTATCCTGCTACAATTTGATAAGCTTCTGCCATTTTCAAACCTTAATCATTCCTCATGTTTGAAGGTAGATGCAAAATACTCATTCAGTTTGTTTGCTATCGGAGCAGGATCATCAACAGTCGAACCATCGATGTCAAGTGGACCAATCAGATTCATCCTCTTCCTTTTAGAGTTTATATAAGTAAAGAAATCCTTGCTGTTTTTCTTAGCATCTTTTGCCAAGGATTTCTCGTAATCTGCCTTCGCCTGCCTAACCTTCTTTGTGACCTGATTACAGACTAGCTTATATATGCCATAGGCTTCTGAGTAGCTTGATAATTCATATGCATCCCATGCATTTTTCTTCTCTGTTACGAGTCTCATTAGTTCATTAGATAACCATTTAGGCCTAAACCTTGAACAATATTTCTTAATAGGTATGAAACTTTTAGTAGCATCCACGATTAATTCCTTGAATGCTTCCCACTTAGAATTTACTGTTGGTGCTGAATGAGTTTACAAAATGGACTACAAGAACAGTACAGGTAGAGTTACTTAGAATTTCTATTAAAACACGACTGTAGGACTTGGTAGAAAAGCTAAAGAATAGAGAAAAAACTGCAGTATCCAGGTATAACCCTATTGTTTAATTATTTTCCACGCACGTCTATAACTGAAATAACTAATTTTAGACAGCAAGAATTCTCCAGCGTTCGTTCCACCCAACATGCAGAAAAGCAAGAGCTGATGAGCAAGGGGGGGGGGAAGGGAGGTAGGACCGAGGCTTGATCCAGGCGTCACGCTTAAGGAGGGCAGCAGCAAAAGAAAACTGTTCTGTTTACAAATAATCAAGACAATCCTATTGAGAGGAGGCAATTACCATGATCACTCCTTACCTTAGATCTGTTGTAACTGAAAATTCAAACATGAGGATTTTAGTTTGATAAAAAAGAACATTTTCAATATAACACAACGCCAGACAAACTTAATGTCAAGTGGCTCCATCTAGATATGTGTATGAGAGTTATAGAGTTACTTTAAATAGTAATTATTAGTATTGTATTGATAACAACACTGAATTTCGCAAATATTATTATTATTTTATTTTATTTATAATGATTAAGAAAATTATAAATTCCAGAACCGACGTTAAGAACACTCACAAGCCTGAACGCCATTTTCAGATGCGTCTCTCTGAGCACAGGCCTTTACTTAAGAAACTCTCTTGACCAGTGTTGAATCCATGGTGGGGGGATTGCTCCCAGTGGAATAAAATCCCCCACACGGCGAACCGGCGAAAAAGAATACAGTACCTTTTATTTTAATATTCATTCCAAGACCTCAGACGCTGGAATTTTCGCCACATTTTTTGTTTAATTTTTATTGAAATTTTCTTCTTACTAGGCTCTTTAGGGGTCATATTATCAGTTTACACAATGTTGTAATTATAAAACACAAAATCAATAAATTTATGTCAAATAAACACAACACCAAAAATCACATCGACTAAAACGGTGTTTCCAAAAGTGTGGTACGCAGCGAAAATGAATCACTAAAATTCAAAAAACGCAAAATGTTAAAAATAATTAAATAGGCAATATTTCTGGCTGCACAAATTGTAACTAAAAGCCACTATATCCAGTGTCGGCATTTTCGTTTTGTGGTTTTCATGCTTTCTTTATTTTCACACAAACCATCTCTTGATAGTGTTTCACTGAAATGGTCTACTTTCGACTAATTCTTTGTTTCTATATCGCAAACAACACGACTAGATCGCAGGCCGTGAATACCAAATAGGTTCACCTGAATTGGTTCCTCAGTGACGGATGCTATTTGTAATCAGAGTGAAGGAGAAGGGCTAAATAATGTTCAAACAGAGAGAGAGAAAGTGTACTACAGCCACTATTTCAATCGTCAGCAGTTTCGCTTTATGGTTTTCAGGTTCCCATTATTTGTTTCTTTTTCACAGCAAGGGTCTACTTGCGACTAATTGTTTGTTTGTATATCGCAAACAAGACAACGACTAGATCGCAGGCCATGAATAGGTTCCTCAGTGAAGGATACTACTTATAATTAGTGTCCCGCAGTTTTCAGGGGCAGGCCGCAGTGCAGGACCAAGGTATTTTCGCGCCCAGGGCAGAAAGATTTTCCGGTGCTCCCCTTTACTAAGGATATACAGTACATATATTTTTTTCATGATTTGTAAAATTTGGCGCCCCTTAAATAAGGGCGCCCCGGGCAAGGCCCTGCTAGCCCGTGCCTTAATCCGGCACTGGGGAAGGGGTAAATAATGTCTGAACAGAAAGAGAGAGAGGTCTACTGCAGCCACTATTTCAATCGTCGGCAGTTTCACTTTGTGGTTTTCAGGTTCCTTTTATTTGTTTTTTTTTCACAGCAAGAGTCTACTTGTGGCTAATTCTTGGTTGTATACTGCAAACAAGACAATGTCTTGGTCGCAGCCTATAAACAATGCATTTTATAATCTTTTTATTATATATATACTGTATATATATATATATCTGTACTATATGTAGTTTGTGGTGGGATCATCTGTTGCCAGGTTACCTTGATGTGCCAGGCTACCTTCGAAGGACAAAAAAATAATAGAGTTATATACACGTATGAAAACTGAAACAAAGAAAAACGAAGAAAATGTGCAGGAACTGAAACGAAAAAAATTCAGCTGACCACAGGCATTTCCAATCTTTGATTCTTTTATCCTTGCCGCTTTTTACAAATAATATCATTCAAAGCCATGCAGATAGTGCAGTTGGGATAAAATACTTTTTCAGTGAAAGAACGTTTTAATTACAAAGCAATGTCGATCATGAACGTTACTGAAAAGTTTGAATCATCGAAATCTTTCTGCGAACTAACAGAAGATGACAAAGATAATCTCATCTTGTTTAAACTTGAACTCTGTTCCTTTGGGGAATGATATTCGCTCGTTTATGTGACAAAAGCAGAAAACCAATTCAACAACAATCTTATACATTGAATTTTGGAATCAAATATTGGATATGTTGGCTAAAGACATTATGTATCAAGCTATACTGTATTCCTGTTTCAACTGCTAGTCCTGAACGTTCTTACAGCACAATGAATCGATTGAAAATTAAGAAACCGAATGGGACAAGAAACATTGCATGAAGATAAGCGTGGAAGGCCCGAATGAATTATCAGAAAAATTAATAAATGAAGTTATTGATAAATATGCAAAGAAGAATAAGATTATCATAATACTTGCATGTTTTATTATAATTTATATGATTTTATAGCGAATTTTAATCGGTTATTTTCATAATAAACTGTGATTATTGTAATTAATATAGTTTTTGTAAACTATTAGTATTTAGATGTTAAATAACATTTCCTTATATTCTCTTACTATAACATTCATAAACATAAATTTCCTGTTTATACTCCGAGACGACCAAACGGTCAGAGGAGTTCACAAGATAGGCAGAATACAAGAAACAGCATCGTATTTAGCAGTCACGGGCTTGAAGCCCGGTCACTCAAGGCACGTGTATTTATATACCAGCGCGCTTAACCACTCGGCTACAGCGGCCTTTGTTTGTACATGTCGCCATACAGATTTGTACAAACATACAGATTTGTTTGTACATGTCAACCCCCCCCGAGCAAACACTCTGGATTCAACACTGCTCTTGACCATGGGGGTATTCACATTATTGCTGGTCCAGACTGTTTTAAGAATTAACACGATATTAGCATTAGTAGTGGCAAATATTCAAGAGTTTAAAGACATTATATGATACTCTATAGGAATAATTTCTCTATAGTTAAAAACCAAGAGTCGACAGGCTCGGAAAATTTTGAAGCCGTCTCGGCAACCTTCAGAGAAGATACAAATTTGTATTCTTTACCTTTCACCCAACCATGACAGCGAAATCAGAAATGAACTCCTTACATTGCTCGTCGCAAACTTAGACACAAATGTAGAATCTGTCGTGATGGGTGATTTGAACATGCCTCTTCCTAAGCACAAAGATACAATGAATGAATTGATTGATACTATGGAAACCCTCTAGATGAAACAACTTGAAATGCCCCTCACAAGAGGCACACAGAGCCTTAACCTGGTATACAGGAGACCGGCACAATTACTTAAGAAGTACAGGTCACTGTTGAAAAAAAAGGCGGGAATTAGGGTTGAATTTGAAAGTGTCTGCAATTCTGCCCAGACACGATAGAAGGGAGTATATGATGAGAGCCTTGTCGATCAATTCGGCCCTGAAAAGATTGTGCAAGGCTCAAGGGATAGAATTATTTTTCAGCCTGGTCTGTACTCGTTAACAGGAGAGACTGCTTCTACAGGGATGGGATACACTTAAATAGAAAGGGTGCTAGAATATTTGCTGATGCTATCGAGGCAGCGTTAGGTGCGTCGGAAAACTGCTAGCTTGGGAGGATACAAGGACTAATAGTTTAACAGTAGCCGTAGGCAGAGGTGAAGGTGATTCTTGCACAATTTCTATTAGAATAAGTAGCGACCTGGAGCGAGGAGTGTTGGGGGTTTCAGGGATGGATGGCAGTGATCGTGAAATAGGTGGGTATATGGGATGTGTTAGGGTAACTAGGAATAGGAATAGGAGCATATATGCTTGCATGTATACCAATGCTAGAAGTATAGTAAATAAATTTGATGAATTTGAAGTGTTGGTCAAGACATCAAAGGCGAATATTGTTGGGATAGCAGAGACGTGGTGTCACAGATATAAGGAATGCTGAACTGAATTTGGGGAGTACAACGTCTACAGAAAGGATAGGAAAGGAGGAGAGGTTATGCTGTTAATTAAGAAAAACATAAAATCAAAAGAGCTGCACTCAGTTGATATAGATGAACAGTGCACTGCTGAGTCAGTTTGGTGTGACATAAGCACTGCGAAAGCAAAAATAAGAGTAGGAGTGTATTATAGGCCTAATGACTCGAATGAGTACAATGAACAATTGTACACAGAAATAGAGTGGGCTAGTAAATCAGAATGTCTTATAATGGGAGATTTTAACTTCCCAGATATTGACTGGAACTTGTGGATTGGTCACTCACACACTAGTCAGACTTTTGCGGATTTATTGGATGATTGTTTTCTGCAGCAGCATATGTTCGAGAGGCAACCAGAGAAAGTAATACTCTTGATCTGGTTATCAGCAGTGATCATTCGTGTATTAAGAATTTGCAGATAAAGGAACCACTAGGTGGCAGTGATCACAGTGTACTGATGTCGGATTTACTTAAAGATTTAATTACCATCAGGGGTAAAGGAAAGGGTTTTTGCTTCCGTAAAGGTAAGTACAGTGGTCTCAGAAAGTTTTTAAATTCTGTATAGTGGGATCAACTGACGATGTTACCAACAGTAAATTCTAAGTGGGACGCATTCAAGGAATTAATCGTGGATGCTACTAAAAGTTTCATACCTATTAAGAAATATTGTTCAAGGTTTAGGCCTAAAGTTATCTAATTAACTAATGAGACTCGTAACAGAGAAGAAAAATGCATGGGATGCATATGAATTATCAAGCGACTCAGAAGCCTATGGCAGATATAAGCTAGTCTGTAATCAGGTCACAAAGAAGGTTAGGCAGGCGAAGGCAGATTACGAGAAATCCTTGGCAAAAGATGCTAAGAAAACCAGCAAGGATTTCTTTACTTATATAAACTCTAAAAGGAAGAGGATGAATCTGATTGGTCGACTTGACATCGATGGTTCGACTGTTGATGATCCTGCTCCGATAGCAAACAAACTGAATGAGTATTTTGCATCTACCTTCAAACATGAGGAATGATTAAGGTTTGAAAATGGCAGAAGGTTATCAAATTGTAGCAGGATACTCAATGATTTTGTAATAACTGAGAGCAAAGTGGAGGAGAAATTGTTGAAGTTAAACATAAGAAAAGCACCTGGGGTGGATGGGATCTATCCAGTTATATTAAAGGAGGCGGCAAAGCAACTAAGCAAACCCTTAGTCATAATTATGAAAGCATCCTTGGACTCAGGGGAGGTTCCCACGGACTGGAGATGTGCAAATGTATCCCCAATTCACAAAGGGGGATCGAAGGGGGATCGTAATTACACGAGTAATTACAGACCAGTTAGTTTAACTTCTGTTCCAGGTAAAATAATGGAGTCACTGGTTAAAGATGCATTGCAGGATCATCTAGACAAGACTGCAGCAATAATTCAGACACAGCATGGGTTTCTTAAGGGAAAGTCTTGTCTGACAAATCTAACTGGTTATTATGATGTGGTTACAAAGGAATTGGATGCAAAAAAATAATTTTGATATCATATATTTGGATTTCAGGAAAGCTTTTGACACTGTTGCGCATGGAAGCCTTTTGTACAAATTGGAGTAGAATGGTATTAAGGATAAGTTGCTACAATGGATAAAAGGATGGTTAAGTGGAAGACAGAGGGTGGTAATCAATGGGTGCTGCTCTTCATGGACTAATGTTATTAGTGGAGATCCACAGGGTTCGGCGTTGGGTCCACTGTTGTTTTGTATATTTATCAATGATATTGATGAAGGTATATCAGGCTTAGTGTCGAAGTTTTCAGATGATACAATGGTTGGGAGGGTTGTTAATGGCAGTAATAGCAGTGTGCTACTGCAACAGGAACTAGATAATTTGGGCAGATGGGCTAAGAAGTGGCAACTGAAGTTTAACCCTGACAAATGCAAAGTACTGCATATGGGTAGAAGTAACCCCAGAGAAACGTACCTACTGTGTAGTACTACACTTAGGGAGGTAGAAAATGAAAAAGACCTGGGAGTAATTGTGCAGTCAGATATGAAGGTTTCTGAGCAATGCAGACAGGCTGCCAGGGCAGGTCATGGGGTTTTGTCAATGATATATAGGAATTTTGCTAGCAGGGAAAAGGAGGTGATTGTCCCTCTGTATAATAAGGCAATTGTCAGGCCACGCCTTGAGTACTGCGTACAGGTCTGGAGGGCTCATTTTAGGAAGTATGTAGATTTGCTTGAGCGTACAGAGAAGGGCAACAAGATTGGTGGGTGGAATGAAGGGATCCTCTTACCAAGAGAGGCTTAAGTTCTGCAAATTGCAGTGGCTGGAGACTAGGCACCTGCGCGGTGATCTGATTGAGGTGTATAAGGCCTTGAATGGGTTGAGCACGCTGAATTCTGATGGGATCCTTCCACTTGTTTAGATTACGAACCTAAAGGGGCATAAATTCAAATTAAGAAAGGACAGATGAAGAATAGATGTGCGGAAATTTGCCTTTAGCCAACGGGTGATTAATTGCTGGAACAAACTTCCATCTGTCGTTGTGGAAGTTGATAGGATGAATAAATTTAAGGAGGAACTGGACTGGCATTTGGAGGGAATGGTGTGATTTTTTTTTTTTTTTTTGGCTGATGCTGCATAAGCTCATACACTTGCTTTCTTGCATCACATGCCACTACTACTACTGCTACAATAATACTCTATACATCAGATCACCTCCCTCACTCAATCCAACCTAAGAAGTCAAACGTGCAGACAAAAAAAGAGAACTGGAAGTGGGAAAACAACACTGATGTTATCTTCTCAACCAAGTATATAAAAATAGACGTAATTTTGAAACTGCTCATGAATTTCAACTGGCAAAATCTCTACCAACTCTCTGTAGACGAAGCCTTAGACGAACTCTTGAATACGCTTCACTTTATTGCTTCTGAGGGGACATCAAAACGCATTAAAATTTCCGGTGGACAAATGCCTGGTTTATTCCACAAGTAAAATATGCTTTCAAGAACAAGTAAAAACCTTTCCGAAAATGAAAAAAAAAAAAAAAACCACCTGATTATATTCAATATAAACAAGTTAGAGCACAGCTCATTCGATTGGAACATCGAGCCCATTATGACATAGTACGATTGCACTTAAAAAAAGGAAGCAGGATATCTAATAAGAAAAGACGCACAGATATAATTCCCGAGCACATCTTCTTAGAAGGGACCCAAGCCCCCTTTGAAACTCCTCAGCTAGAAAATCAAGTTGATAGTGAGGACAACACAAAGAAAATCCGTGAACCGATTAGCAAATTAAAAAAAAAAGACCAACGCTGTTTCTAAAGGTTACAACCACAAAATCAAACGAAACAGCCTTCTCTTCCCATAGCGATTTGCATAACTGTGGCCGTTCAGTAGAAAGCTGGTGCACATGCAAAAATTTGAATCGTGATGAGAGTATCACATAACCAGATAAAAGCAGCAGTTCAGCAGTTATGTGCAAATTACTGAATGGTGAGCACGATTGTTACAGTCGTTCGATTGCTTTCATATAGTGCTACAGACAACGAAATGGCCAGTAGACAACATCTGAATGACTTTAGCCGGGGTCGAATAATTGGGAAGCTCGAGGAAGGTCTGCGAGGAGTGTGGCTGCAGAGTTCGGTATCGTCCATAGCATCGTCTCACGTTCGTGGTCGGCCCTCAGAACGGCAGGTACAGCAGATCGAAGGACCAGTGGTGGTCATCCACGAAAAACAACGCCCAATGATGACCGCTATATACTCCTACAGGCCAAGAGGGACTGACACCAGACAGCGGAGTCCATTGCAAACCAGCTGTACAGGAGGCAGGATATCGCGGTTTACTGTGGCCAGGTGACTCCACAAAGGTGGACTGTTTGCCCGACGGCCAGTATCGCTGTGTCCCTTTAACACCTACTCATCGGAGACACCGTTTACAGTGGTGCAAGGACTGGACAGCAGCGCAAAGGGGTAAGGTACTCTTTACTGATGAGAATAGATTCAGTCTCAGCAGCGATTCTGGACGTCAGCTAATTTGGCGAGAGGTTGGCACACGGTATCACCCCGAAAACATACTGAAAGGGATCGATATGGCGATCGAGGTGTTATCGTCTGGGGAGGCGTTATCTTGGATGGACGTACACACCTCCAGATACTGGAAGGTGGTACTGTAACTGCACGCTACTGTACTGAGGTAATCCTTTCCCATGTGCGTCTGTTCCGAGATGCCACTGGCCCCGAGTTCGTGTTTATGGATGATAACACCACGCCCTATCGCACTGCAGCTGTTGATATGCTTTTAGAAAGTGAGGACATTGTTCGTATGGATTGGCCTGCCCGTTCCGACGATCTAAATCCCATCTAACACATATGGGACGCTCTGTGAAGACGCCTAGCGGCACGTCCACACCCACTAGAAAATGGTCACAAGCTGAAGATGGCGCTGACAGAGGAATGGACGATGTTACTGCAAGAACTTATCAACAAAGTTGTTCTAAATATGGACAGGCGGTGCAAAGCCTGCATCGACATTAGGGGTGGCCATATCTCCTATTGAGGACCACCTCTTCCCTTTGTTCCATCTTTGGCAGTGATGCATCTGTATCATGGCAACCAGTGCTATGTTGCCGTTTTTGAATAAAGTCCCTCTGTACCGTTTTGTTTCCGTTGTTGTGTCGGTGTCGTTTCCTTCATCATTTCTATACCACGAGGTTCCTTTGGTATGCTTTTCCCATATCCAGACTACTCTTATGAGAAGCTACAGATGAAAACCTGACTGGTCCTTAAGTTCTGCACACCAGTGTATTATTCTGGTAGAACAGTTTTACTAAAAGAGCACGTTCCTTTTTTGTAAGAGCCATAATGACTATTGACGATGGCATTGGCCTTTCTGCTTTTATCTAACAGGATTTGCGTAAGCAGCGTGTCTTAAAGTAAATGACAAATTTTACATATGTGCAGCGCCGTTTTTCCCCTGCAGGCTGAAATTTAAACTAATTTTTTTTTCTTTTACAAATCGCTTCCCCATACTCTAAATGACATACCTACCGATTTTTACAGCGCTAACTCTAACCGTTTTGACTATTCTAGGGTCTCCTGAATAGGAAAACTTATTTTTTAACCAACTGGTACTGCACATGCAAGAAATCACTGTCTCGTCTCTCGTTTTGTCATCTGGTAAATCACGTCAGATGTTTTTACATCCGCAGATGCGAAATCTAGTGTCTTGAAACACCAGCTGCATTTCTAATGCCAAATAGCACACAAATGTAACCTAGTCGCATTTGTCTACTAAAATGGCGAAAGCTTTTTCCTGTGTTTGCCGTGTGTTTTACGTAATATTTATCTCGCATTTCAACCCCTAAAAATGTCAGGTAACCGAAAACGAGTTGTTTTAACAGTGGAAAAGAAACTGGAAATTATTAAAAGACGTGAAAAAGATGAATGTTTCAAAGCTTGCAGACGAATTTGGAACTGGCCAGCTAACTGTACGGGACATCATTAAAAACCAGCCCAATACAGATAAATTTGTTTCTAAATGTGGCACATTTGCTTGCACTTCACAAAGAAAAAATCGCTCAAAGGTGCTACAAATGAACAACTTGAAAGTGTAATGATAAAAGTGGTTTTAACAACAAAGAGCTGAAGGAATTCCAATATCTGGACTAATGATTTTAAGCAAGGCAAAATTTTTTTTGACAAATTAGAAATGCTTGGAACACCTACATTTTCATCTGGTTGGTTGAAACAATTTAAAGAAAGGCACGGTATAAGATAGAGGTTAGAGATACAGGTTGAAAAGCTCAGTGCAGATAACGTATGAGCAACTTTATTCTGTGATGAATTAGCTACGATTATTAAAGAAAAGGGTCTTGTTCCATCGCAAATTTACAATGCAGGCGAGACGGGACTTTATTGGTGAGCAATGCCAAATCGCACGTTGGCGTCTGTACAAGAAACAAATGCACCAGGATATAAAATTAGCAAAGACAGGATAACAATTTTATGCTGCGCAAACGCTTCAGATTATGACAAATTGCAATTAATCGTAGTGGAAAAATCAAAATCTCCTAGAAGTTTAAAGTTTGTTGGTTTTTAGGAGCATTAGCAACTAAGGCCATATTGCTCCGGGAATATGCGGTGGTTATTCGCTGACCTTTCCGCATCCTCCATGTTCGGTGGTCACGGGCTCGAACCACGGTCTAATCAAGAAGCGTGTGCTACGCATTGCTGCTCCTTCCCACCTGGCTACGGAGGCGCCTAAGTTCAAAGGACTAATATTCCAACAGATTACAATAATCACCGATCTGCAGGGACGACTAGGGATATATTCGAAAAGTGGTGGACAGATAAATTCGTTCCTTAAGTTAAAAAAATTTGTCTCGTAAAGGTCTCCCCCACAAAGCAAATTTGTTATTAGATAATGCTCCATCCCATCCTCCATTGGTAAAAACTATCTGCAGAAAATGGCGATATAGTCGCCATTTATCTTCCACCCAACGTAACACCACTGGTACAACCTATGGACCACGGGGTGATTGAGAGCATGAAACGATTGTATAAAATGATGATGGACTTTATGACGGAAGAAAAGAATCCTCTTTTATTTTGGAAGTCACCAACAATTAAAGATGCTATCAATAACATTTCTACTGCATGAGTGGAAGATAAAAGCGAAACAATTATAAAATCGTTCAAAAAAATATTGCCCGATGACTTTTTAATCACCGAAAATAACGTGGCAGTAAGAGACTCAAATAACTCTCTACAAATTTTGTATAAATGGTTCCTGATATTTCAAACTCGGTTCAAAATACTGAAGGATGCGAAGACTTAGACGAGGCAAGTGTTAATCAATGGTTAAATATAGACAAAAATGAACCCGGCTACGGGTTCATTTTGACTGATGATGGTTGACGATGACATAATCTAAAGTGTGCAAGAATCTACGGCAGGACCTGCCGTAGATTCTTGCACACTTTAGATTATGACGACGATGAGGAACGACAGCCAGCTTGCAAAGTTGTAAGTTGTAATGAAGTCCTAACAGTTGCAGAGACATTACTTAAATGCGTGGAAAGTCAAGACGGTGTAACTATCTATGTAAATACTGGTAAATTCCTACACTGTTCTAGCTATCATCCGTTTACATATAACGGAGTATTATTTTTAATCAGTTTTATAAAGCATATAAACTTATGGAAAAAACGACCTCCGTAGCCGAGTGGTCATTAGCGGGAGTGCAGTAGTACACGCTCTTTGAGTAGACCGGGGTTCAAGCCCCTGACTGCTGAATATGGTCGATCTGCCCACCAGCGTGGCAGATTATGGTCCATTTCCCTCAACATGAATTGTTGAGGAGGCTTCCATCCTGCAGTGGATTGATAATGGCTGCACTTTACTTTTTTTTTTTTTTTTTTTTTTAAACTTATGGAACTTGCGAAAAGATTTTTAAATAGGGGTTACACATTTGGTACTGTAAGATGTAAAATCTTACAAATATATTATTTTATAGAAAAGTGAGATTAATTTAAAGTAAAACTGCTAAAGTATAACTATAAGCGGCTGACTTCAAAGGTACAGACAGCCTGAGAAATTTTACAAACTTCTTAAAATAAGAAGTTAGATCGAGCAATAAGGAATCAGTTTGAGAAAATAAAACGGGCAAATAAGAAGAGAGTGGAAGTTGATAAAATGAGAAAGATTGGTTAAGACTCAGAACAAGGGCGGTCCTGACACACAAAGGGGTGGTAGGTAATTGAGATGAAAAAAGCGAGTGAACAGGAAGAAAAGAGACACAGAACCCCGAGTTGAGTTATGTGGTGAGTTAGGAGGGAGACAAAGTTGAGATTCTTGTCGGTGCTTGGGAAATGAGATAGTAGATATGAGATGGTTAGACACAGAATCCAAAGTTGAGATTCTTGTGGGTGTTTATGAAAATGGGTTAGTGGGATTCTAAGTTGAGTTTTTTGTTGGTGCTAGGGAAAATGAAATAGTCAGCAGACACAGCAGTCGAGATTTTCGTCGATATAAGTAAAACTTAGTTAGTAACATGGACAGTTGAGGGTTCTGTTGTGGTAGGAAATATATGTCAGTTAATAGTGGAGTGTTTGGTCGTGGTGGGAAAAGAGAAGGGTAGCGCCCTGGGAAGTTTTCTTCTTGAAAGAGTTCTTAATAGGTGGAGCGCAAAAACGAGGGTAGCACCCTATGAGTTTTTCCTTGTGATAAGTTTTAATAAAGTGGAGTGGAGAAGGAGTTAGTGTGAGATGCCCTATGAGTTTTCCTTGTGATAGGTTTTAATAAGGTGGAGAGAAAGGGAGCGAAATCCGCGGAATCAGAAGCTCAAGAGAAGGAGCGAAAATGCGGAATTAGAGCTCGATGAGAAGGAAGGAAGCAGCGAATGGATGGTAGCCCGAATAAGGTGGAGAAAGAACGCCAGTCCCATGCAGCCAAGAGTTCCCGATAATTATCTGTAGCAGATTCAGGTGAAGCAGATGAAGGAGATCCTGGAGAGCCATGCAAGAGAAACGAAGGATGAGTAATAGATTAAATTGTTGTTCAAATGATTATAATGTGTTAGAAGGGTAGAAAGGTTTATACGAGAAGTTTTGATTATGTTTTAAGGATAGATAATTGAATATAGAGTTTGTATTAATGAAAAATTGTTGCTTCATCTGAAAGACTAATAACAAATAGAGACTTTAGGAAAGTTAAGATTAGTCTTCGGTGTATTGTAACAGAATGGTGAGAACACAGAGTATAATGATGAAAGCAGCATATTGATAGTTAATATAAGTATTAGTATTAGTATTAGTAACGGCCGCATGGTGCAAGAAAGCCTATGGCTTATGCTGCACCAGCCAAAAAAAAAAAAAAAATAAAAAATAAATAAAAAAAAATAAATCCGACCAAAACAATGATAAAAACAAAAAAATAAAAATAAATAACTAAATAATAATAATTAATAAAATAAAAAATAAATAAAAAGGAAATTAAACCTATCATCCTATGTGCTTCCCTTACCCGAAAGTACTATCCAGATGACCTTTGAATTTCCCCAAACTCTCGGCCTCTACCACCCATGAAGGCAACTTATTCCAGTAATTTATAACTCGCTGGCTAAAATAGAACTTCCTGCAATCCAATCTAAACATTTCCCCCCGTAACTTGAATTTATGTCCCCTAGTTCTAGCATCATTTATAATCTTGAAAATTTTGTCCTCATTCATTTTACTGATGCCTCTCAGAGCCTTAAACACCTCAATCAAATCTCCTCTAAGGTGTCTAGTTTCCAAACTCTGCAACCCACATATTCGAAGTCTTTCTTCATAAGGACGCCCTTTTGCCGATCTCACCAGGCGAGTTACCCTTCTTTGCACCCTTTCAAGAAGCTCGATGTCTTTCTTCAGGTGCGGTCTCCATACTTGAACACAGTATTCCAAGTGTGGTCTAACATAAGCCTTATATAATGGGATTATCACGTCCCTATCTCTACTTGCAAAAGTTCGATAGATCATTGATAGGACACCATGGGCCTTCCTTGCAACCTGTTTACAATGCTCAGAGAATTTCATGTCTGACCGTATCGTAACACCCAAGTCCCTTTCCTCCAGTACTGGCTTTAGTTGAACTCCACCAAGTGAATAAGTTTTTTTGGGATTATTGTTTCCCAGGTGTAATACCTTACACTTTGTTGGATTAAAGCACAGCTGCCATTTTTCTGACCATTCCTGAAGTCTATCTAGGTCTCTCTGAAGAAGCTCAGCTTGACAGTGATCATTAACTACTCTCCCAATTTTAACATCATCTGCAAATTTAGACATCACGCCCTCTATCCCTTCATCAATGTCGTTTATGAAAATTAAAAACAACAGTGGTCCTAATACTGATCCTTGGGGAACCCCACTTCTTACACAACCCAATCTGAGGAATAGCCATTTATCACAACCCTCTGCCTCCTGCCCTGAAGCCATCCTTCTATCCATCTAAGGATTTTCCCAGTGATTCCAACCTGTTCCAGCTTATAAAGCAACCGCTCATGTGGGACTGAGTCAAAAGCTTTGCTGAAATCTAAATAAACAATGTCGAAATTATTCCCTAAATCCAGCTCGTGAGTGACCCTTTCGAAATAGCGAACCAGATTTGTTAAACATGATTTTCCCTTTACGAAACCATGCTGAGTATCCTTGAGAATTTCAATTCGATCCAAATGATCCTGAATTCCACCCTTGATCATTGCCTCCATGATTTTCCCTACTACTGAAGTCAGACTGACAGGTCGATAATTTCCAACTTCACTTTTAGAACCACCCTTATGTATGGGAGATACATTTGCACTTTTCCAATCCAAGGGAATCTCCCCAGAGTCTAATGATGCTCGCATAATTAGCCTCAATGGTTCAATGCACTCGCTTGCCGCCTCTCTTAAGATTATAGGGTATATTCCATCAACTCCAGGAGCCTTACTGGTCTGTAGGCTCGAAAGTTTTTTCATTAAATAATCTTGCGAAATTTCAATATCATTAATTACATATTTTTTAACTTCGCTCCCACAATTTCCCTTTGCCACAAAAGGCTTTTCATTTGTAAATATCGAAAGAATAATATTTGCAAAGTATCCTTGATTTAACTTTGTATGCATATTACCTGTTTTTTTTATTCAATTGCATATTATGTTGTATATATATATGTAAATAAACTTTGTTGTTTATTAATTTGTGAGTTTGTTATTCCTGAACACTCAGCCTTTCCGAAGGGAATTATACATAGTTGAGAAGTTCCCTTGAATCTGGAATTCTCCTGTGAAGCAAAGTCAGATGTGTACGTGGGGGTGTAAGGAATAGAGGTCTATATAGTTATAAGGGAAGAACAGAACAAATAAGGAATATTTAATAAAGCATTATTATTATTATACATATTCAAAATAAAATTTAAAGAAGAGTAAAGGCATATGTATATAAAATTAAGGACCTTCACTCCACCCCCCACAGTACCATCATGAAGATAAGACAAGCAAAACATAAACTAGAGACTGTTATAATGAACAATGGATCTGAACAGAAATCTAACATAACGAAACATAACGAAACAGGCCTACGCGCTCTGGATTCATTGAGGAATTTATTGTAGCTTAAACACAGAGCGTACAGATAAAGCAGACTGAACAGAAATCTTTTATTAAAGTTCCATATACTGTATACAGTATTTGTACAAACAATTTGCTTAAAAACACAGAATTTAAGATAGTGGCCCAACCGATTAGTAAACTCCATGTTGTTTTGAAGCGGAGAGCATAAGGTATAAGGTATAAGGTATGTTAGTGTCTAACGGCTCCTGGGATTTCTCCCATCTCCGCGGGTGTACATTGTATCGGGGCCAGAGATTTGAAGTGTGTGGGGGTCATGTGCTGTATATTGTGTTGTGCCCTTTGTTCCTCCGGTCTATTAGCCGCCGAGCCCCTAGTGGGACCCGACGTTACCACACCATGCCACGGGGAGGCTGACCGGGTGTACCACTGTAGCTAGAGTACTCTGGCGGGTCCTGCCACCTACTTTCCTGGGATTTCAGTGGCTAGGACCAGATTTAAGAATGAGATGATCGCTGTTTCTTGAGCAACGGTTGTAATTTTAACAGAGAGTAGGGTTGTTCGCTGATAACTTGTTCTAGGGCCAAATAGGTCGGGCAGTAATTTTGATGTTTTTAGATTTAGACCTGTGGGGGCATGAGTGTGTGTGTATATAAAAATATATATACACACACACCCACACACAAATATATATATATATATAAACTAAAAAAAAAAAAAAAAAACGTTGTGCAAGAGAAAAGTAAGGGAGGAAGGCAAAAAGACTGGAGGGTAGGAAACAGAAGAAAGGGGCCAATAGGGAAGATGGCCCCTGATGACAGTGTGGCATGCCCAACGCCTCACCAGAGAGAAGAGTGGGGTGGCGGGTGGACGAAAACCACCTCCCCACAAAAAAAAAAATAAATAAAAATAAAAAATAATAATAATAAATAAAAAAAATAAAAAAAAAATCATTCTGTAAGAGAAAAATAGGGGGGGGGGAGTAAAGAACGGATGGCAGGAAACAAAAGCGGAGAGCAGTGGACTCCGTTTCAACCACGGATTCACACAACGTAGTTTGCAATATTACTTGCGGCGAATGTAATTCCTCATATGTTGGTTAGACGCAGAATTATCTTTCAATGAGAATACAACAACATGCGACATCAGTTAGGGCAAAAAGGATATGTGCCTCGGAACTTGCTTTCCATGCCATCAATGATAGCCATGTTTTTCTTTTTAATGAAGCGAAAGTTTTAAATACACAACGTGAATATATTAAATTATTGATTGCTGAAACTCTTGAAATGAAGTTAAACGCAAATTCCATAAATGTTCCTAGGCCTTATACTATTTTGGACTCGTGGACTTTCACTCGCATTTGTGAACGGTAATTCACACATTGGTTTAGTAAAAATAATCTCGTAACAGGTAGTCGATAGGTTTAAGTATAAAAGAAGGGAGGGTATCATTCGCAAAAAACACTTTACTTCTTGTGAGCACGGAGTGTATCCAAATAAGTTTGGTCCCTTATAAGAAGTTTAGACAATTTTATATTTTAACCTATGTTTCTTAAGGATAAATTCGACAATTGTTTTCAGTTCTCATGTTAGCATGCGGTATTGGTTTGGTTTTTTGGGGGGTGTTGATGGCTGTCGACTTCTGGCTTTTCCTGATGCATCATATTGGGGATTATATTGTTTATATTTACCTCTTTTTACTTTGTTTATTTTTAATTTGATTTTTGTATTTTGTTTGTTTATTTTTAATTTCATTTTTGTATTTTATTTTCTTATTTTTAATTTCATTTTTGTATTTTATTTTTATTGCTTTTTTTTTGTTGTTGGTACTCCAGTTTGGGTAGCTGTGGGTACGGGATTTCCTGGCATCCATTGGACATCCAGTGGGTGTGGTTTTCGTCCTTCCTAGGACAGACAAAGATTGTAGGGCCTACCTCCTGGTAAATAGGATACTTAACTGTAACCCACCTCCCCGTATTATAGACGGACACTGGACGAGCTTTCCAGGTGATCGCCTGGTAACAAAAGAGGCCGGAAACAACTAAAAACTAAACTGATGCGCCTAAAAGTCAACAACATAACCGATACTCGAAGCAATTATTTCCAGCTTTATTTGCGCTTTATACAACCAACTAAACCTAATGGAATGACGTAGCCCAGTGGTCAGGAGCGAGAGTACTTAACACGCGTTCCCTGAGTGGACAGGGGTTCAAGCCTGTGACTACTAAATACGATAAATATTTGTATCGACGATTTATTGTAAACTCTGCTGACGTGGTTGTCATGCCGAGTATAAACAGAAAATGAATTATTTATTTTAATTACTCTAAACCTAATCACCCTGTGCGTCTGCCATTACCTATTCGAATTACCCAATGTTAAAATGTCATGTCCCAATCATTCCTCCAAATGGTTAGCCCCTCTTCCATTTGTGCCTTTACTCTGCATTGGCCCACGGTACAATTCCTTACATTGGCTCCCTCGCCTACCCACTTTTCTGAAGAAGGTTCCTTTTCATCTAGACTCTTCCCCCCCACGCTGAGGATCATTTAAACCTCCCCTTGTTGATACCTGCTTCACGGTGTGGGTCTCTACCGAGTCCACACTGTATTTATGCAATTTCATTTTTTTATGAAAAATAATTTCTGTGACTTAATAAACAGTAACAAGTACCTCAGATCGTTTTCTTTAAGAATAAAAATAAAGAAAATAAAGATTCGATTTCTTTATTTTCTTTACATTTTACTTCGTATTTCTTTACTTTAAAAAATTCTGTTTATACTCCGGCACGACAACCAAGTCAGTAGAGTTTACAATAAATCGTCAATACAAATATTTATCGTATTTAGTAGTCACGGGCTTGAACCCCGGTCTACTCAAGGAACGCGTGCTATACACTTTCGCTCCTGACCACTGGGCTACGTCAGGCCTATTTTTTAAATAATAATTTTTATATACGGTCATTCGCAACTTTATTTTAACTGTTTCATTACAGCTAAAATGGGCCATGCACTTTTCTTGCAGCAGTGCGTAGCACACGCTTCTTGATTAGACCGGGGTTCGAGTCCGTGACCACCAAATACGGAGGATGCGGAAAGGTCAGGGAATAACCACCGCATATCTTCGGAGCAATATGGCCTTAGTTGCTAATGCTCCTAAAAACCAAATAACAAACAAACAAACTTTTCTTGCCAGCGTACGTTACCAGAATTGGTAACGTACGCTGGCAAGTATAAAAGAAGGGATATATAATAAATAATTTTTTATTCAAATAAAAAATTATTCCTTATTTAGTTATTCATTAATCATTTACTCGTTATTCATATTAATAAACGTTAACTTGAATAACGAATAAATGAATTGGAGAAGAAATTATTCGTTATTTTTACCCAATTTCGAATAAATTATTACTTATTTAAGTAATTATTTTCTTATAGCCCCAAATACACTGTACCTGTAATACATCACACGTACTGCATTGCCTTCAGTTAATTATTATTCTTGTATCACAGAGAATGCGGAATATCGTTTTCATTCTATCTTCGTTGACTATTTTATTTATAATGAAGGTAATTTTGCTAATCTTCAAAATCATCCGTATATATTGGTGATTCCCTTCTTCTGACTCTTGTTCTCTTTCTCTCAAGGTAATTCAGAAATTTTTTTTTTTCTGCTGGTGCAGCATAAGCCTCAGGCTTCCTTGCACCATACGGCTAATAATAATAATAATAATATAAAATAAAAAAAAAACTTTTTTGTCACACCATCTTCTGCTGCTGTTGAAAGCTTTCCTCCTTTACCACCATGAGGAATCTGCTTAAACCACATAAATTACTGACGAAATTTTTGACCAAAGGGTTGTGCTGAAGGCATATTTACAGAATATTGATTAGACACGGCAACATACTTGTGTTATTTACTTAAAAGAGAAAAGGGGGGGGGAGGTGGCTTATAACAACATAACTTACATTTTTTCTGATTCTTTCCTTTTAATTTGCAATCACGCTCAGTAAACCATTATTTTTAATTACGAATAAAAATGTTATTTAGATAACGAATAAGTGAATAATTTATTCTTCTTAACAGAAGAAGTTACATCTTAAAAAACAAAATTATTTTTATTCGCGAAACGAATAATAATAATTCACAATAAGAATAAAATGTGGTTAATTTATTAATCACTCTTTATTCTTATTTGTTATTTTGAATAATGTTTGCCTGCCAAACACTGCCAGGACCACTGCCTATTAATGCATACAATGTTTTACCACAATATTATTAATTACCTTGTTTTGAACTATGGCTTTGACAAGGTAATAAGAAACATAAAATGTAAATAGTTATTACAAAACAAGTAATGGTAGTATTTTTCCTAATAAATAAACTTTAACAAATTAATTTTTTGTTACACAGTAATCTAAAAAATATGTATTTTAAGTGAAACATTTCAAGATAGCTTTCATCCCCCCCGCCAACTAGGAGACAAACGGTTAGCCAAATTAATGCTACATAAACTGGCAAATAAAATTCCAATGAAAGATAATATATTCAAGTACCTTGTAATCTTGAAGTAATAATGTAGGAGACAGCTGTAGATAAAATTAATTAATTTAAATAGTTCTCAAATATTACGTTCTTAACTTATTTCATATTCAACACATTACCACAAAGTACAAACAATCCGTAACTCGTCTGCCTTCAGTGTAGACAACGCCACTTTGATGACGACGATACTTTTATGCAGCAAAAAATGGAAATATATAATAATAATAATAATATTTTATTATAATATTTATAATTAATATTATTATTTTAATATTAATTATAAATATTAATATTATTTATATTATAATTTAATATTATTATAATATAATTTAATATTATTATAACTATATATATTTATAATTAATATTATAATAATAAAACTTTTAGTAAATATTCCATTCGTCAATTTGCGTGATAAGATATTTCCTCAAACCAAGTTTATATCGAAATCCTAAATGGAATTCTATTTTCCAGTAGAATTATTATATTATACAAGAATGAATTCTTCACAATTTTTTTATAAACATAATATAGGCAGTATAGGTAATAATAATTTAAAATACAGGTATAATAAGCAGAAATTATACAGAAATACTGTAAAAGCGTATACATGTATTATGAGGGTGAATAATCAAAATCTCGTTTTCATTCGATTTTTCTAAATTTAAATTCGGCGCCATTAGGTGCAAAAATTTATTTATATTAAAATAACATTTTATATATATATATATATATATATATATATATATATATAATTAAATGCAAATTCAATTAAATATATTTATTTATATTAAAACCAAAATTTATAGTATACATTTATGATTTGATATTAATACCTCCAGCTGAACAGTAGAATATTGATTGTCTTCTATGCGCGGTAGTGATGCGCAGCAGCAGATACAGTATGATGTTCAGAGTAAAGGGTGCGTCCAAGATAGCACAACGCTATCTGTTATTCAGTTCCTTGAGCAGAGGGTATCTGCAGCAGAAATTTATCGGGGTATGGAAAAGGTGTACGGTGTCAATCGTATGTTACGCTCAGTAGTGTACCAATGGACAATTAAAAAAATATTTAATTATGTACATTTATAATTATACAAATAGGCAAATCGTTACCCTGGAGGATCTCTCTCTCTCTCTCTCTCAGTACAAGTTTATACAGCTGTCACAAAAGAAAATGTCTTCGCAGACAATAAAAAAAAAAAAATCAAAAAAAGGGGGTTTTCTCCAAGCTGAAGCTCATACACCGGCAGTCTGTAAATTGCACGTGTTCTTGCCGACCGGGCTAGCCGGGTTGGTAAAGTGCCTGCCTGGCAACCCAAAGAGCACGGGTTCGAATCCCGCCTCGGGCTTGGATCAGAGTAGAAAATGTAAAAACTTTGGGAGGTGCAATATGGCCACAGAAGCCGATGCGCAAACAAAAACAAGCGTACGTTCTTTTGTCAGTTTGCCTTTTACTGTAAAAAACATGTTACTCTCTCCCGAGACCGACTAATATAACCTAATTTGGCCCGGGGTGTGAAAACAAAAAAAAAAAAGCCATAGAAGTCCCCCCTGTCTTTGACAAGAAGGAAAGGGCTACCTACCTGATCGACATAGCGGTACCCAACAGCAATAGCGTGTAGAAAACCTAAGCGGAAAAGTTCAGGAATTATACAGACCTAAGACAGGAAGTCAAAGACATGTGGCATATGGAACAGGTAATGGTCATCTCGACCACCATGTTGACAACCATCATGCCAAAGGGCCTCCATAAGAACCTAGCAGTAATAGGCCTTCCAGAAAAGACTTACGTGGAACTCGAGAAAGCTGCGATCCTGAATATCTGTAGATAGCACTTGGTACTAGTACCTGTCGCGGGATGAAGAAAAACCCATAAGGAGAAGAAGAGATGATAATAATACCATCAAGTTAATCTTATTTATTATACAAAGCTAACACTAGAGAATACCACTTACTTGATATCTTTCTGTGCTACTCGTCACAAAAGTATATCGAAAGACTGGAACTGACGATTACAACCAAGAGTTCAAGGTGCTCTAAACCTGGTGTTATTGTTTACGTAGTTGACTTGATCAAGAACAAGATTTAGTACTAGTATAGCTATTGTACGAGATCTCATCGCAACTTCAGGACTCAGTTCTGAATACGGAAATCTGGTGTAAATCTATTTGAATCGATTTGTTTCGATGATGTGTGTTATTTTCTATTACCCCTAATCATAAATGCTTTAAACAAAATTCCTGTGTTCGAAATCTTGTGTTAGTCTCTCCGAGTTCAAGACGCATCTGATATTGTTATTCTAGCATTGTCGATGTTAGATTTGTGCTTTATTTCAGCCTGACCATTACAAAGGAAATGGTCAAAAAAGTATATCGAAAGACTGGAACTGACGATTACAACCAAGAGTTCAAGGTGCTCTAAACCTGGTGTTATTCCAACATGAACCCTTTTAGAAGGTTGGAGTACATGTAACTGGAGGCAGTGCAGAACCTTTTCTGTGTTCGTTGATTTTCTATGTTTTATTAAGGCGTTTTTGATTCGTGGAATAGTCAGATTTAAATTTAATAAGGCAGTGCTTTTGTCCTGTTCTACTTTGTATTTTTCAAAAGAATCTAGATCTAATAACACGTGAAATTTGTGATATGTGCTATGGAGTTCTTAATCACCGTATGTCAAATCACACTGTTTATATACTGGACTGAGTATGATAGGGCAAAGGGTGTCTTATCAAGAGCCTGCTCTTTTGAAGGCCAATTATGTCAAAATATGTTGACGGGGAAGGGAGGAGAAATAGTGGCTTTTTCCATTACAACTCCTCATGTTTGTATGTACGTAGTTTGGTCTAGGAATTTGAAATAACTTTCTCTGATCGTTAGGTTCATATGGCCCTTTTGAGAATCACACTGCCCCTGTAGAACAGTTTATTATTGTGGACGCAAGATAGTTCTACCAGTTCATTTTTTAAATTTTTGTTCTCTTTCCAAATCGCGCATAAGTGGGTTAGTGTAATAAGAGATGTCTACACGATTCTTCATTATTTGTTTGCTTTATTTGGGGAGGGAGGACAGAGAATAATAGATTTGCAGTGAGTGCAATGTTACAAATAAAGCTAGAAACACAAAGAACTAGAATGTTTTCTCCTTTGGTTAAATATCAGAAATGCGCCTTGAGTTTGTTATTTTAATTTTAATTATAACTATATTTCAGGATATTAATTAATTATAATATTAGTTAAGTCATCATTAAATTATAAAATGAATATGATTAAATTATTATCCTGAAGCCCGTATGTAAAAGCTACAGGATTTCGTAACGTAAATGTACACAGACGAGTCATTTTTAAAATGTGACTCATTTGTTATTCTGAGTCTTTACTTTAAACTCCTTTCGGCGCCTACGGTGAATCTATGCCTAAGGCCGATGTCATATTCCATTCGCCATGCCCTGGTTACGCCACTGTTTATAAGTGTTAATATCTAGAGAAGGAATGTGGGTGCTAACCCCAGATGTGCGCCGCTGCTCTTGGTTACTGCGTTTTCTCTGTTATCGCATAAAGATGCCAGGGCGGTTCGGTGATGACGGTATTTTGATTCTGGGCGGATATTTTTTACTGTTCGAAATAAGGTCATCCATGCTGGTGGATTTGTCACTCTCCCTAGATTTCTGTTGACTGTATTGCTCAAGTTTTTTTGGATGGGGAAAGCCTCGATGAAATATCTTTTTTTTTTATGGTAGATTTTGCTGAGAATTCTGTAGGATTCGTATTCTTAATTACTTCACTGTAGTTAATAGATGTGTTCCTCTACCTATGCTACTTTCATAATTAAGCTGTTAAATGATATCTCTCTTTTTATGGAGAAGGGGATGCTTCAGGATACTGTTGCCAGTGAAATGGATGTCCACACTGTGCCATTTGGCAATTCTATTAATGGTATCTCCTAACCCTGGATGATACATGAACAGGATCTGGGGTATGTTCAGAGAGCTGTTATCTCGGGGGAGGGAGATTTGCCTAACATACTTTTAATAATTTTGCTTGTAACGCTCCTTGAGTATTAGTTGCTTTAAAAAATTTACTAGTATTGAGTTCTGATTGGAGGGTATCTTCCAAGTAAATGATCAGTCACCAAATTCTCAGGTTCTAAAATCAGAACAGGTCAGAGATGTTGATATGGCATCAAGTAATGGGAAGGTTTTGTTATCTATAGAGGATTTGATGTCATCTTCGTAGGTATTTAGGTGGTTGTGGAAAGAGAAGTTCTTTCTCTGCAACCACAGACCACGAAAATGTCAACAAATCTGAACCTGATAGTGATGAGAGGTTATTACTGCCCGTTCAAATTTGCTCATGTACAGTGGCAGGCAAAAAAAAAAAAAAAAAAAATTCACTTGTGAATTTTGCAAATAATGTTTTGCGCTGCATTGTGGGTTGCAGAAATGTTCGAAATGCATTTGTTAGATGGGATATATACAAATGTATCTCTGTGAATGAAATCCAATAAAAAGACTCCACCTGATATACCCAATTTTCATAAATATCTTCCCGAAGAGCAAATGGAAATATGAAAAATTAATGGAAATATGAGAAATCATGCAAATGGCTATCATAACAACCAAACATACATTTTATTGCATTTACGTGTACAAACTGAAATGACAAGTTAATGTAATCGTATTATGTACTGTAAATCAGCAAAATAAGTCCTCAATATTTTGTTGTTCCTCCTCGAGCTGCAATTACAGCCTTGCAACGATAGAGTTAATCAACTTCTGGTACGGTTGTCCAATTTCGTGGTACCACACCCTTACAATGCTCTCCTGCAGCTGAATCTTATTTGTTGGCTTCTTCTGAGCAATTTTAGACGACATTATGTACCAGCAATTTTCAACAGGGTTCAAATCTAGACTGCTGCCGGACCAGTCCACACTGTAATGCCAGCATTTCTGAGGTACGACTGCACCTTAAGGGAGAAAAACAAGGGAAACAGTGGTGTAAGTATGTTTTAAGTCTTGTGAGACAAGAAGACAAACTCATCATTAAATCTAAATAGCATAAAACTTACCAATTTTGCTGTGTGGCAAGGTGCTGAGTCCTGTTGAAAAATACAGTTTTTGACGTTTGTGTGGTGATCCCTAATAACGGGTTTCAGGCACTTCTCCAAGATAGCAGTGCAGGTTTCTGCATTCACCGTTCCGTTAATAAACTTAATTCGCCTCACCCCTTTGTTTATTATGCATCCCGAAACCATCCGACCGGCTGGGAACTTTACAGTCGGTGTTATGCAGTCAGGATGGTATTCCTCCGATTTTCGTCTTCTGATATATCGCTTCTCATCCGAGCCATGCAGGTTGAATTTCGATTCTTCAGAAAAGATGACGGTGTCCCATTGCTCTTTTGTCCATGAAACATGCGTTTTAGCCCAAGCAAGTCGCTTCTTCCTCATTTGTTGGATAAAAAAGGCTTCTTCCTGAGCCGATAGGCATGCAGACCACATTCTGAAAGCCGTCTTTGGATAGTTCGTGCACTTGTTTCAACACCAGACTCCTTTTCAAAGTCCAGTTTTAGATCACGAGCACTAGCATAGCGATTACGAAGACATAACCGTTTCAAATATCAATCTTGGGAAGGCGTAGTCACTTTCTTATGGCCTGATCCGGATCTTCTCTTCATATCGCTGATTTCACGCTTTAATTTTTCAGCACCCGGGATATGTTGACTGGTGGCAGCCTATTTTATCAGCCATAGCACGCGTAGAAAGTCCTTTCTGGGACAGAGCAACAGCTACACTTTTTTTTTCTGGTGTCAACTGAACATATGGAGCCATGCTTACACCTCTGCGAAACAGGATACTAATGAGCGTGTATACACTTCCAACATCATATTTGTAGAAACGACTGATGCAATTACTGCTTGATGCAATAGAAGCGTTATCTGGCGCAATACCTTTGCTTTGCGACACACTAAATGATTGTAATCAAACAATATCTTATACGTTTCGCAACAAATGTTACTTTTTTTTAAGGTGATGGAGTTTTTTTGTCCGCCACTGTACATGTCAACCAGGAGGGAGGAGTTGCCCATGCTGAGAGTCTTTCGTATTTGGATTTAGAAATAGAAATAGGCTTGCCCAATTGCGAATTCAATAATTAATATCATTGTTATCGAGGAGCTTAAACTCTTTTTTTCACCAGAGTTGATGGGAGAGTTTAATTTGTTGAGGAAGGTGGTAGTTGCTTCCAGAAAACAATGACTTTGCATCTAACTGGCCATTGTCCGTTTCCAGGAAAGGGACCTTCTTTTTTTTTAATTTTAGGATTTGTAATGGGGGGCAGGATGCTGGAGTCAGGATGCTACTAACCAGCATGAAAGGTTTTGCCGGAATGGTGTTTTCTGTTAACTATGGGGTAGGTTGAGAGGTCCGCTTTATTAATTACTTTCTTGTATTGGTTTACATGTCATGATTAATTCTATTTCTATTCCACTTGTGTGAATAATACGTTTAAATTGTAATATTCATAATAAGCAGTTTTACTGTTGCTATTTAAAAGTCCTAGTAAATATATGTATATAAATAGAAGTACGTATATTAAAAAATGAACTACATCGTCGACTCCCCCGACAATAATGTTTTTGTGGGCTTTTTCTTATTTTCCACTTAAAATTACGTTCAAGCAGTTTTTTAAAACTTGTTTTTACAATCAATATCATTTTATATGATTGAATTTAAATATAATTTAATTTTTTATAAAAAAAATGACCACAAATCCTTATATACAGAAAATTTTTAAAAAAAATCATCAGTTCCAGTTCAAGATATTCGAGTTCGATAGTAGAGACCTCGTATATCTGTAAAGGGGACATATATAGTATATAGTGGGTTGCCAGGCACCTCGTTTTGACCTGGACAGTCAGATATTTGAGCTTACTGTTTCATAAACAAATTGAGCAAACACCGTGCATGTAAATGTCCGGCATTTTCTAATTAAGTAAAATTTATAAAGTTTTATTTATGCATTTGTTAGTTTAATTTTAGTTGGTCCAGTTTACATTACAGGTATTTTCTCGAGTTTTAATAAAGTTTGCAACCACTGTTAACATTTAAATAGAACTATATATTATGATCTTTATAATTCTCACATAACCAGAATAATAAAGTTTTGACTGTTTCAATAAAATTTCAATTTATATGGACATAAGTGTGTTAAATCTGTACGAAGTAAAAAGCCTGAAAGGATTCCACCCTACTTCATATCAACGTTTATGATAAGTTTTTATTTACCTGAAGATGATTCGGATTAATATCCTTCTGGGATGAGAGAAACCTGTGTGCATTCCTACAGTGGCGTCCAAAAGTTAAGTCGCTGCCACCAAATCCGACAAGAAAATTATTTACTTGGTAGAATTGAACTTAATGTAATTGAGTCTTATAACGCCCTTTTCTTGAAGCGCATTCCCAGACATGACCGATCGGATTCAGGTCAGGAACTCTGGATGGCCACTCCACTGTACTATTCGCAAGAGCACGATTTATATCACAGAAAAACCAAAATTTAAATGAATGCATTTTGTAAAGAAAGTTGTTGGGTTTTTGACGCATCAGCAACTTAGACCACATTGCGATTGCTGAAAAATCCTACTTCCTCCGTCTGAGATCGTCTAACCAGCTTCGATTGAAGTCGACTAGAAATTCCTCCGGTCGTCCGTTGGAATCGAAACCAGACCTCTCCGAACGAGTGACAAGTGAAACTGCTGTACTGTCACGGGGGACGGATGAATTTTGTACAGCATCCGTCCGGATATTAATAATCTTATTTTGATGGTATGTTCGGGTTTATCATTTAAATTATCAGGACGTCACAATTTCAATTAAAACTTTGTGCAATTACGTTTATATATATATACGTATAAAATATGGGTGTAACTTAACTTTTGGACAACAGTTTAGTTTTCTGAGAGAATTTGGATTACTGTATTTTATCTTTTGAAGTGTATTGGTGGTTCGCAGTAGATTACCCATATAAATGATACATTTAAAAACTTCAGCTGACGGATTACTTTCACTCATAACTTGTTATACAGTATTTCTTATGAATGCAAGTATTAAAATCTGATGTGTCGAATGTGTAATTTAAATAACAACAAAATATGTTTGAAATGTCATTCAATCTCTGAGGCAAGATACGAAGAGTCAATTTGAAAAAGTTTATTGGGTCATGGATGCGCATGCGTATCACATCATAATACATGAAAATTATATTTTCTTTAACGAAATTTATATATAGCTGCCCGATTAGGCGATACACATATATTATTCCACTGTGAAACTTCGCGTCTTGAATCACTTTTGCACGATGGACATGTGGCAAACTGGCGTTGCAGCGGAGAAGACATCAACCTTGATGGTACTGATTTTCTGTATTACAAAAGTCATTTGTTTTAATAATAATAATTGCATAAGTTAATCGTTTTGGGGATCGTGACCACTGTAAAACGGCGTACAAATACTACTCTCATTATATAAATACAAAGCACTCTTAGAAATATCCAAGAATGACAAATGAATGTCCTTCTTCAGTAGTGAACCTGGTAGTATAGCTTAGGGTTATTATTGTTGTGAATAAATCTTTAAGTATCATATACAATATTACCAAATGAGGTTTACTAGACTGGAGATTTATATATATATCTGTTGCACGAGTGCACGTTTTTTATTTATATTACTCACCTGCGTCATTGGTGCACAAATTAAACCATTTGTTTAAATTTGAAATCAAGAATTTTTATATCATACGACTTACTCAAGGATAAGACGTTACTGTGGCTATGAACATGTCCGATGGTTGCGCAATATGTCATGTATGAGGAAATCATCATTAGGCTTAGCACATGCAAAGATCAGAAAGTTTTTTTTCCTTCACATCCGGACAAATCCTTTTTTCTTAAGACTCATTGTAATAATTAGTAAATAAGAAGTAAATAATACCCAGGAAAATTTAGAGAGAATTAACTTTGACTCTGGGGGGAAGAGAACAAGATGCGTCATAATAATTTAACGAACGGTTCCTAGAGAAGAAGAAACAAGGGCCTCTGCATGCTCCTCTTCCCAACGTCAGAAGAGCTTGAAATTGTCCTTGAATACACTCCACTATGCAATGTAAACGTAGTCATGCACGCAACTGACCGATTCCGCTCGGCGCCGGCATCAGTTGAACACTCTGCCGAGGCTCAGCATTTAGACTAACGTCTGCTCTGAATATAGAATTTAAGTCAGCGCACTGAATTTAATGGAGACTTTCAATATAAATAGAACTGAAGGTTAAATTTCGTAATTGCAAACAATTAAATGGAATCTAGGATTACATCGATTACTTTATTTTTCCTTAACAGTGTCGGTAGAGGCATTTGTCCCAGAGCAGTGGAAGGTTGTTTATGCCTTTTTGATAGTAGCAAGAGTGTCATGAGAGGTGAACCAGTCACTGATGACTGCGATCACAATGCCCACTACAACAATGCAACGCACACGATAATTTCCATGTCGCTCAACTCATGAAACGCCCACTGCAAATTGCTAGTGGAAAACCTTGCCTCATCCAGATACAGGCCCACCTTACCTCTCCAAACTTAGCTGACGTAGCTGAGTGGTCAGGAGCGTGAATGCAGCAGCACGCGCACATGTGCAGATGTGCAGTGATGGTTATAGCGCCCCCGGATCTACCAACAGGACAGGCATGTTGGGCATTTGTCTAGAACAGTGGGTTCTCAAAGGGGCCCGCTCAGGATATGTGTGTGTTCAATGGAGATAGAAGTTTGGAACCCTTGCCAGTGTAAAAAACTAAAAGTGCATTTTAAGCCCAAAGATAAAACGTATCCCAAATTTCAAAATAAGGCTTCTTTTAAACTTAACTGTTTTTTTTTTTTGTTGAAAATAATAAAACCACGTTTATAAAAATGAAAGCATATTCTATCTTAAGTGAAATTCAACTGCGAGCATTGAGCTTCTATTTCTTAACTCTTTCTGACAAAAAATATGTAAACAAAATGCTAGACAGTTTCTGTTTGATATATTTCTTGCAGTCTAATAACCAACCTACATATTAATATATACAGTACTGCATTATTATTTCCCCCCCCCCCCATTTTTTTTTTACAAGAAACCGATGCATTCATCTTTGCTCAGACCTTTTATTCGGACCTGCTCGCAAGGTACAAATTTCTATTTAAAAAAAATATTAACCTAAACTATATTTTTTCAGAATTTAATTATTTCGAACAATAGATTTTAAAAAATTAATACAGATTTTAAAAAATTTAAAAAAAGGGTGTAATTTAAGGTATAATACAGCTAATATATGCGTGCATATAATTCGCCAGTCTAATAATTACTATGGTAGATCTTCTTGTAATATTTGTTTTTCAATATCAACAGAGGTTCCATTTCATATTAAGAATCATGGCCACCCCACCGATATTGTTATATCGTGACATGGGCAATGTGAACAGCTGAGCTATAATAATCTCATCTACAATCGCATGTATACTACAATAAATCATGTGAGCAAATACAATGTGTTGTTAAGTAAATCCAATGTTTCATTGATAAATGTTTCTCATAGAAAGAGATTGCATTCTCCATGGCTTATTTGCGCAGGAAGACGGTGGGTGTTCTGAGAAACATTTACACAATAAAATCACAAGATCTTTTTTGTGTAGACGCTGAACGTCAGGAGGAAATGTTATTGATCACAGACGGCCTGATTTGGATTGGAAGGTTTATGCACAATCACAGGATTCCACAACCATGTTCGGCAAACTCTTCTTAAAGATGTATCCATTGTCATCTATGTAAATAAGGGAGATGGACGACATTCTTGAAGGCGTACAGCATAAAGACAGGCTCATATTATCGTGGGTAACTCCTTGGCTTTGAATGTAACGTTGCATTACCGTTGTGTGATGGTACCTGGATATGCTGACATCACTAAGACATGATCCACGGCAGTAATTGGCGTGATAGCCAGGAGGTTGTAGAATCCATTCGTTCCATCCAATATCCTTAAAAGACAGATAAAAAGATTCTCTACAGCAGCGGGTGTTCCCGTCTGTGCATTCGCTGTTTCTCTTTCTTCTGTTCAAGGAGTTTGTCGTGTCTGTGTGGACAACAAGGAATGGTCTTTTGTCTTCATCCGCAGCAATAAGTGTTTCTGATAACGTTCCTTCACAGGATGAACACGATATTGCGAATGTATGAGCCGTACGACGTTTGGTAGGCCACTTGGATAACAGGTTGCCAACCTCAAAGCTTAGCCAGCCGGATTGGGGTGTATTCTGAAACGCTACAAACTTCTGATAAAAGCCATTTTGGTTATTAGTAGGAATAATTTCGTATATCACAAAAGTGCGATTGGTTTCACTGACTTCCTCTTGATCATTTGCGTAAAAGAATAAATTTGCTGTTGTCACACTCCTTGTCATAATTTCCCGCGACATTCGAAAATGAAAGCAGGCTGTAGGGTGGGTGGAATTTCTTGTGTAGCAGCTATGCGTAGCTAGAAAGAGAAAAATAATTGCAGTTAGTTCAGCACGTAGTACAATAACTTGTAATCGTTAATTATAATTAATGATTATGCAATTCAAATAATTATTCGAATTGCATATCTCTGGACCGCAGTAGCTAGTAAATCCATATACTACATATATTTTGAATGTTTGGTTGCTACACTGTACAGTTCAATAGGTAACAGGACTATATTACAGTTTCTATTAGCATAACTATCTATTATATCAGCATAAATTGTATCAATAGTCTCCATTGTACCACCTTATAGCCCTTTAAACTTGTTTCCAATGTATCTGCTTAGAATGCAGCAGATTATTTTATAATAGTAAAAGGAGGACCAGGTAAACAAAAACACGTTCATGGTATTTTGAAAACATCACTGTGTCTTCATAGCAGAGTCTTTGTTGTTGAAGCTACCAGTTACATGTAGTATCAAAAAGAAGGTGGCTGAAGTTTGATGGAGTCGTAGTCTGAATAGAGGAACCCCTTCCTACCTTGACTTTATTTGCTGCAGACAGTTTAGCAGTGGCATTCTAGATGTCGAAGAAGTCGGCCCAGCCTGTTGTGAGCTGAGCGACCAGGAGAAACTTCCTCTCCACAGTTATTATTATTATTAGCTATATGGTGCAAGGAAGCCTGAGGCTTATGCTGCACCAGCCAAAAAAAAAAAAATGTCTGAATTACCCTGAGAGTGAGAGAAGTAGAAGGGAATCACCAAGAAATAGAAGAATGATGATATTCAGCTGAGGACCCCGGGCGTGCCAAGCCCGTACTCACCAGATGGGAGGGCCTGGGATGAGTTTTCTGTCTCCACGGAACTATTTTGAAATTCAAAAGTACTTTTGAAGTTCGTTTAAGCAAAATTGATTTAAGGAAAAAGGTGGGAGAACTGGACTCTGTTTAGCCATTTCAGAATTTAGGGGAAAGAAACTGGATTAGGTACGCTTAGAATCTGAGGAATATACAGGGTGTTTAAAAATTGCACGGAACAAATATAGGAGTATATTCTACAGCTAAAAATAAGGGAAAAAAATCATATAAACCTGTTCAAAAGTAATTTTTGAAATATTAAACGTCAATCATAATTTAAAAACAAAGAATCGAAGTAAATCTTTAAAAGAAAACATCTACAGCAGTGTTCAAAATAACTTTTCTCAATGCACCGCGACAAATCAACGATATCTTGGTATGTCTTATTGTTTCAGAACTATTCTTAATGGGATAGTCCTAAAACGAAATGCGATTTTAATTCGTTTGTCTTGCGTGGTAATACGCGTAGAATAAAGCATGGATTTTATATGACCTCATGCAAAGTAATCGAAGGGCGTAAGGTAGGCTGATTGTGGTGGCCATTGTACAGGAACGACTACATCGGTTTTTGTACTTCGTATTTAAAAAGCCAGAAACATTACAGAAAAGTGGGCTGGTGCACCGTTTGCATAAACCATATCCTCAGAAAAGGTAAGCATGCACTTTCTGAAATCCTTGCTGGTAAAAAAAAAAAGGTCTAACAAGAGTACCACACCACACAAAACATTAAAATGGAAAGATATGTTGATAATGACTACTTAAGGGTTTCATATATATAAGTATTGGAATCTTTCTTTCTTGAAAGAAAGCTTCTTTATTCAATTTAATTTAATAATGAGTATGTGATTTTTATTTCGGCCGAGGCATGAGTGTTTCTAGAGCTGAGAGAACTCTATTTTTTGTAAAACGCAATTCATCTTTAACCAGAATACGGCTGAAAAATTGAGGATCAGCGTACATTGTAAATTCGACTACTGACAAAACTTCTGCGTTTATTCATATCAGAGAAACAGCATACCTGTTTCTCTAAAATCTTCTCTCCACAGCAGCAAACGTTTTACGATTCGGTACTCATGGAATTAGAGATTTTTCGGGGTATCTACGAGCAGCAGCTACGAAATTCAATTCGAGTTTTTTCGGGGTATCTACGAGCAGCAGCTACGAAATTCAACCTCACCATAATTTAAAATCGTATCGGTAAACTCAACTATAGCTAACTGATTTGTAGTGTCTTCCATGATATCAGTTTAACAAATGCTGTACTGTAAACAAAGATGCAGTTGTCATGGGACCTGAAACTCAAGGAACAGCACGTTGACATTGCTATTATATATTGTTCTGCCATTATACACATTATTCATATCAGTGTTGTAAGTGTACATAAGCGCTCCGAACAAAAAAGTCACCATTATAATTTTTCAATTAATAATGTGTAAACCCCCTTCTTTAGTCCAAATAACTTAACGAATTCTTGTCGGTAGGAATTCAACTATACTTAAATAGTTTATACCAATATTAGCCTACCTGAAAACAATTGAGCCATTCAAGTAAGTCCCATACGTTCCCTGTAGGATTTAAATCTCGTTGATTTAGTTGGTTAATTTAAATGCCATATTATTCATTGGTGTTCTCCATGCCAGTTTAAAACATAGAGGCCCAGTGTAGCTGTCGTTCTGAAATACAGGAATATCGAAATCATGCGTGTTCCTCAATTGGTCAGCAAAAGACATAGACCTTCCAGAATGTTTGTATAGCCAGCCTGGTGGGTTTTAAACTAGGGGGGGGGGCATTTCATAATAGTAAAAACATCCCCAAAGTATTTGCTCTTCAGCTTGTACAAAACATTGCATAATCTGTAAGAAATGCCTCATTACTTCACTTGCGAATTCGATGCCTACCATCAGATTATGTAATGAATCGTCATCAAAATCCGATTTTAAGTATTTTAGCCGATATTAGTCGGCTTTTTCATGCGCAGCTATTAATATATATATATATTTTTAATTTTTTTTTTTTTCGGGGGTCCTACTCCAGATATCCATGTTATGCAATTCTCTTTGCAGTGTTCTCTCAGAAACCGGCTGATGAGTTCTTTGGTTTAACTTGTTTGAAATCGCTTCACGTCTACTAGATTCGATATTAGTCGCCGACGATGACCACTTAGCACGAAATTTCGATCACAATTCTGTTACTGATTTCTGGTTGATCTCAATTCAACTTGTTAAAGAAGTAGCTGAAGTAAATTCAGCTACTTTTTAACAAGATGTCCTTTAGACCTGACAAATACCGTCACACTTTTTTGCCACTCACTAACACCTTTTATGCTACCCTTCTTTAAATCAGGTGGAAGTAAGTCCCATACGTTCCCTGTAGGATTTAAATCTCGTGATTTAGTTGGTTAATTTAAATGCCATATTATTCATTGGTGTTCTCCATGCCAGTTTAAAACAGTAGAGGCCCAGTGTAGCTGTCGTTCTGAAATACATGAATATCGAAATCACGCGTGTTCCTCAAGAAGGAACCCTTGCTTCTTCAGTCACAGCTGGTATACCTGTAAATAGAGAAACGGTGCTAATTTCAGTGCTGTAAGCAAACAAACTCAAATTACACGCATGCCCATGTCCTAAAGTGTCCGTGTCCATGACCTACCACAAATTATTAAATTTTTGTTCGGTGTCCTTATGTTTTGTTGTGTTGAAAACCAATTTGCGCAATCATATTTTTGTGACAAATTAAGGAAATTAAGGAAGGAAATTTAGGACGCCGTAGCCTAGTGGTCACGCGCGCGAGTGCATAAGTACACGTGCCTTGAGTGACCGGGGTTCGAGCCCGTGACTACTGAATACGGTGCTGTTTCTTGCATTCTGTCAATCTTGTGAACTCCTCTGACCGTTTGGTCGTCCCGGAGTATAACAAAAAATTTACTTTAATAGATCTAGGTGAGGGGGAAGGAAAAACAAGTTCATACAAAACAAAAGCGGTTCTGTAGTCCCTATGAAAGAGGGGAGGCTCGTCACAGCTGTATCGCTTGCACTTGGATAATGCAGACTCTGCTTTGACCATCTTTCACCAACCTATTTTTAAAAATATTTTTCGTACACAGCATTATAAAATTATTTGTCCATACAAATAGTTCTTACTACATATGATAACAGAAAGTGTCGATAGTACGAACATTGTAATTCATAACGATTGAATATTATAAAAACTCAAGTTTAGGTCCAAAAACAAACTAATTAAAATTTTTTGATACTTTAGGTAGGCCACCAGAGTGATAGCACTCTAGGAGATCAGATGCCTCCTAGAGCGTAACCAACTGGTAACACTCTAACAGGCATCAACATTAGATAGTGTTGATGCTACTCCTGAGCCAGCTGTGACTAGTCCTGGTGTGTATGTCGAGGGAACTGGAAGGAAAGGAGCTGCAGAGGCGGTTACAAAATGAAACCGATATATAGCAATTTAAAAGTTAGACATAATGAGAGTAAGTTGTAAGTAAAGTTTTTTGAGTTGGGGGACAGGAAGAAAAGGATCGCAAGTCGTGGGATGAAAAGCTTCAGATCCGTACTAGAGAAAGTGAAAGGAATTTAATATTGTGCCTATTTCAGTTTAACAATTATACACTACAGCTTTCAAATACACTACGATCAAATTATCTGGATTTTCTATTTGCAAAATATATCGAAATTACTTGGTTATTATTAAGTAAGCAGCCTTTACTGTTATGTATTGCAGGCACATGAATAAATTCAATGTACAATTCCAAAATAACATGATATTATTAGTCTACTTCGGGCAAGCAACCTTTTTGGAGAAGTGTATTGGAGTCATTATGGTGTGGGAGCTCACGATATACTATAGGTAGACCGTGCTTTAAATCTCTTTTAATTAGGATAGGAGACATGGTGGTTCTAAACAAATTGCTTTGCCACTAATTTTAAACAATATACTCCATATATTTACCAACGTAAAAGGTTCATAAAGAGTCATACGTAAGAAATAACCACTGAAAGCGCCGAGTGGTTATTGTTACATTAACTCGAATCTTATTTGAAAGAACATAAGGGATTCATTAACATTATTATTCTAGATGCAGTCCCTTTCTGTGATAATTGTATTAAGAATTGCAAACCGCACTGAATCCCAAACAACTGCAACTCTAAAAAGATTGCCTTATATTGGGAAACAACTCGAAATAATTGATAAGTTTGTTATCAGTTCATTCACATTGCGTGGAAAAAGCATGGGTTTCAATTCTCAACTAAGATTCTTTTCTTAGGCATTACTTGTTGTAGGCAGACTATTAAACATAGTATTATTATACCTGCGCTTTCCGATACTGCTAAACCACAGGACTGGGATGGACCCGTTTTTCATAAAATCTCAAACTAAATGGGTTCTGATGGGGGAGGGGGATTGTTGCCTTTCTACCAGAAAAAAAAAAAAAAAAAACAACTTCTTTTCCTTCTCTTCGTTGCAGTATTAACCAAACTAATGCAACACAGAGCTTCATAAAGCCACCTTCTCGGAACGAATTAGACACACAACTGAGAAAAAACCATCAGTATCTTGTCGCCATAAAAGCCTGGAAGGAAACGCGTCCAAGCGCCAGCTCTCAGAGATTGAAAAATGCAGTATGTGAAAAAGATAGTACTGGGATCTTTTTGTATCCTGGATAGGTGTATTTTATTGTTTTGCAACTTGTTCAAGCGCTTGAACATTTTAACTCGATTCTCATCTTACCTTTACCGATAAAAGAAGTAGGACAGGGCTATCTCAGTACAGTTTACACACACTGCATACAAATTATTTACTTCTACTTCTTCCTAGACTTCAAAGAAGAAGCATTGTAGCAGTACGCCCGCATATAAAAACGGTAATCAATAGAAGTAACTAATGATCCATTGAAGAATTGCATCATTAGCTACTTCTACTATTAGAATCTCCGCGCGATTTTCGAATGGCTTTCAGCTCTTGAATAACATACCAAATAATGGTGTTGGCACATATCCTTCAGAGTCTCCATATCCTCTCCAGGTCAGTGGAGTTTACAATACCGCCAGTGGTTTCATGCATCCAAAAATGTGCTCGATTGTTGCATTTTAAACCCATCTGTATGGAGCATTCGCAGGAAGGATGGTTGCAGGATAGATGTGCCTTCAGCCAGCAGGTGGTTGGTTGATTGTTGGAACAGGTTTCCATCTGTTGTTGTGGAAGTGGATAGGTTGAATAAACAAGTTTTTCGAGGGTATGGCAATAAGGAGAAACGAAAGTAAGAAGTGGGGGCAAAAGGGCCCCACTACCTACTTTCGAATTAACATCGACGACGCATTAGCTTTATAAATTCGAAGACATTATGTAGACATTTAGAAAGATTTAATAAAGACACTTACCAAGTGCAGTATTTTAGTTAGTTAGTTTATTGGTACACAAAGGATATTAATATGATATATTAATATCATTTGCATAATATTAATAATGTTTAATGAGATTCAGAATTTAATTAATTCTAATTGAAAACTTAACTGTACAACTGAATCCACGTCATGTACTTTCAACTTTTGTCAACCCTTGTACATAATTTTATCGAGCCCAAAAATCCAGTCCTGAAGACGGATTTTGATATTTAAATCCGAAACGTAGCCAATTTTATTTAGTTATTGGGACTGATTGGGGTTTAGTTGTACCAATTGTCCTTTGCATACCAATAAATTAAAATACGTATTTTATGTGAAAATTTTCTTTATTAAATCTTTTCTTACAATGATGGCAACATTACATTGGTCTCTGTATTGCCTGTTAGCAAATAACCAAACATACGTCACACAGATTTAAAAAGAACTGATCACTTGTGGAATATTGTCCAGGAAATATGCAATATTTCTTCCCAGTTCCTGTGGGAAGAAATTTTACTATTATTTCCTGTATATCCGCAATCTTATGGATAATTCGAAGGTGCAAATTTAATATTGAAGAATTGAATTTAATCCATTGTAAATCCATTGGCCTAAAACCGGAGTGTTAAGCTTTTCATGCATTTCTCCTTGCCCAAAAATACGCGACGTTTATGAGGGTTTGTATAATTTTTCAATTTTTATATTGGTTTATCTCCTTTAAGTATAATCATATAGATTTAATTTTTTAACCTGGAAGTTATTATTATTATTATCTATATGGTGGAAGGAAGCCTGAGGCTTATGCTGTACCAGACAAAAAAAAATCTGAATTACCCAGAGAGAGAGAGAGAGAGAGAGAGAGAGAGAGAGAGAGAGAGAGAGAGTCAGTCAGAAGGAGAAGGGAACCACCAAGAAAGAGAAGAATGATGATATCCAGCTCAGGACCCTGGGTATGCCAAGCCCATACTCACCAGATGTGAGTCCCTGGGATTAAGTTGTCAACTCTTGGGGAGGAGGCACAAGTTTTACATGCTTGATCAAAAAATACAGTAAATAAACACTTTTCTGGTTATTAGCATTAGCATTAGTAGAGGCATTTGATGCAAGAAAGCAAGCTTATGCAGCATCAGCCAAAAAAAAAAAAAAAAAAAAAAAAAAAAAAAAGTAACATAAATAAATAAAAATAACCACTTCCACGTCACCCCTCTGTTCGTTCGAAATACCTGTCCAGCTGAGCCTTAAACTTATTTAGGCTATCAACTTCCACGACAAGGGATGGAAGTCTGTTCCACCCACCAACCACCCGCTGGCTAAAGGCAAATTTCCGCACATCTATCCTACATCTGTCTTTCCTCAATTTGAATTTATGCCCTCTCAGGTGATTTTTCTGAGCTAGAGGAAGAATCCCATCAGCATTGAGCATGCTCAAACCATTCAAGGCTTTGTACACCTCTATCAGATCACCCCGCTGGTGCCTAGTTTCCAGACACTGTAATTTGAAAAACTTAAGCCTTTCTTCGTAAGAGAACCTCTTTGTCCCATTCACCAATCTAGTTGCCCTTCTCTGTACTCGTTCCAGCAGCTCTACATCCTTCCTGAAATGAGGCCTCCAGGCCTGTATACAGTACTCTAGGTGTGGCCTGACCATTGCCTTATACAAGGGAATAATCACCTCCTTATCCCTGCTAGAAAAATTCCTATATATCATTGACAATACACCATGAGCTACTCTTGCAGCTCGTCTGCACTGCTCAGAGAACTTCATATCTGCCTGCACCACCACCCCCAGGTCCCTTTCATTCTCTACCACTGTCAGTGTAGTACCACAGAGTTGATACGCTGCTCTGGGGTTGCTGTTTCCCATATGTAGTACTTTACATTTGTCAATGTTAAACTTCATTTGCCACCTCGAAGCCCATCTGCTCAACCTTTCCAAATCCTGTTGCAGCAGCATAGTGTCAGTAGTGTCCTTGACAACCCTGCCAACCTTCGTATCGTCTGCAAACTTGGACATTAAGCCTGATATACCATCATCAATATCATTTATAAATACAGAAAACAATAAAGGCCCCAATACTGAACCCTGAGGGACTCCACTAATAACATTAGTCCACGATGAGCAGTGTCCATTGATTACCACTCTCTGTCTTCTCCCCCTCAACCACCCCTTTATCCATAGCAGCAACTTGCCTCCAATGCCACACTGCTCCAATTTGTGCAGCAGTCTTCCATGTGCAACAGTATCAAAAGCCTTTCTAAGATCCAAGTATATAATATCAAAGTTATTCCCTGCATCCAGTTCTTTTGTGACTGCATCATAGTATCCAATCAAATTGGTCAGGCAAGACTTCCCCTTAACAAAACCATGCTGTGTCCTAGCTATAACTGAAGTCTTGTCTAGATGATCCTGCAGTGCTTCTTTCACCAGTGCCTCCATTAATTTTCCGGGAACAGAAGTTAAACTCACAGGTCTATAATTACTTGTGTCAGCCTTTGATCCCCCTTTGTGAATTGGGGTCACATTTGCACATCTCCAGTCAATGGGTACCTCCCCTGAGTCCAAGGAAGCTCTCATAATTATGGCTAAGGGTTTGCTTACCTCCTTTGCTGCCTCCTTTAATATAACTGGATAGATCCCATCCACCCCAGGTGCCTTTCTTGTGTTTATCTTCAACAATTTCTCCTCCACTTTGCTCTCAGTTATTACAAGATTCTCTAGCTTACTGCTAGAATTGAATACACCTCTGGCATTCCCCTCGCTGAATAACTCCTCATGTGTGAATGTCGATGCAAAATATTCATTTAGTTTGTTAGCTACCCGAGCAGGGTCATCAACAGTTGACCCATCGATCTCAAGTGGACCAATCTGATTCATCCCCTTCCTTCTAGAGTTTACATAAGTAAAGAACTCTTTGCTGTTTTTCTTCGCATCCCTTGCCAAGGATCTCTCGTAATCTGCCTTCGCCTGCCTAACCTCCTTTGTAACTTGGTTACAGATCAACTTGTATCTATCATAGGCGTCCGTGTCACGTGTTAATTTGTATGTATCCCATGCATTTTTCTTCTCTGCCATATGCCTCATTAGTTCATCTGACAACCATTTAGGCCTAAACCTTGAACAATATTTCTTAGTTGGTATGTAAAGCCTAGTAGCTTCCACGATAAGTTCTTTGAATGCTTCCCATTTTGAATTTGCTGTTGGCAATATCATCAGTTGATCCCACTGTATAGAATTTAAATACTGTCTCAGTCCATTGTAGTCGCCTTTACGAAAGCAATACCCCTTCCCTTTACCCCTAATGGTAGTTACCTCTTTGAGTAACTCCCACTTCAGCACACTGTGATCACTGCCACCAAGTGGTTCATTTATCTGCAGATTCTTAATGCATGAAGAATCACTACTGATAATCAAATCAAGAGTATTACTCCCTCTAGTTGCCTCCCGAACATGCTGATGTAGAAAACAATCATCCAATAAATCCACAAAAGCCTTGCTACTGTGTGAGTGACCAGCCCCCAAATTCCAGTCAATATCTGGGAAATTAAAATCCCCCATTATAAGACTCTCTGATTTACTGGCCCACTCTATTTCTCCGAACAGTTTCTTATTATACTCATCAGAGTCATTAGGCCTATAGCACACTCCTACTCTCAATTTTGATCTCCCAATGCTTATGTCACACCAAACTGACTCGACACTGCACTGTCCAGCGATGTCGACTGGCTTCACTTCCTTGGATTTTATGTGTTTTTTAACTAATAGCATAACCCCTCCTCCCTTCCTATCCTGTCTATCCTTTCTGTAGACATTGTACTCCCCAAATTCCAGTTCTGCATTTCTTATATCTGTGTGACACCACGTCTCTGAAATCCCCACAATATCTGCCTTTGATGTTTTGAGCAATACCTCAAATTCATCAAATTTATTTACTAAACTCCTAGCATTGGTGTACACACAAGTATACATGCACCTGTTCTTTTTCTTAGCTACCCTAACACAACCCATGTGTTTACTTGTACCCCAATGATTCCCAGCAGTCTCTGAAATATCCTGCATCTTATTTTCCAGGCTGCGGCTCATTCCAATAGAAGCAGTGCAAGAATCACTTTCACCTCTGCCCGTGGCTACTGTTAATCTATTGGTCCTTGTATCCCCCCAATCTAGCAGTTTTCCGACCCACCTAACATTGCCTCGATAGCATCAGCAAACATTCTTGCACCCTTTCTATTTAAGTGTATCCCATCCCTGTAGAAGCAGTCTCTCCTGTTAACAAGTACAGACCAGGCTGAAAAAAATTCTACCCCTTGAGCCCTGCACAATCTTTCCAGGGCCGAATTGATTGACAGGGCTCTCATCATATACTCCCTCCTATCGTGTCTGGGCAGAATTGCAGACACTTTCAATTTCAACCCTAATTCACGGCTTTTTTTCATCAGTGACCTGTACTTGTCAAGTAATTCCGCCGGTCTCCTACTCTTATATTCCGGGATAGCTTTATCAAATTACAGGAATTTACAAGAACTTTTTCATATTTATCGATCAAGTAGACCGCTCGGCTACGTAGACGGTGGATTGATAGAAATTTTGCAAATTAAATTTTGTTATGGGATATTTCTTTTTGGTATTGAGTAGATGCTGAATTTCATTTTTGATATAAGGTAAGGTAAGCAGCAGCCATTATGAATCCACTGCTGGTGGAAGCCTCCTCAACAATTCATGTTGAGGGAAATGGACCATAATCTGCCAAGCTGGTCCAGGATTGGCAGATCGACCGTATTTAGCAGTCTGGGGGTTTGAACCCCGGTCTACTCAAAGGACGTGTGCTAGTGCACTCCCACTCCTGACCACTCGGCTACGGTGGCCATTTTTGCTATTTATATCTGTAATTAATACATATTATCACTCCAATTTAATAATGAAATTGAAAATAAATAGGTCTGCTTAGAAACTTCACTTCTGATATTCTGCTTAAATAAATACTTTATTGGCTTGTCTAACACGGATGTGCATGTACGCTACTGGACACAATATGTCGGTCAACACATCTGAACACTACATTGTGCGCATGTCAAAATCCAAAGACTAATAGTACAGTTTTCGCTCGTAGGACGCGATCGCAGGCGTCTTTGACGCTTGCCGCGTGCGTGTTAATGACGCATTCCCCGCTCATTTTAACGGCCCTGTCTGTTGACAGAACCATTGAAATGCCTCGATAACAATCACGATATTGGTCAATGGCAAGAACTGCACTTTACAGCCCGTTTACTGCACTTTACAGTCAGTTGACATTAAGAAACTTGAATTTTTCGGTAACTCTTACCTTAGTCTGCAGTACTGAGAGGTCATCTTGAGGAAATTTTGTATACTTTGGGTTCAATTCAAGTAAAGCGTCTGATGCCCTCCCAATGCCCTCTCCCTTGACTGTAGCTTAGTTAATATATCAATATGGCGGCGACCATCATCTACCACAACAGCTTGAAAGATACTAATTGAGAAAGAAAACGATCCGCACTTATAAACACAATTGGAAGGAAATTTTTTATTGAGCGAATTTAAATGTTACGGGTGAGATAGTGTTATCCATTCTGGGATTACTGAAAGTCTGAAAATAATAACTGGATAAACGAAACAAACACCGTACTAGCAATCAATGTAGGTAAGGTTGGATTAATTAAAATACGGCACAATTTAAAAGAAATTATTTATTTTTGTTCTATGTTGAACAGTTTCACCTTAATACGAGTGGCGTTGGAAAAGTTCATGCCTGGGTATGAAGAGTTTGTTTGAGGAGTCTGGTAACATGTTACTTTTTTCTTACTTTTCAACATATGTCCCTTTGGAGTCAATACACTTTCGCCACCGATGCTGCAATGCGTTGATTCTTCCTGCGAAAAAAGTTTTCTCTTGGACTTCCAGGGATGCATCCGCTGCAGCAATGACGTCACTGTCCGTGGTAAAAAAGGATGCCATCCAGGTATTTTTTCAAATTAGGAAATAGGTTAAAGTCCGATGGCGATGGATTGGTGCATATTCGGGATAATCCAAAATTTGAAAACTGCATTCATTCAATGCAACCAGGATAATTACCGAATTGTGAGCAGGTGCGTTGTCCTGGTGGAACAAGACTCCTTTTCTGAAATTTCTTTAGCTTTTGTCTTTGATGTTTTCATGCAAAAGAAATTATTAATTTCTTTTGCATGAAAACATCAAAGACATTTCTTTTGCATTATTAATTGTTAAGAAATTAACACCTCACAAGGTCTGCGTACCATGTCTCTGTGACTGTCTGGTCTTTCTGGAGATAATCCACTAGCAGCACTCCACCAGCATCTCAAACATCGATGTCATCACCTTGCCAGCAGAAAGAATCGACTTGGCTTTCTCTGGAGGGGAAAAAGAGCCGTGTTTACTCTCTTTGGACTGCTCCTTTGTTTCTGGTTGAAAGTGAAGACTCAGATCTCATCCAGGGTTACAAACCTTCCAAGGAAATTTGCTGGATCTTCTTGAAAACAATGCAATGTTCACACTGCCAGCGGAACACTGTAAGCCTGCTAAGCAGGGCATAGGGGCGCCAACACCTGGGGGCGCCGAAATTCAAAACTTTTATTACAAAATATTTAATAAAAATATCTCAAGGGCGCCAAATACATTTCTGCCTAGGGGCGCCAAAAACTAAAACCCTAACGCGCCGTGCCTGATTACGTTCACTTCAGTTAAACAATTCTTGTGCGTTTTTGATCTACTGTCAAGAACTTTGGGACTCATCGCGCTGACATGTTTTTCATAAAAGCAAGTACTGTTATTATGTAGCACACGTTCAGATGAGATGCCCGAAACGCTGGAAATGTACCAAACTGTCACTCGTCGATCACTCATCACCAGATCATGCGCACTATCAACAACTTCTGGAATGATGGACATTGCAGGTCTTCCACAGCGTGGGTCATCTTCTAGGCTCTCCACTTTTAAATTCTGTTGCCCACTTCTTAACCATTGAATAAGACGGGGCATCATCCACCAGTGTTGTAACCATATCCTCATGAGTTGCCTTTGGCATTGTCCCTTTTTTCCCTCCAATTATTGGATGACTGCACAGTAACTGATTTTGTCCATCTCTCATTCACACAACCTTGTTGACTTCAGAAGGCTTTATTGAAACTGCATGAAACTTGGTGAGTTACTATTTGAAGTGTTATACATTAAGTACAGAAATTTTTAACGCCGCACTACCCTGTCATACTCAAGGATAAAAAAAATGGGATTTATAAAGTGTTTAACACGAACTTTCGGACAAATTGAAAATATACCCTATTAATTCTCTTCTATCACTTATAGATGACTATAATCTCGATCGATTCATGATCTACAGTAATTTTCAGCAGCAATTAAAAGGGATTGTCCCATTGAGAAAACTTTTATAAAAATAGTTCCATATAAAAATAATGCTCGTACTGCAAACTAAATGTGAGATTATTCATACAGGAGTATGTTAATGTCTATGTATGTACAGCAGTATAAGTATGTTTATATCACCAATAGCTTTTACAAAAAAAAAGAGAAAAAAATATAGGAATTCTTCAATTTCCTGATGACAACTTTTTTATTTAAGAGATGCAAGACAATGATGAAATTCTTAGATTTAAGAAGGAAAAAATGGGCATGAACTACACATGCAAAAACAATAACTGCAAATTTCGAGATGCGCAGTTCGCGAACCGAAAACTTGTATTTGCAAAGTTAGCGACATGTTCGCTTGTCATCACTGTCATGTGATCAACGAAAATTTTATGCAGACCAAAATGCCGGTAAACGATATAAGTTATGCTTTTTAACAGTTGATCCTGGTTCCCCTTCTGGCAACACTAGGTGGATCAGTGTCTTTGGCAGCACTCCAGATTATGAGTACACCTTGTCACCGCGTTGTGGGCATGGCCAAATTCGGGACGGATTCAAGCAAAGGAAGTGTGGATTTTTTAATAAATTTTCATTTTTGGCTAGTGAAAAAAAGTTTAGGTTAGTTTACGCTAGTAATTCAGGACAGACTCAAGAAAAAGAAGCCACTTCCTCCAGAGGTGTATTCATAAAGTGGAGTAATAACAGTCTTTTTTGAGACGGTACATACTTTACTGGAACTGGCTCACCTTCCCGTGGTGTGAACGAGTACCCAGAATCATCTCTCCAGGTGATTGATGCTTCTGGGTGGCCAAGCGGCCAGACAACAACAGAACATGCATACTACTCGCACAAACCTACACCAAAGACATTTCTGACCCTTTTACAGTTGATTCTGTTCTTTACAACGATATGAGTTGAACAGACGTTCCAGGTGCCCCTTACATATAAACATGCCCATGTCATTTAACAGTTGATAAAAGTTTTATTAACCTCCCCCCTCAACGAATTGTATCCAACCAAGAACGATGAATTAAACTTATGTCTGTAGTTCAGTGAGAATGCAAAAGTGTCGAAAACTCTCTCGTGGTTGACGATTGTGTGGCATATATTACTTCCTGAAAGGAATACCTAAGATTATTGAAATTATTTTATTCCATATCCTTCTTAAAACTGGTTGTTGGAAAATTAATTATTTGATTTCGAAGCATTGAATAGTCCAATGAAGGACTCCAAAAGTCGTATCCAACTTCGTCATTTCCAGTCATTAACGAAAATAACAACAAGTGTTGGGAAGGTAACTACAGATCCATGAACCACTTTTCCGGCCGGCCCTGAAATTAATTAATTAGGACTCATTAGCAGCCACCACTCCCATTATCAGATCTTTACGAGGCCAGTTTTGATTTTTTTCCCCTTCAGACAGCTGCGTGTTTCCTTCAGCATTTGTCTCTCCTTATTTAAATGACCTATACCAGGAAGAGGTGTATCAAAAGAAAAAAAAACAAAACGAACGCTCATATTCGTATTCTTCTGGCCTTCACAATGATCTGTCTCTAAATACGCATTCAAAAACAGTAATGTCTTACACAGGTTGCATCGCGTTTTTCTTTAACTGAATGCGAACAAATATATTTGCATTGAACAGCAGTTGGAAAACTTTGTCGAATACTTTAATAGACAAAAGGAGGTACTCCTCACGATAAAACTGGCCGCAGATTGGGGGACCAGTGAAATTTTACTTCTCCCTCTTAGGATACACGTGTGCGGTCTACCAAGGTCATCTCAAAGTGGAAGCAACAGGTGCACACAACAGTTGCACGGGATTGGCTGCACAATTCGTTACCAAAAAAAGAGAGAAGAAAATCGGCATCTGGATTCGTGATGTTCATTTTATTTTTTAAAATGATTTCTCGGAACGTTGCTTTACCAGTATTAAAAAAAAAAATTACGCTAACGAATGACGTAAAGAGAATAATGAATTTCTTAGAACACTTAATTCCCACCTATCATTTGATACTACAGTTCGTGTTTTTCGACTTTTTTTTAAACCACGAAAGCTATTTTAGGAACAGCCAGACATTGATACGAATTACGCAGCTGTTGTACATCTAAAGGAAAGAAAACTAAAATAAAAACACAGCCGGCCTACTCTCGTTTTAAATAATTAAACTTACACGCAATGTTTCGATTGGCTACTTTAGAAATTGCAGCTTTAATACTCAACTCCATAGTTATGGATATTGTACGTGAGTGGAATGCGTACTTTAACCGAAGATTCATCGCAATAAATAAGATGACACTTACTGTTTTCTGGAAATATCACCACTTGTTGCGTCTGTCCATAGAAGTCATCTCCAGTTGGAACCGTGTCCTCTTCGTCGGTAGGAGTCAACAGTTCACCGTCCGCAATAAGGGATGGAAGACCGGATCTGGGTATGTGTGTCTGTGGTGGAACTCTCAGTCTCAATTTCTGCAAGATCTGACGTTTGATGTGTTCGACTTTCAACTTTCGTAGTTCCTGTGGAGGGAGCTCGGTATTTGACTTTCGTTGCAATGCACATCCACTGCAAGGCACGCTGTGGGCTTCCGCAGAAGTAATCGTAGTCTGCTCCCCGAAATTATCAGTTGTCGACAGCTGAGCGTCCGTGGTGACTGATGTTTTGTACACAGAGCAGATGACGGCTGCCAGCAGCCACAGCCAGGTGATGGACGTTTTGGGAGACGGCATTTTCAACACGTGTTGTTACCCACTCTACGCAGCTTACAGCGATCGGGTGCTTCTGGTGGGTTATGAAAAGGCGGAAGAACGGACTTGCCGAAACGGTGTCGTGATTATACTCCGTAGCTACAGTCCAATCAGATAGCATTTATAGGAGGGTGCCGGCTTTCTCCCCCTTTATTTCCCCTTCTTTAGTAGCTGGCGCTCCAATACGACTACCATCCTTGTTACTAGGCGCTCACAAGTCAGCCGGGTCACCGTTTACGGAATTTTGAAACACGCGCTCGAAGTTACAGGAGCGAGATGAATGGATTTGTGGGCGCAAGAGAATCTGAGAAACTTCTGCGGAGTTCCGAGCACTGCTATAGGTTTGCCATCAAACATCCTTTCGATATAAATATGCAGTGACGTCATGAAAAAAGATCAGCTCTTCCTTTTGCTGAAAAAGCTTTTTACACTTCACAAGAGCGTTATGCAAGACATTTACTGCGAGTGTTGAGATGTTGATGCTGATGGTTAGGAAGGGCAGTGGTCACGCCGGTGTCAGATAACAGAACTTGTTTCACTGACCTTTCAGAAATGAATATGCAATTACCTTCGGGCGGGGGGAGGATCCTTTTCAATGGGATAGTAAGCCGCAAATGTCTTTAATCTTTAGGATGCGCGTGCGCATCGTATTCTGAATACAGGCGCAGCTTTTTTTATGAAAGGGACAGTGGGGAAAAAATTATTGAATCTAAAATTTACGAAAATGCGCAAACAGAGGTAAAGTTCAAAGATTAAACATCATTCTTTGTAAGAGTGCGTTGCTTTCTGCTTAACTTTTATATACAGCAAACAACAGGCTTTTAACATTCCTTAAGTGTTGAAGAACTTTGCACACATAATAGGTATTATCGCAGCAATTGCACAAGGAATTCAGCTCGTAAGCAGATTCAGTCACGTGTTCCATTCTTTTCTAAAATTTTGTTTGTTTGTCTTGACTTGAATTATTGTTGGATACAAGCGACCTTCCTTAGTCCAGTGGCAGCACCAGATAGGGACTAAAAGGGCTGCAACCTCCATATGATAAAAATAATATGTTTTCTTTTTTTTTAATGCTATATGATGATATGCTCAGTGATTCCCCAGAACTCTTCTTTAGTCACCGACCCCACTGGAAATTCCGGGGGCCATGATTGCATTTAAGAAGCACTGAAACATTTCTGCGAAGGTGACGGCACTTTCCATTGTGATGTCAACACAATCTCGCGCACAAGTTTGGATGAATTATGTAACAGATGGCAAATGAAATCTTCGAAATACGACCACACCTTTACGAGTGTCGCAACGTTTATGAGAAGTGCGTCTTACCACTGTGCTGTGACGGAAGATGAGAGGGAGGCCACCACATGCGAGTGGGGGCAAAGTTCGTCCTGATTGGAGTAGCAAAAATGAGAGGAGTTTCTTATAAACCAAATTACTGATGACAATAATGAATAGCCATAATGCACGTCGGAAGAGGGCATTCCACTCCTTTCAGATTTTATACTTCTTATTACTTCATGACTCTTGCTAGACAGACACCGACCCTTTCATAACTAGGTGTCCCCTCATTAGAAAAAAATTCTAGGGCCATTCGTGCATCTGTACAGACAAATGGAGTGCGCCAATATATCAAATTACATTTATTTATGGATGACTTTCATTACCCAGATATTAGCTGGAATTTGTGGGTTGGTCATTCACTTAGCAGCGGTACATTTATGAACTTCCTAGATCACTTCTCAGAGTTTGCTTTCCTTTCGAGATGCAACAAGGCGAAGCAACGTTCTTGCGATATCGCTAGAATTCACCGACAATAAAAATCTGCAGATAAAGTGTATACCTTAAAAATGAGGATACCTTAAAATTTCACTGTCACGTTTGCTTTTTTTGAGGAAGTTAACTTTTAGTTTTACTGGTTTATTAAGAAATCACTTAACAAACTTTAAAGAACCCTGAGCCCTTGTAGGTAGTCAAGATGAATAATTACAGTCTTCCCCATACCGAGTGGAAAAGACCTGAGTTCGAAGGCCGTCAATAATATGGGGTCCTTTTCACAATATGGCTGAGTTAGTGGGTTTTGAGCGAGGGTAGCATGGTTTCTTTCTCTCGAAAATTTGGTTTTTTCGTCCAGCAAACAGAAAATCGACCACAGAACACAAGCAATTTACAGATATAATATAAACGGTGCAATATGGCCTAAATTGTAGATGCACCTACTACAACAACAAAACCTGAATTTTTATGAAATTTAAATGTTTGACCATCAAGTTCCGCTTATACGTTGTTCCCCTGGCTTCTCTCATAAGTATCCAGTAGGAACGACAAGCATGTTCGGGCTCCACCTATCTTCACACTGTTTTTTTGTGCAAGAATTGAGTCAGTGAAATTTTTATTGGTTCACTTTCACAACCACAGTTGCGTTAGTTGGGGAGAATTGCACCGTTTTTTTTTCCTTCCGGATTTGGTTTCCATCTGGAAAACGCTCGGATAATATAAGTAATTTAGAGGCATAATAACAACAACGCCCCATAGCATGAAATAAAGACAAAACAACATGTCACCATCACGAGTTTATCACGGTACAAACCGATAACGGACGAGTACCTTCACTCCAGCCAGTTTCACGTCAAGCACGACAATGTTGTCTGAGATTCTTATTAGGGCGAATCGATGTAGTACAATTGAAGATATGTCACCGAGCTGGCACCACCACCCCTCGAGGATGCGCAGTTCATATAATCAACGTCCTCCCCACACCGGGTTGAAGAGTTCGAATCCGTCAATGATGCGAGGAATTTTTATAGTTTTTTTTTTTTTTTTTTTCACAACTGACTTAGTTAGTCTCAGGCGAAGACAGGGTTTTTTCTCCCGAAAACTCAGGTTTTTCATCCAGCAAACAGCAAATCGACTACAGAATGCACGCAATTCACAAACATATTATATGCGATGCAATATGGTCGAAGTCGCTGATGCATCTAAACCCCAAAATAAACTTCCATTTGAGGAGTGTACAGGAAACAATGAATTCTCTTACAGACGGTCTTCAGTGAGTGACACAGCTGTTGTTTTCTATTAGACCATTGTTTTCTATTAGACCTCAGGTGGAGTGAATGGAAGTTTACCGCGTAAAAGGACTACTAGGGTTCACAAGACAACTAGAGAGCAAATAAAAACTTCGAGATTAAAAACAATCGAAAATGCTTTGAAGTGAAAGAAATTTAGAAATTTTGAAATTTTTCTTTCAAATTTCTTGAAAATTTGAAATTCTTGAATTGAAAATAGTGAAATTATTTCTACCTGTGTCCATAGTATCTGCTTTTTGGTAACAGTGATTTCTTATGGGAATTCTTTTCTTCCCCTTCCATATCTTAGTAGAAGCTCGATTCATCGACCTTTCCCCTATTCTAGAATACCAGCATTCCATCAACCTTCTAGAATTATCTGCCAGCATTCGGATACTATTCAAAAGCTATGAGAATGCCCACGTAACTGACAAATCTTGACTGATTACGCTGTTGTGGGTAACCTTATGGTGTATTTTACGATATATGGCACAATATGGCCTAAGTTGCTGATGCGCCTTAAAACTCCATAATAATAACAGCAGGCCTCACTCATGGATTAGCACAAGCTACCATTCACGAAATATAGGAAAGCTAAGGGAAGTAGATACTCAAATATCATTAACAGCTGCCAGTGGGATCGAGTCTGCAGCACCTGATGCGTTGTAAAACTGAAGGAAACATTCTTGGATGCGGTCCAAGAATGTGTTTCCTTCCTCCATTAACACGATCTTCCCGCAGCTCTTAAAATTTCGGAAAGTTTTCTTAACGGATGTTTCCGTTTGTATTCGTACTATTCCTTGATTCCCAGGATCTACTAGCGTGCCATTTCATGTGTTAAGCGGAAATAGTAGTGTCGGTACACTCAAAAGTCCTTCACTGTGATCAGCAAACTGACAACGAAAACAAGAGACCAGAAATTCTACCGAAGGCGTCATACTGTAGTGTATTTATTGTGGTGTATTTTTAAGTCTGGTAAAGTCGGAAAGAAATATGATCCGTACAGCAGGTGCAATGCACCTGAGCCCCAGAAATATGATGCACACGTGATACAGTGGGTGCAAGCACTTGAGCTCCAGAGTAACAAGCAAGTCCTCAATCCAGGAGGACTCCTCATTGTTTGTAACATTAATTCTAGCACCTATTGTCTTCTGATCTGCCCTGGGATCTGTGCTTTTCTGGCGCTTTCTCAAATGAGCACCACCGTGGTAATAAAATATGGAGAACTTGGATGTGCGGAAAAGCGTTAGTAACAGGGCAATTTAAAAATAGTTTTTGCTGATAAGTTAGCTAGGAGTGAAAAGAAATGGCAATGTCGAACGCCCGGATGTCTGCTTATTTTTATACCACTGGTGACGCATTTTTTGATTTTCTCAATTTCAACCACGCTCATCTTGTCTAAGCTGTTGTCGGGTTGTTTTGCGCATCAACCGGCTATAGTGCGCCAAGCACAAGGTTGAGTTGAATGTTTTGATATTTATAAATTCAGTTTGCTTTACGCGCGTTTGTGCCTTTTATCTGTCTTTTCTTTTTTTGTACTGGCTGTTTCGACTTTGGTTTCTTTAGTTAATTCACTTCTGTATTTTCTTGATAGAACTGATAAACTTATACCATCTGGTATAAATCTATCAGATTTCAGATATTCGTGACATTATATTTATCCCCTAATCTTTATTACTAGTAGGTACCATAATATTGGTTACAATCTATTGCTAGTTCATGCCCATCACGGCAACAGAGCCAGGGGCTAGGCATTCTCTTAGAATGTGCTCGACTCTTCGACAGTGGAAAGCTAATGCTAATATTTTTTGATTCGCTAATTAAAAAAAAAATAAATAAATAAAACATTTTTTTATTTGTATTTATTAAAATATCAGAATCCAGCATTGGATCAACGGGATCTACCGAAACTCTGCGAATCTCCTGCAGCTCAGCACTGCTCTTACGTTAGTTAGCACTGCTCAGCAATGCCCTTACGTCATACTAGTACAGTGCAGGGGTTCTTCTGAACCTCTGCAGTGCACCAGGTATTCATTTCAATTAGCCATACTACTTCTAACAGGGCACTTAATTGGATTTGTTTTGATATGTGCGAATTGGTTAAAATTTCTTCTTTACTGTGTGCTAATTTTGCACTGATTTTATCTTTTGTAAATATAGTTTCGAACTGACGCTGACGCTTTAAGATATCTCTTAGAGACAGAAACATATTGCTGAATGTTTTGTGAGGTCACTTACATCATTAATATTGGTGCGAAAGCCTTTCCATTGTATGAAGGAATCCATTATTTGGTTTTGTTGATTCTTTCGGGTTGTTTACGAAGGGCTGTGCTCTTATGTTTATCCGCTTTTGTTTTCTCTTTTTTGGGAAAGGTCTATCTGTATTCATTTCTTTGTCTGCAAAAAGGCCTAGTACTGATTCGTCTTGGTGTTTTTCATGTATTTCCACTTCATCATAAGAGTGGAGTGTGTTCCATGTCGTTGCTTTTTTATGCTAATTAGAGGCAGGTTGTTTGGTAAGATAGACGCAGGCATATCTGATGCTTTTCTTGTGCCTGAAATGAAGTAAGTAGTAGTTGTTTTGCCTTAAGTGAGAAGAATTTGCTTGGTGGGATTGTGACGTCTGAGTTCCCATACTTTTACTTCTGTGGTTATCTAGGATTCTAGATGAATGTTTATTTTCTTGGTCTCTTCGTATACAGTATTATGGTATTTTAGCACATGTCCCAATCAGGAATGTTCGGTAGCTGATCTTAAATTAGGGTTTTGGCTCTGCTCTGATATTGAACATTCCTGAATTGAGTCCACATTTATTTATTGTATTAGACGGAATGGGCCAACTTTTGGCGACCTGCCGTATTTACATCATATAGACAAAGCCTTAAAAAATAATAGTTTCTATGATGGCTACGTTCAGATTAGGTATGTTAATTTTCACAGATAAGTTTTTTTATTATAAGGTTCCTAGATACACGCAGGTACCTTTACAAACCCTTCATGGCATTAAGCCAGAGGTTATATCACTGAGATATCACATAGATTTTGTCAAGGGTATATAGATGACTGTAGTTAATGTAATAATTAACTACAGTACTGATTTTAAATTCTGAGTAAGTTCTTGTAACGATCATGTCCACATCAGGAATATAATACTCAGAAATAAGATGACAAATTGTAGAAGTAGTTGCAAAAGAGGGATGATGTACCGTCTCCATCTGCAGCACAAGGGACCGTCCGAAGCCCTACTGTCCAAACTACTTGAATTTGGGCACAGGTTCCAGTCGACGTTGTGCAAATATGAATCTGCAGTATAAAAATTACACAGGTATGCAGGCAAGTTGCTGCAATAGCCAGAATCCAGCTGTAATCTGTTATCCGCCTGTCCACCCCCGCCAAAATAAATTTCTTTGTGACTTTGTTTCCTGCCCTCGACCTTCACATTTATGACAGACAGGTACCTAGCCTTGAATCCGATGACTCACTGGAGTGGAATGGGGAAATCAAGAGGAAAGCATTGGGACTGCTACATGATTGCATCTTTCTCCGATACTGACAAATGGTGCCCCAGCATGGGTATCATGCGTGTTCTGCAAACCAATTGTTAGAAAGTTGCTTTTCATTCAACGCACACTGCTTTTAAAAATTGTGTAGACGTGTCGAACAGTGTCAACTGAAACGCTGAAAGTTACCTATGGAACACTACCAACTCATTTACTCTTAGTATACAAAAGCATGTGTTTTCACTTGCGGTGGGGATATCCGTACAAGATACTTGGAATCCACACCTGGCACAAAAGGGTTAGTGCAAGTCTTGGATGCAAGAGCGGTACCACCTAGTGACCAATATAAAAGGTTAGTAAAAATGAATGGGTGAAAGATAGTTGTCTTTCCTTTCTGGTTTACTAAAAGTAAAGTATTCGGACTTCTAGGCGCGCTAGTCACTAAAGTTTCGCTGTAGTCACTAATCTCGTTTGACAAATGGGAACCTGTTGCCTAAGTACATCTGAAATACAAAAGCAATTTGTGACAGTGGCTGCACAGCGTCAAGCGATGGACGAAATTGACGTGCAACTCTGAAAAATTTTGCAGAACGTTCTAATGGAAAAAAGGTTGTCGTGAGCTAACTACTGGCAGTCATAATTTCGTTAAACAGAGTATACACGATGGAAGAAGAAAGCTTTTACCTACATTCCGAGGAAATTAGAAGAGGTGAATAAAGCTACAAAGTGGAAGCCATGGGCAGGTGCACTTTGACTTCAAAATTGATTTAGGAAGTAATGAGATGTTAAAAACTGTTTGGTGCCTGTGGGGGGGCAAGGTCATGGCATACTGCCTATTATAGTACTGCTTGGCCTGTACATTTATGAATGCAATACTGGGTGACTGATGTTTCAAGTCTCACTAGTTCAATTATGGCCATATCTCAAAGCACATTAACTGCCAGAGATGGCTTTCATCAAAAATGTTTCAAAGTATGTGTTAATAAATGAAATTGAGATGGTATGGCAGCGTAAGACTCGCATTGAGGACTGAAGCGAATGAAATCCTCAAGAACATATTTGATTTCTACAGAATGGGTTGTGCACGTTTGTGCTGAATAAATATTGCACATTTGTTTAATTTTCTGGAGCCTATTTCAAAGTTGTAACTTCTCTGGAATTTATCTGGTTTTTCTATACGACGATATATCATTAAGATTTTAGAATCGCAATTGCAGCCAAAGGTGAGAAAACACCCACCAAAATTATAATTTCGAGTCTGGATACAAAGCTCTTAGAGATTCTCAAAGTGACACGAAAATGACTAATACACAAATTTAAACAAGAATCAAGAACTAATAACTTCTGATAGATTTAATGAAACTAGTACACGCTCTGTATTACTAGGTCAATTTACCTTTCGGATGTTTTTAACTTGAGAGAAAACCTACATCGAGCTGACGCCAGGACTATTAATCATGTCTTCTGTGATACGGCTCCCAATTCCAATATAATGTTCCAAAAGCGAAAAAAGATAAATGTCAGGAACCTGCTGACTGTTTAGAACTTTGGAGGATGATTTCAACTCAAGAGGACATCATTTACGTAGTCTTCAATGGTTTTGAAACGTGTAGTGTTTTACTGATATTATATGCATAAACAGATTGCACTGTGGACAGAAAAATTGAGACGGAAAAGGGTCCTTAAATGTCCTCGTGGGTATTTAAGGTAAGTTGGTAGAATCGTCATCCTCGCCCACATCGAGTGGAAAAGACCTGAGTTCTAATCCCGTCGATGACGTGAGAAATTTTGACGACCTTTTTTACAACATGGTTGAATTTGTCGGTTTCGGGGGATGGTAGCGTGTTTTTTTTTTTTTGTCCCGGAAACACAGGCAAACACATCGTCCAGCAAACAGAAAATTGGCTACAGAACGCATGCAATTCACAATATACGTATATGACCACTCAATATACGCAATATGACCTTAGTCGCTGATGAGCCTACAACCCTACAAAAACAAACCAACAAGCTCCTTAAACACTGTACACTGTGCCAATGCAGATATCACAAACGGCAAAAACACTGCTCGACAAAATTAACAGAACAAAATGTTTTTCATGAATATTTTATTGTGAACAATGTCGACGAAAGGCGAATATTTGATACAATGAGCATCTTGGTATGCAAACTTCGAGTATCCAAAAGAACTAGATCTAGAAAAGAACCTTACAGAGCCACACATTATGCAAATTATTCATGCCTATAAAACCAAGGGTTGCGACCACATCATTTCACTTCCATGTTTTGGCTTGCTCAGTGGGATAGCCACATCTCCAGTACTCAGGACGGCAAGTTATCGTCATTAAGATGATTTTGAAATGGCGGGCTGTTGGATGACTTGAAGCCGAAGGTGAAGGTGAAGGTGGCATGTTGGCTCAATGTGTCACGCAGTGTCGGCTCGGTACTATGGAAACAGTTTCAGGAGACAGGAACCATTACAAGAAGAGCAGGCTAAGGTCACCCTAGGGCTACATCAACCAGAACAGACCGCTATCTGGCTTTAACAGCATGACGAAACCCTACGATGTCCTGTCATGGTTCTTGAGGTTGCCGCGGCCTCAGGTGAAAACATTTCCAACAAGACTGTATTAAGAAGGCTCAATTCAATTGCACAGACTCTATACAAGGAAGCCAGTGGTTTGTATCCCAGTAATCCCAAGCCACCGCAGAGCTCGTCGAAACTAGTGCCATGAACATGTGACTTGGAGCTACAGTTCTGTTCTATGATGAGTCCCGTTTTAGCCTGTCAAACAGATTCTACACGTTATTTCATCTGGAGGCAACGAAGAATGCGGTACCACCCTTCCAACATCAGAGAAAGTGGAGACGATGTTCTCGTGTGGGAAACGGCCGCACTTCTCTTCTTATTTTTGATAGGGATACCGTAACTGCGCAGAGATATCGAGAACAGATCCTCGAACCCTATGTGCAACTTTTTAGGGGTGCAGTTAGCTCAGATTTTCTTTTCATGCACGACAACACCACTGCACATAGAACGAACTCACGTGGTGGAGTTCTTGAATCTTGAAACTGAAGATATCCAACGACTTCCGTGGCCAGCACGATCAGCAGACTTATATCTTATTTCAAGTCTTTTTTAAGTCTTATTTCAAATAAGACTTTTCCATATGGTGCAGAGTCATCACAGCATTGTACTAGTCGTGATACTTAGGAACCAACCGTTCACGTATTAGGTGATGAATAATTTTTATTTTCAACTGGTATTTACTTGGATATTTAATTATTTCGATGTCTCGCTAATGGATCTTAATAGGAATGAAATGGAAGGACAGGAAACAACAAATTCGTTTTGTTTTTAATGTTGTTTATTGTTAATTATTTTATTCGAGAGAGTGCTTCTGAAACATACGCTCTTTGTTACAACTTGATCTTATTAAATAAAGGGATACTTAATTAGAACTGGCCAGTACACATTTTTAATGTAACATTTGTAATTTCGACGTTGACACTTATGTCGTCACTCTTACGTAAATCAATGCCCTTTGGCCCAGCTTTCTTACACAGTAATGACCTAACGTTGCTGATCTAGTAGCCTGATTTTGCACTACTACAAGAAAGAAAGAAAACTGTGTATCATCAAATATACTGGCAGATGACAGGCAATAACAGACTTGTTTGTTCTAAAGCACTGTTTCCCAACGCATGGCTCTTGAACCTCCTGGGGGTTCACCCGAAAATGTAATGTCAGATGTTTTCCGTACGTCAACATTTCAAAGCTTCAAACCGCAGCCACATTACCGGATTGAACGAGATTATAAAGTCATATTAAGCGAGGGTTTCATGTTTTTATTTTTACAGGGAAGTGGCTGTTTGCGGAAACTAGTCTATAGCAAATACACATTTAATAGAAGGAAGAAAACCGATCGAATAAACAAAATGCCCGTTGGAAACCAATTCTGGAAAGCAGCTTTATTTTTAGGACCATAATTCTGAATTGGTTAAGCTGTGGCTCTTCTGAAGATTGAATTAAGCATTATTTATGGTAATAGTTTCTCTAAGAAATCGTAGGTGCGAATTAACCGCTTAAAGAATTGAACTTATCTTAGTGTCTAGAAACGAAGTTTTTAACCGACGTTGAGTTTAAAGAGTAATCCTTTGACCAGTTCGGTTCACTATGTTTTAACACATTTACCCCCTCTCCACTGGATAACTCCTGCTGAGTTATTCCCCCCGAAGTTTAAAAATCGTATAAAAGTGAATGAACCAGGAAATTATCATTACTTCCTTTTCGCACTGTTACCAACGGTCTTTCAGGAATAGGAAATATATCCTCTCTATGCCCTTGTTTAAAAATCGGAAAGCTAATAATTAAACAGTGCGTAAAGGAAAGCAATGATAATTTCCTGGTTCATTCACTTTTTTTCGATTTTTTTTAAAACAAGGGAATGGGAGGATATATCTCCACATTTGGTGCGTCTACCTCAGTAAGATGTTGGAAATGATTTGGACATTTACCAAAGCGAATTGGTAAATTCCAGGATTTATCGGATTTCGGGATTTTTACAGTAGGTAGGCAGGGTAGGCAGCAGCCATTATCAATCCACTACAGGATGGAAGCCTCCTCAACAATTCATGTTGAGGGAAATGGACCATAATCTGCCACGCTGGTCCAGTGCGGGTTGGCAGATCGACCGTATTTAGCAGTCAGGGGCTTGAACCCCGGTCTACTCAAAGAACACTCCCACTCCTGAACAGTCGGCTACGTAGACAGGCTTTACAGTAATATATATTAAATACCATGCAGTTTAGCAGAACTCAGCAGATTTTTTTTGACTACGCTAAGCATGAAATGGAAAACCAGCCCAATGTTTGAATATGTTTTTTATTGGTGAAACCAGTTATTATTATTTATTTTTTTTTTTAACCTTCTGAATCTGTTCAGATATTTCCTTTGCCAGGATGATGCCATTGCCAAGCAGCAACCACATAGGGGCGCTCTGTCCTTATGACTTTGTTCCTGTCATTCCCGTATTCCTCAATTGTACCTTCTCTATGCCGATGGATGATAATTAAATATATGTTCAGGGCTAGAAACAAAATCAACGACTGACCGATCCATTCCTTACAAGAAATGCTGGAAAACAGCAACATTTAACAAATTCGAGTTGTAAGTAACGTACTGAAGATGAGTTCTCTAAAAGTAGATCACAGCACGTTCGGCACCGTGACCTTAAAGGAGAAATTATCAATGTCTCTTCACATAGACAGTGATAATTTCATTTATTCCCAAGAACGAAATACAAATGTTAAGGAGGCTTTTTGAATAAACATGGTTACGTGATCCTGTATTATAAACGGGTTCAAGAGCACACTTCCAAGTTTGTAACTTCAAGGAAATGTAAGGTCTGTTTATAACAGTTGACCTTCTGTGCTTCTGTCTCATCAAGGAAGTGAGATTAGTTGAAGAAAGAGCGTAGAATTTTGCATTATCTGGCGTGGTGGCCAATTTTGAATAATTCAGGGTGTGTCTTTCGGGAAATACTCCTACCCGCTGAGATGCTACAGAAGGACGAAAATGAATTGAAATTAAGGTTGAAGAAGGAAGGAATTGAATAATAAATGTGATTCTTAAGAAACAGTTGTATTTTGAAATGTTAATGTAAAGCAGGGGAAAATTTAATATAAATTGTCATTTTTTAAGGTAATCTATTATAATAATATATTAACGGGCTCCAAAACAAGTAACTAATGCAGATCACATTGAGAGATTAAGAGGTTCAAATGAGTGATAGTACAGTAATAGTATTCGCCATATAGTTCAAGCAAGCCACAGGCTTTTGCTGCTCTGGCAAAAAAAAAGTAATAATAAAATAAAATAAATAAATAAATAATCAATCAAGTAGATAAGAAAACACAAATTATATGCTTCTCTTTTCACACACACACTAAAAAACACACCAAATTATGATATTAGGGTCCCTTGTAAATGATTACGTCTACCTATATTTATTTTGTCTGTAAATTGCGTGTGTTCTCTGGTCGATTTGCCTGTTTGCTGGACGAAAAAAACCCAGGTCTGGGGAAAAAAACCTTGCTATCTACACCTGAGATAACTCAGCCACGGTGTGAAAAAATCCCACTAAAGTTCTTCGCGTCATCGGTTGGAAAAGGCCCGGATTCGGGTCCACCCGGTGTGGGGAAGGACGGTGACGATACCACTGTGCTACCGCGCAGACTACATTCTCACACAGGTATGTATCAAGTAGACCTTTGGATTTATTCAAACCGTCAATTGCCCTCTACCTGCGAGGGCAACTTCCTCCAGCTATCAACGACTCGCTGGCTGATAACGTAAACAGATTTGAAATTAAAGAGGGAGTAGGTCTTACGAAGGTGAAGGTTTTTGTGTTATATCTTAATCCAATTCTACTTTCAATTTAGCCAGATTCACTATCTCTGCCCCTTTAGAAGGAAACTTATTCCAATAACTTGACACCCGCCGTTCGTAGGTGAACTTCATGAGATCAAGTCTTCTGTTGTTCTTTGAAATTTTATATTTGAGTTCCTTGGTTTGTGTCTCACCTGCAAGGAAGAAGAGACTATCCTCATTCATTTTACCCTTCAGTGTTTATACAACTCATTCAGATCTCCCCCAGGTACCTAGTTAACACACTTTGCAGACCACACCTTCTAAGCCTCTCTTCATATGTGTATGTATTTCCCTGATCGCCCTTCTTTGAAACCCTTTGCCGAAGTTTTGTCTTTTTTCAGGTGTGGTCTCTAGATCTGAATACAATATTCCAAATGCGGTCTAACCCTTACCTTGTATAGAAGAATAAAACATGGAACCAGGACATTCTACGCCTTCCTTCCTAGTCTCCTTTTACACTGCATAAAAAATTTTGTGTCGGAATGAATCGTAACACCTAAGTCTTCTTTGTCTTGAATCACTTTTAGCTCCTCTCCCCATGACTTATACTTAACTCCAGGATTTCTGTTTTACAAATGCATACATTAAAATATCATTTTTTTAGCAATATGTAATCAATTCAAGTCTTTTTGAAGCATCATGCCTGGCTCAAATTGTTAACAACCTTTAAATCATCAGCAAACTTTATATACCCTCATCAATATCATTTATGGAAAATAAGAAATAGGAGGGAACCCAATAACAAACCCCCGAAGGATCCCACTTGCTTCACTTATCCAACCTGAAAACTGACTATTTATGACAACCTTCTGTTACCTAACATAATTTGGCGTATGATCTTACCAGTAATTTAACTTCTTCCTAAAATGGCAGCTTCCATATCTGTTACTGAAGCTATTGATACTACCAAGAAACCTTGGTAGTATCAATAGCCTACAACGACTTTTTGACTCTTTCCTATGGAATTACTCTGGCATTGCAAACTTTTACTGTTTCTGGGCTCAGTGGACTTCCAGGCCCATAAGTGTCCAACCCTTCATTCCTTCCCCGCCTTCCTCATCTGGAGGACGCTTTCTTTCTTCGTCCTTCCATCTTATCCACTTTGACTCCAATTCTTCGGCTATCACCCTTGCTCATCTTTTCTTTCTTTTTTCCTCTTTTCTTTCTTTCTTTTTTTTTTTTTTTTTTTTTTTTTTGCGAATTGGACTTCGTCCAGGAAGCTCAGACGACCCTGGCGGAGTTCAGCCAGAGAATAATGGGTAGCCTGGCTTACCTCCTAGTGGTGGTGACGGGCGACGTTGGGTCCCACTAGGGGCCCTGAGTCCAAGTATCCAGGAAACAACAGAACCAACACAATACTATACATATACAACATACCACACACTTCTGGCATTTACAGAGTTCTGTATATTTCACAAGAGTCCTGATGGCGAAGTTATGAGAGACCACCGGCGGTGCCTTATCCTAAATACTATGCCACTATGTCCAGCTTTCCATGAACAGTATCAACAGCGTCTGTAATAGTAAGCCCTGCTACTTTACTATAAAGTGGTATTCCTTCCCATAGTCTCATTCGCGGCCATAGCTTGGTTCCACAGAGTGGTAATTGTTAAAATGAAGCAAAAACTCAACTAAATCCAGAGGGCTATGCTACTAGCAACACATCGCATCTGCCGAACGGTGTCCACTGCGGCAATCCAGGTTATTGCTGGGACTCTGCCTTTAGACCTATACGTAATATTTAGAGGATTATGCTTCAGGCTCAAAAAAGGAATACCACCTCCATCATGGATATAGACCTATCGCTGAACGATGATAATAAAAGGGAAAAAGCTCGATGCTTTAAAGAGCTAATAAATGTCTGGCAAACAAGGTGGGACAATTCAACTGTTGGCACTGTAACCAGAAATTTCCTACCTGATGTCTCCTTTGTGATGTCGAAGAAGGTTAGCTCATGGTTTACAATTAGTCTGGAAATATCGTATCTTATTACTGGGCATGGATCCCTTAACGAAAAACTCCACCAACTAGGCCTGTTAAACACTGACCTCTGTTTCTGTGGAGCAAAAGAAAACTGGCAACATCTTCTCCACGAATGTGCCTGCTATGAAGATATTAGGAATGAGCTGCGAAGTGAAGTCCCATCCTTCAGCATAAATCGAGTTGACCAACTTGTTCTGACCCCACATCACTTGTCTGCACTCCAGGCTTTTGCAGCTGCTGTCTTTGCCAGAAGGAAAGATATGCTTTCAACTAATGCGGTAGCAACATAACCTCAAGCACCTATCAAAGATCAACCTATTGACCTTTTCAGGCATATTATTATTCTATTTTATTTTTATTTTTTATTTATAATTTTTCCTTTCCTCATCTCTTTTTTTTTTTTTTCTTCATCACTTTTCTTTTTTCTTTTTTTTTCTTCTTTCTTCCTTTTTAATATCTATATATTTTTTTCTTTATTTTATTTAATTTATTTATTATATATTCTTTTCTTATATTTATTATTTGTTTTCTTTTATTATTATTATTTATTATTTTTTTTTATCAAAACCTGCACCACGGGTGAATGTTTTTTTTTTTTTTTTTTTTGCTGAAGTCCCTCTGGAATGGGCCCCCAGAGGATCCTGGCCCACCTGCTGGCAACACCAGGTGAGTCAGAGTCTCTTTCGAGACGTTACGTGATATACTGGAACTGGCCCACCTTCTCGTGGTGTAGACGAGTACCTAGAATCACCTGTCCAGGTGACTGATGCTTCTGGGTAGCCAAGCGGCCAGAACAGAACAACAGAACACACACATAATACACACAAACCGACGTCACACATATCTGGCCCATTTGTAGTGATACTGTTCTTCACAGAGATACGAGGCGGAGTTGAACGAATGTTCTAGGTGCCGCCCTTTACATATACACATGTCCACATGTCCACATGTAATAGTAAGCCCAAATTACATCAGCATTAGCTGATTTAATCAAAAGCTCAAAGTAATTTAATTTGTTTGCTTTACTCATGTCGTTATTGTATAGGTAAATTAAATTTTGTACTATTTTACTGCTGTTTATTGAAAGGATGCACAAGTTATAGTTTAGTTATAATTATTTATAAATATTTTAAAAAAAAATTACGCTTCATTCGCCCATCCTTCCAATAATTCGACCAATCCATTAAATTTATTTGCATTACCTCCAACACCAATCGGTGCAAGTTTATTCCAGCCATAAATTATTCTCTACACTCGTGGCACAGATTGTAGGATTGCCGTCCTCCCCACACCGGTGGAAAAGACCTGAGTTCGAGTTTTCACAATGTGACTGAGTTAGTCGGTCTCAAGCAAGGGTAGCATGGTTTTTCCTCCCGAAACCTCGGTTTTTTCGTCCAGAAAATAGAAAACCGACCTCGCACAATTTACAGACAATATACACGGAGAAACATGGCCTTAGTTGCCGATGCTCTTGAAAACCCAAGTACAATCAACCAACCAATTATTCTCTGGAACAAATTTTACTACAAAGAATAACGTGGTTATATCTTCTATACTTCTATACTCGTGTATAGAAGTATAGAAGATATAACATATCTTATATCTTCTATACTCGTGTAGAAATAAAACCCTGCAACAATCAACCAACCATCGTATAAGAATCATACCATCGAATTTCAAATTTCGTCCGCAACACTTTTTGAATTTAAATTTACTCCTTGTATGTCATCCAAGAAGAGTAAGGTTTCATCTTCATTCAGTTTACTTGACCCATTTGAAACATTAAATATTTCAGATCTTCTCGCAGGTGAGGATCAGATCAGATCTCCTTGCACAAGAACTGAATTCTTTCTTGGTAAGAGTATATTTTTGCGCTTCCAACTAATCTTGTTGCTCTTTGCTCTTCTCTGCAACCCTTCAAACAAGTTTGCGTACTTCCTAAAATGAGGCTCCAAACCTGTACGCGGTATACAAGCTGTGGGCAAAACTCCTGTATATTATTGGCTGAACTGTTCTAGCAGCTTGGCTGCGCTGCACAGAGAGGTTTTTTTGGTCCACCCATGGGGAGGGGAACTCGCGCGTCCCCCTCTCCCAAAAAAAAATTCTCGTGAGCTATTGTCTGAGGGTGATATGATGTTTTCGCTCATGTTTTATTCCAATTATAAAGTCAACGAACAGGAAAAGAATAAGCATTAAAAAGTTTACTTTTTCCACCATATTTTGATGAGATAAGCACACAAGTAAGCTGTATTAAATGTGGCCACACACAAAAGGATAACGAAAGAATGCATTTCTGCGTATTAAGCAGAACATGAATTGGGTTGAAGATTTTTGGATAGTTTCTTGGAAAAGAGTAAACGACACGCACATAACGCTAACTCAGCTCAAATCCTATAATGCTAACTCAATAAAAACTTGAGATGTAACGCTATACGATGACGTACTTACAAAATTCCTGACCACTCATGTTTTATAGTAACTTTTTTCATAAACTAACTGTGTAGGTCACAACACGTTGATAACATGAGGCCATTAACTCCTAAGTTCAAAAATAATGTCAAAGGGCTAAAAAATTATCGGTTGAAGAGTAGTTAATGCGTATAATTCTCTCTAACCGCGAATACAAATGTTCAGGAGTACATAGTAAATGTTACTTCCTGAAAGAATTGCCACAAGATAGTAACACGGGAACTATATAGAAAATAATTTCCTTTACATATCTTCAAAAACACCAACTGGTTGGTTGGTTGTTGCAGGGTTTTAGGCGCATCAGCAACTTAGGCGATATTGCGCCATAGATAATGTCTGCAAATTGCCTGTGTTCTATGGTCGATTTGCTGTTTGCTGGACGAAAAACACAAGTTTCTGGGAGAAAAAAACCATGCTAATATCGCCTCAGATAGACTAATTTAGCCACGTTGTAGAGAAGACCCATAAAAATGGAGAAAATGAAAAACCCGAGTTTCTGGGAGAAAAAGCCATGCTGCTTTCGCCTGAGATAGACTAACTTAGCCTCGTTGTGGAGAAAATCCATAAAAATTCCTCGCGTCATTAACGGAATTCGAACTGCAGTCAGGGGAACGGATATACGTGCAGAAGCCCATCTGACATAAACGAATGCATTATAAGTTTTTGCAATTTTTTTTTCACACTGTAGACAAGTTAGTTGGTCTTGGATAGAGAGAGAAGTTTCTCTCCTAAAAATTTGCATTTTCATCATGCGTATATACACACAGTTTATATACCAATGCATCAAAATCTTAATTGTCTCTGGGTAAAATCTAAAACAACCATTAAATAGCATGTCGCTCTCCTTTTGGCGTTTATTACACACTCCAACAAAGAATGATAGACTGCACTGGATACAGTACTTCATTCCTCCTGCAGACCAATGACGAGTTGAGATACTGATGTGGAAGGTGATGGTGTGACCCTCACCCGACGTTCCAGTATATCCCGTAGGCATTCCATAGGGTTCAAATTGGCACTCTGCGCCGGTCATTCCAACTTTTGTACATTCGTGCCATTGAACCAATTTCGAAGAGCACCGGGGATACTGCATGATCATTCTCCTGTTGAAACAAACAGTGAGTTTCTGTTTCAAAGAAAGAACTGTCACATCGTAGGGAGCATAGAACTGCTTTAAATGGTAAGATAAGCGTCGGTATTCGTGGTTCCCTGCACCACCACCACCACCACCACTGAAGGTCCTAGGCGTTACCATGAAAAACAGCATAAATCAACCCCCTCCGAACTTCATCATTGGCACAATGCATTCCGGCAGCAGATTATTCTGATATCCTCCACATTCATCTGTCTGATCGTAATAAAATATAAAATGCTGCAAGATTTACCACTCCACAGAACCGAGTTCGGAACTCCATAGAACTGAGTTGCAGAATCCGTTGCATCCTGCAATGCGAGACCGCTGATTACTCTTGATGCTCAGCTTATGCTGCATCTTTCCAATGAAAACCGAGGCTGCGCAATTGCACATGTAAGGAGTTTGTATTTGTACAGACTGCAATCTCTCGACGCCTTAAACTCCTGGTTTTTATGCAGGGATCACTAAGGAGAGTGTTGTTCTACCCTTCCCGAATGTCCTCTGGTCACCCTGGTGTGAGCTTCAATGGTCCTCATTTGCACTTCCATTTCATGATAAAATCGCTGACTGTGGATCTTGGATGGTGTAGACTGTCAGAAATTGCACGAATAGATAAGCTGATAGAATAGATAAGCCGAATAGTTTTTGTGATATCCGACAATAACATCTATTTTGTTTGGTTTTTTTTTTTTTTTTAGGAGCATTAGCAGCTAAGGCCATATTGTTCCGGGGATATGCGGTGGTCATTCCTTGACCTTTCCGCATCCTCCGTATTTGGTGGTCACGGGTTCGAACCCCTGTCTAATCAAGAAGCGTGTGCTACGCACTGCTGCTCCTGCCCACCTGGCTACGGAGGCGCCAACATGACGCGAACAACTGATTTGTGTGGCTCATACACCTTGTCTATAGAATTGGATCACTTGTTTATCTGGGAAGGTCCAATGAACTATAAAAACAGAGATACTCGTATACTTTTTGGAGGACAGTGTAACCTCGTATTTTGAAAACTTCGTGTTACAATCGGTAGTGTTATTATATCGTAAAATACATAATATGGTTACCCGCAATAGTGAAATCAGTTACATTCCTCAAGGGTTATCAATTACGTGGGCATTCTCATAGCTTTTGAATATATCTAATGCTGACAGACAATCTAGAAGGTTACACGATTTCCTGGAATATGCTGGTATTCTAGAAGATCGATGAATTGAGTTCTACTAAGAAAGGCATGGCGTGGAGAAGGAAAAGAAAATTCCCATAAGGAATCGCTGTTACCAAAAAGCAGATACTACGGAGACAGAAATAATTTCACTACTTTCAACTCAAGAATTACAAAAATTTTGAAGAATTTCAAAACTTCAAAATATCTAAATTTGTTTCACTTCAAGGCATTTTCGACTGTTTTTAATCTCGAAGTTTTTACTTACTCTCTAGTTGTCTTTTGCACCCCTAGTATTCCTTTCACATGGTCAGCTTCCATCCTCTCCACCTGGGATGTAATAGAAAACAATAGTTTACAGCTGCGTTACTCATGGAAGACCATATGTAAGAGGATTCATCGTTTACTGTACATTCCTCAAGTGGAGGTTGGTTGTAGGGTTTTAGACGCATAAACGACTTCGACCATATTGCACCGTATATAATATGTTTGTGAATTGCGTGTATTCTGGGGTCGATTTGCTGAACGAAAAACCCGAGTTTCCGGGAGAAAAAACCATGTCATTCTCGCCTGAGACCGACTAAGTCACATTGTGAAAAAGGCCCATAAAAATTCCTGTCATCATTGATGGATCCGAACTGTCTTCCACCTGGTGTTGGGGAGGACGGTGATTACACCAACTGTGCCACCGACTAGGGCCCTCAGATGGAATAGAATTGATGTCTGCGAAAGCTGTTCCTATCCTTATCACCACTTGATGTTTTCGTCCAGTTATTTAAAAAAAAGGGATCAAAATAGAATAATAAATATTGCTTCACTTGTTATAGTAGTACCGAATTGCAAAAATATGCAAGGAAGCGGACTTGTATCTGCAAAAAAAAAAAAACAAAAAAAAAAAAATAAAAATAATAATAAATAAAATAAAATAAATAAATTTAAAAAAAGTAAAAAAAAAAACAAACAAACATTCATACTTCCCCGTCTCCAAAAAATGACTATCCAATTAGGCTTTCAATTTGGGGTCCCTGGTTCGTGTTTCTCCTACTAATGAAAATATACCTCCATCATTCATTTTAATAATCCCTTCAGTATCTTATATACTTCAATTAACATCCCTATCCCCCAAAATGTCTTGATTCCACGCTTTGCAAACCGCACCTCCTAGACACATCATCCTATAGTGGTACTATACTTTAATGAAGAGAAGGCCATTGCTACCGATTAACTCTACCAACTATTATTAGTATCATTTTATTTAAAATTTTTAAAATAAGAGTTCGTGGTTTCATACAATTATGATCGTGTATTTTGCGCACCACGCAGGAAAGCTCTACGCTCGAATGCACAGTAGACGAGAGGAACTTTTATAGGTTTTCTTTTCTTCTTTTTTTAAACCATAGTTGAGTTAGTCTCCAGCCACTACAATTTGCAGAACTTAAGCCTCTCTTGGTAAGAGGATCCCTTCATTCCCCTCACCAATCTTGTTGCCCTTCTCTGTGCACGCTCAAGTAAATCTACATCCTTCCTAAAATGAGGCCTCCAGACCTGTACGCAAGAACTTGAGCGTGTACAGAGAAGGGCAACAAGATTGGTGAGGGGAATGTAGGGATCCTCTTACCAAGAGAGGCTTAAGTTCTGCAAATTGCAGTGGCTGGAGACTAACTCAACTATAGTTTAAAAAAAGAAGAAAAGAAAACCTATAAAAGTTCCTCTCGTCTCTTTTCTGAAAGCAAAGTGGAGGAGAAATTGTTGAAGTTAAACATAAGAAAAGCACCTGGGGTGGATGGGATCTATCCAGTTATATTAAAGGAGGCGGCAAAGCAACTAAGCAAACCCTTAGCCATAATTATGAGAGCATCCTTGGAATCAGGGGAGGTTCCCACGGACTGGAGATGTGCAAATGTATCCCCAATTCACAAAGGGGGATCGAAGAGTGACACGAGTAATTAGTTTAACTAATTACTCGTGACCAGTTAGTTTAACTTCTGTTCCGGGTAAAATAATGGAGTCACTGGTTAAAGATGCATTGCAGGATCATATAGACAAGGCTGCAGCAATAATTCAGACAAAGCATTGGTTTGTTAAGTGAAAGTCTTGTCTGACAAATTTGATAGGATATTATGATGTGGTGACAAAGGAACTGGATGCAAAAAATAATTTTCATATCATATATTTGGATTTCAGGAAAGCTTTTGACACTGTTGCGCATGAAAGACTATTGTACAAAGTGGAGCAGAATGGTATTAAGAATAAGTTGCTACAATGGATAAAAGGATGGTTAAGTGGGAGAAGACAGAGGATGGTAATCAATGGGTGCTGCTCTTCGTGGTCTAATGTTATTAGTGGAGTCCCACAGGGTTCGGTGTTAGGTCCACTGTTGTTTTGTATATTTATCAATGATATTGATGAAGGTATATCAGGCTTAATGTCGAAGTTTGCAGATGATACAAAGGTTGGCAGGGTTGTTAATGACAGTAATGGCAGTGTGCTACTGCAACAGGATCTAGATAATTTGAGCAGATGGGCTAAGAAATGGCAACTGAAGTTTAACCTTGACAAATGCAAAGTACTGCATACGGGTAGAAGTAACCCCAGAGGAATGTACCAACTGTGTGGTACTACACTTAAGGTGGTAGAAAATGAAAAAGACCTGGGAGTAATTGTGCAGTCAGATATGAAGTTTTCTGAGCAATGCAGACAGGCTGCCAGGGCAGGTCATGGGGTTTTGTCAATGATATATAGGAATTTTGCTAGCAGGGAGAAGGAGGTGATTGTCCCTCTGTATAAGGCAATGGTCAGGCCACGCCTTGAGTACTGCGTACAGGTCTGGGGGCCTCATTTTAGGAAGGATGTAGATTTACTTGAGCGTGTACAGAGAAGGGCAACAAGATTGGTGAGGGGAGTGATGGGATCCTCTTATCAAGAGAAGCTTAAATTCTGCAAATTGCAGTGGCTGGAGACTAGGCACCTGCGCGGTGATCTGATTGAGGTGTATAAGGCCTTGAATGGGTTGAGCACGCTGAATTCTGATGGGATCCTTCCACTTGTTCAGATTACGAACCTAAGGGGGCATAAATTCAAATTAAGAAAAGTGAGATGTAGGATAGATGTGCGGAAATTTGCCTTTAGCCAGCGGGTGGTTAATTGCTGGAACAAACTTCCATCTGTCATTGTGGAAGTTGGCAGGTTAAATAAATTTAAGGAGGAACTGGACAGGCATTTGGAGGGAATGGTGTGATTTTTTTTTTTTTTTTTGGCTGATGCTGCAGAAGCGCATACACTTGCTTTCTTGCATCACGTGCCACTACTGCTACTACTACTATTACTACTACTACTACTACTACTAGTCGGCACTGGGCAGGTTTTCATAGTTATCTCCTAGGAAATTCAAGTTTTTGGTTGTTATCCCCTAGGAAGTTCAATTTTTTACCTCCTCTAAAACAGGTAAATCGAACGCAGGGTACATGCAATTTACTGACACGATATACTGACAACAACTAGTCTTTAATCACTTTTATACTTATTCTATGCAACCCGCACAGCAATTTTTTCCTCTCACTTAACTCAATTAATTCAGTTTCCGTCGCATTAGTATTTAAATCCATATTGCTACGTGTGCGTTATGTCTCTTAACGGACCGATATGCAGGTTGCGCTGGCTAAACAAAACCAGAATAACTCGCAGGGAAAGCCCGACTCCTTCCTCTGATATCAGCTTACCACATCCAGATTAAAGAGGATTTCTAGAATTCCTCCAAGCCAATTCCCACGGTATTCGAACCGATGCCTCACAAAACGAGTCAAAAATAGAGAACCACTGCACTGTCTCGGAGGGTACTAATTAATATTAGTAGTAGCAGTAGTGGCAAATTTACGAAAGAAAGGAAGCTGATATAACATCAGCAAAAAGAATGAGAAAAAAAAATCACTGCCCATTGTATCCAATAATAATAATAATAATAATAATAATAATAATAATATTATTATTATTATTATTATTATTAGCCATATGGTTCAAGGACGCCTGAGGCTTATGCTGCACCAGGCAAAAAAAAAAAATTTTAAATTATCCAGAGAGAGATAGAGAGAGATAAAAGTAGACGGGAATCACCAAGAAAAAGAAGAATGATGATATCCAGCTCAGGACCCTGGGTGTGCCAAGCCCATATTCACCAGATGCGAGCCCCTTGGGGTATCTAATACTTCCTTAAATTTATTCAAACTGCTGTATCCACGTCCACATCAGATGTCAGTTAATTTTCGCACATCTATCCTACAACCATCCTTTGTCAATTTGAGTTTAGGTCCCCTTGTGAGTCCAAAAATGAGTTAAAATAGTGCTTAAGACTTTAAATGGACTCAGTCCATTTAAAGTCTTAAGCACTTCAATCAGATTTCTCAAGTGCCTAGTTTTCAAACGCTGTAATTCAGAACCGAAGTCTTTTGTGGTAAGAGTACAATTTTATATTCATGATTAATCTGGTTGCTCTTTTCTGCACCCTTCTAAGAAACCCATATCTTTCCTAAAATAAGGCTTCCAGATCTGTATTCCGCAAATTACAGATGTAGCCTAAGATGTAGCTTAACTATTGCCTATACAATGGGATATCACCTCCTTGTCCCTGCTTACCACTGCATTGCCATTTATCAGCCTAATTTACTTAGATCATGCTGCATAGTATGCCTCTATTCCTGTCATTAACCATTCTGCCAAAAATATTTAAAAAAAATTGAGGGGTGGTTAAATTCTCATTAAAAATGTAGAATGGGGAATACTGTATTTAAATTCTCATTAAAAATATAGAAAACAACAATGGTTCCAGCACTAAACCCTGGACGACTCCATTAATAACATTGGTCCACGAAGAGCAGTGTCTATATATAACCACTCAATCATTCCTTTATATGGAGCAGTAACTTGCCTCTAATGTCACACTGCTACACTTTGTACAGGTCTTTAATGTAGAAAAGTGTCAAAAGGTTTTCTGAAATCTAAATACATGATGTCAAAATTATTATACATATGTGTACTTCTTCCAAAGATTTGAACCTGGAGTGAGTTGCGTTCTTTAGATTAGTGTGACAAAACAATAGATAAGCCATAGACTTTTATATTTAAATATGAGAAATTGAATAGTCTTTCATGAGGGTGGCTATGCACAAGTCAAAAGTGCCAAAAGGTTTACGAAATCTAAATATATGATGTCGAAATTATTATTTGCATCCAGTAGACGAGATCTGTTACTGAGTCATAGTAGCTAATCGAAAATGGTCAGACAGGTTCTCCTTAAAACAAATCAAGTTGCGATTTCCGTAAAATTCCTTCTTGTTAAGATGATTCTGCAATACTTCTTTAATCACTGACTTCATTATTTTCCCTGGAACAGATGTCAAGCTTACGAGTCAGCAGTTGCTCAATTTAAAAACAGTATAAGTCCACTGTAGTCGCCTTTACGAAAGCAAAATCCCTTTCCATTTCCCTTGACAGTAGTCATATCTTTAAGTAGACCCCCACATCAATATATAATGATCGCTGACACCGAATGGTTCCTTTTATTGGATATAAATTAATGGAACATCCGGATAAAGCTTCATCGCTTCAACTGGAAGCGATGAAACTTTTATCTTTCTTTGGTTTATCCCATTGGTTTGTCCTTTTAAACTTCAAATTGGCTAATTTTGAATTTCAATTAAAACAGCATACTGGCCATTGTAAACTGAAGATATAATCCCTTTTTGTTTCTTTCTTTTTCGGTCATTCCATTTGACTTTAATTTGACCTTTTTTGATCAACTATTTATAGACAAAATAAACAGAGGCGTGCGAGATCAGTTTCTAATTTCCCTTTCTTATCTGAAGACTCGCAAATAACCACTGCAAGGAACATTTCTTACGTCACTAATGGAACTGCATAGAAACTATTGATTTACCCATCACGGAACCTCAGGTCAAGGTTAGCTTAGAAGGCCAGATCTAGATAAGAGGACAAATTCCGAATAAGATAAAAGGAATTCAAGCCCCTTTTGATCTCTCTGGGAAAATAGATCTGACGTCATCAATTCCATAATGAGGGACAAAACTTGTAAAGAGAAGCATGGCAGATTTTACTCCGAAATCAGAATAACTGAACAAACATTTCACTATAGTCGGTTAACTTAATGCAAATGACTTTAATATTTTGGTACCTAGACGCCATTTACAGAATAAATAAATAAAAATTAAAATAGTTTCATTATTTCCCCTAAGAGGCACTCGGTTACAGCCTTTTAACTGTTATAAGCCTTAAGCTTATAACAATTAATAATTGTTATAAGCTTAAGGCTTATAACAGTTATTAATTAAGTTAAGTGGTGTTTAATACTTAGTATTGTTATATTTAAAACATAACTTATGATTTGACATGAAATAGAAAGTTACCTCGGTACACTTAACACGCAGATGATAATGCAGATAATATTTTTAAATTTTCCAGTAGTTTCTCTTTGCATAATTGAGAAGGGAAGGTGTCCAAGAGAAATGGACTGGCGTATCGACATGAAATCTGGCAGAAAGGTTCCCTAAGAATATTCAAAACAAGTCGCAAAATTTAGAATAGGATCTGGGCTGTTCGTTAGAATAGGGTGCCCCCTCCAGATTGCCTCAGTTTTAGGGTGTTTATACTTGTTTTAAAATAGGAAAACGAGTTCCCAATTTTAAAACAGCGGCAAGGAGGGGGATAAACACCCTAACTAACACTAACCATAGCAGGTTAGGCACGTCAATCACTGCCTTCTTCCTCTTCTTCTCGCAGCTATTTTGGATGGGGAACCCTGTTCTAACATTTTACCAAGATCTGAACTATTGTTCTTAAATTATAAGAAACTTTTTGTGGGGAACAAACTGAGAGGAAACTGCTATGAAATCAGAATTGAATTTGAAACCTGAACTTACTCTAAAGTTTGGTGTTGACCCGACTTTTTTCCTCTCGAGAACGGGAAGGAGAGAGGCCAGCTACAGGGTCTCCTGTGTTTTTTTTTTTTTGGAAGTGAAAGGAACAGTGTTGAAACTGGTGGCATTTATTTATTTTCATTCTTCATGCCTAAAATCTATGGTGGAAACTTCTGTTGTGCTCCAGAACATGGGTACCACTTAGCGAGTGTGGCTTCTTTTGCTTGAATCCGTCTCGAGCCGCTTAACCTTAACCGCTAGTCTTGAATCCGCTTAACCTATGAAACGTAGTTTATGACTTCTGTAGAGGGAAATGGATGGGGGTTTTAAATTGTAACTGGGATTGGACCTAAAACTTTCAAGAGATCAAAAACGTAATTTTGGAATTGAACCAACTTTTCTTTATCGAGTAATGCTAATCTTTTCCTTTCTAGCCAATACTTCCCAACCTCATTGCTTGAGTCCCCTGATTTATAGGACCACCAAGTTTAGCCTGACTTAATAGACGTACATCAGTAAAACTGGGAGGTGTATTAAAACAATGTTATTTTACATCATACTGAAATTTGCCCAAATTTCGATATGATGGAAAAGGAAAAATACGACTAACGTTTGTATTGATTTTTTATAAACTCTACTGACCTGGTGGTCGTGCCGGAGTATAAACAAGAACATAAATTAAGCTAAATTAAATTAAATGAAAAGCATTCTGGCTGCAGAGCAGGCCGCCCAAACTGGACACATAAGCACCACTTCTCGCCAAAAACAGAATAAATGAAATGGCCAACAACAGCACTGACAAGTTCCCTTAAAAGATGACAGTAGAATTAGGGTTATAGCGAAGTTTTTTTACTTCTGGAGGTGTCATTGTCGAGCTCATCCTCTTTGCTGGTAGTGAAGCTCCTGCGACTTTAACTTGTGGGGGGGGGAGGTATTTTAAAAAAAATGTTAATTTTATATATTGGGTTATATTTATTATTTTATTCCCCTATTAACAACTCCCCTTTATAATAACTCCCCACTTTCGCATCTGACAATTTCTTTACAGAAAATTCCAAGTTCTAGGGGAAAATCTCCTTGATGAGTTTAATTCCCTTTGGATAGGCTTTTTCTCAGAATAACAAAGAGACACACAAATGTTGTATAATAAAAATACAGTTTATTGGACACTTTTACATAGATACATCAAACAAAAGAAATTTATTAAACTCATGACCAAATAGATTTAATTTCATCTTCTTATAACAGAATGTAAATGAGCAAAGTAATTTGCCTATTGAGCAAACTCAAGGAGGGCTATTTCCTTTACATAAATCATAAACAACTATCTCCTCTTTTAAACTAACAAAATGTTTCTACTTCCTTACTCCTGAGTTCAATTAACTTTCAAAAGAATCTATTAACATTCTCCTTTCATTACAAAACAATTCCTACTCCAAATTGATAAAGCTCCGATACTCTTAATTTCAGTATAAATCATTACTCTGGTTTCTAACAGATTATAGCCTACAACCTTCTCTAATCTAGGTAATCAATACTATCAAATTTCTACAATTAACTACTTGCACATTTGGGGGTTACTGACATCCGTCTATCCCCTTCCAAAATTCATACTTAGTCATTCACTTATTTAACCAAATATTAACAAGTATCAATCACATCAAAAATTTTATATCTATTCCCCTCCAAAATTTATCTATATGTATATTGACTTGCCCTGGGTAATGTCCTTCAGTCCATAACATTCACTAACTTATTCATTACAATAAAGTACTACTTATACATATGTGTTCAATCAAAAGTTCTGATAAATTGGTTATCGAGTGCCTATAGTCGGTGTGATGTTGAGAGTACTTAAGCAAACTAATCACTTACTTACATAACTTGGCAGACTTCACGGTACATCCTTCTCTAAGCGAGTAGGGGATTCTTTCTATCTGGGTCGCATCTCACAATCACTGGGGGAGTTCGATATAAGATACTGGATTCCTTCCTGGGTACCTTTTTATTTCTTTATGGACGCATTAATTTCATCTGATCAGAATGGCTGTACTCTTTTTGTCCGGCTTCGGATTTCATCAGCTCCAGCGTACTTGCTCTCAGAATATCAGGCAATATCGTTCCTTCATAATGGACTGGACTCCTTCTCATCTACTTTAAGGATCTTGAAAAATTTTCCCTCTTTTCTATGGCACGTGTTCATCTCTCACTTCGAAACTCAGTCTACTTTTGACTGACTGTCTGACCGACTTCTGCACCTCAACTTCATCTTTCCACTTACTCGACTGCTTCTCTCACTACTTATTAGATCACTGACTTAACTGTTCACTTAAAGCTTATCTACCCCTCATACTCACTACACATTAGAACTTAGCCACCTTTCTCCACCGGCTACTCTATCTAAAAAAAACTCATTCCTTTCCTTTCTTCTCCAACTCTCATCTTACTGCCCCACTCACTGACACTGACCACTCTCATCTTACTGCCCAACTCACTGACACTGACTCACTCTCCTCTTGTCCGTCTCCATCCACAATTTTTCCGAGTTTGTCACGCCTTCCTACAGTGGTTCTACCAATCTCCTCCTTCCTATATTCATTTTTATCCTTTCATTTGTTGGCAGGTCAGCCAGCCCTGGTAGCACGTGATTCACAATACCCCTCTCCTTTTTTATTTCCTACCTGTTGACATCCGTTGAGCTCTTTCATGTAGGCCGAATGTATCAAAACAACTCCTTCTGGGTCATCACAGCTTGTCTCAAAAGCACTACAGACAAACCACAAATGTGTCACTGGAGACCATCGCGTCTATTTTTAGAGGCTTGTGTGTGCGTTTAGCCATATGCGTTTCCGGTGCGTGACCCGTCATAAACTTGTTGCGCCGTACCACCTGCTGGGCTTGCTATAGTATTTTCCGTCAGTTTTCTGTTTTGACGGATGCAAAGCTAATTTTTCTGTTTTTCGTTCTTCCTACCTTTTAAGTTTTACAATCCTTACTGGATAATTCTTGTTTATAGAAACTGACGCTATTAACATTTCTCCCAACGGCAAGAATCCAAAAGGAAAACTAACTTCAGAAGTCAAAAAAAATATTTTATTTTTGTAAGATTTTCAGATCTTACAAACTTATGCGACAGATTCTTGCCTGCCCAAGCGCTCCCTATCTGTCTTGCAATAGATTGAGATTCGCAAAGGTGTGCAACCAACACTGGGTACAGTTTCAGAATATGAGACAACTGGGAAATAAATCTTGTGATTCTTTATAAAATTAACAAGCAGATTTTTCCACTCGTGTAGCTTCTGATATTATCTATTGAACTGGTGCATCTAAGATATATACGTTTGTTACAAACTTACAGTCATAAAAGGTAATTGAGAAGTAATATGATCGAAGATATTGTCTGATAGATGATTTTTAATTGGGGGTAGGGAAGGTAAGAAAAGTCAGCGGAGGAAAACGCATTAGCGGTAAGTGTGGTGTTTGCATGTATTGCAATTAGATGGGAGAAACGGGATAAAACCATTAATGGGGGCGACTACATGTCCCCGATTAGAATTATTAAAAATATTGTAAAAAGATTTCATTTGTTTTCATTCTCTCCACTTCCGGAGAGAATGAAAACCTATTTGTGAGTTCAAATGGACGAGTTTAAGGTTGATTATTATTCTTTACGTGCATAGAAGTCACTGAACTCTTTAATTTCTACAGTATTAAAACAGAGTCTATCACTGACATAAAGTTGGAGGGACTACCATTCTCCACCATATCAAAGGTCACTGCTGACGCATTCATTCAAAGTTGTTTATGTGAGAGAGTCTGTACAGAAGCTGGCAGAACGGGAAGGAGGGAAAGGACAGCTACAGCGTCTCCTGTGCTCGTTTGAAAGTGAAAGGAGCAGTGTCGATACTGGTGGCACTTTTTTTTTGGCATTCTTCATGCCTAAAATCTTTGGTAGAAACTTCTTCCAAAGATTTGAACCTGAAGTGAGTTGCATTGTTTAGTGTGACAGACAGCAGACAAGCCGTAGGCTTTTATATTTAAGTACGAGACACAGAATAAGCTTACCTGAGGGTGGCTATGCACAAGTCAATATCGAGTAGAAATCTTTACCACGAAAATAAGATGAGATGATAGTCTCAAAGTCTGAAAATTGGAGAAAAATATGGAGTTCTGTCTTAAAACATGTTTTTCACGAATCAAAAAAAATGAACAAACGTTAAATAAAAACGTTGAAGCTCAAAGGAGAAAGCAAGTTACGTACGCCACTTCGAATAAAAAATCTTATAAATCTTTTTACAAACCACGCCACTACTAATCCTTAAATAATACTTAAATAATAAAATAGAAAAAGTAAACTTTTTGTTTATACTGCGGGCAAGAGTTCACATGATACGGAGAATACAGGATCACGTATTAAGCAGTAACAGGAGCTTCAACCACGGTCAACTCAAACGCGGGTGCTATTGCATCATCCCCTTTTGACCACTCGGCTATCGCTGCTGTCACAAGGAAATCGCCTGCTACCAACTTTCTAAAAATATGTCACTCAATCTTCAACGACATCGTATTTCCTGTTGCCATAGTTACCTCGGTAAAATACATTCTGTTTTAATTGGTTGTACTATAAACGGATAACCCTGTACAACAACTTTTGCAATGATTCCCTCATTTGAGTTGTTGTTGTTGTTATGGGAGTTTCTGGCGCAAGGGCTACTTTGGCCATATTGCGCCCCTCATTTGAAAGATCAGTTCATCCATCAGGAACTCAGATTGTCACTGAAAATTAATTAAGGGTATAGTCAGAGATCCATAATCAGGGACTCTGATTAAGGATATAATACAGTAACATCCGGATAGAAATGGTTTTCTGAATGGATCACAGCATGAGATCGTGTCTTATCTAACCAATATAGTTAATTACTATGATAAGGTGTAATAAAACAGTTGGATGCAAGAAATAACTTTCGCATTATTTATCTTGACGTCAGCAAAGCTTTTGATTCTGTTTTCCATGAAAGGCTATAATATAAACTAGAGCAAATATGGACTAATGCTAAGATCTTTCGTTGGATCAAAGGCTGTCTAAATGATAGGAAAAGGATGATCATAAATGGAAATTCCGCAGGATTAATCATCTTATCATGTGGCACCCCTCAGGGATCAGTATTGGGCTACTTCTATTTTTCATTTTATTTAATGACATAGAGTAAAAAAATATGTGGAGGTCCTCAAGTCTCGAAACTTTATTAGACAGTTGGACAGACAACTTGAGTAGTCGGAGACCCGTCAATTAGATGGTCTCGACTACTCCAGTTGTCTGTCCAACTGTTTATTTAATGGCATTGATGAGGGAGTGGGCAGAAGAAGTTGTTAAAGTTTACTGATGATTTAATTCTAGGAAAGAGCCATTTTCCCAGTCCATTTTTTCTTCAAAATGAATTAGATCGGTTGTACAAATGGTCTGATAAACAGCGACTAATGTTTAATGAATATAAATGTAAGGTTTTGCACTTTGAATACAGAAATCCAGGAGCTACTTAAAAGCTAGGAGGAATGGAGTAAAAAGTAGTCTAGGACGAAAAAACTTGGAGGTTACGATTTTGTCAGATCTGAAGTTTTCCGTGGTGTAAACAAATGGGCAGAAAGGCATATGGCATCCTGTCTAATGATATATGGGCCTTAACAAGTAGGAAAAAAGAAGTCATTGTCTCTTCATATAAGACGATGGTGAGACCGCATTTAACATATTGTGTTTAGGTCTACAGACCACACTTGAAGAAAGTCAAAGATCTTCCAGGAAGGAGTCAAACAACGGCAACCAGCTTGGTGAGAAGTGCTATTCAATCCCCTTATGAAGAACGGCTGGGAAAGTGAGGACTACAAAACTTGGTAACTAGACATCCTAGAGAGACCTGATTGGGATGTATAAGGTCCTGAAGAGAATCAGTAAAATGATTGAGGGAATCATATTTTTCACGGAATTATATTTTTACTCATGGGTGGTGCAGTTGTTATAATAACCAATCTCCCAGGCGGAAAAGATATCAGTTCGAATTCCGTCAATGACGGGAGCAATTTTTATGGACCTTATTCCCAATGTGGCTGAGTTAGTCGGTCTCAGGCGAGGGTAACATAGTTTTCTTCTCCAGGAAACTCAATTTTTCGCATAGCAAACAGGCAAATCGACCAATACACGCAATTTACAGACATAATATATATACGGCGCAATATGATCTGAGTAACTGATGCACCTATAACCCTACAACAACTAACCATATATTTCACTGATAGAGGAGAGAAGAACCAAGGAGCACAAAGGATCACTGAGCCTCGTGATTCTACAGGTCGGTTCTAATTGAATAAAGTGTGTTAGCTGTCTAACGGGCACTAGGGGTTTTCCCGCAATCTTCGCGTTGTGTACCCTGTGGAGGACAGAGATTTAAAAGTGTGTGAGATATGGTAGTGTTATGTTCTGTTGTTTCTCTGACCATTTAGCCATTGGGCCACTAATGGGACCCACCGTTGCCGACACTTAGCCACGAAGAGGCAGGTCAGGTACACCTAGTAGATAGATTATTTTGGTATACTCTGGCAGGCCTTGCCACCTATTTTTCGAAGTTTTCAGTGGCAAAGGCCTAATTTAAGAGAAGGAGAGATTAAATTTTTTGGCGTTGGCTGAATTGTGCAACATTAAGTTTGGGGCGTACTCGGTCGGTTTAGTTAGAGTAGGGGAGTACCGAAGGCTGGAGGGACAGGCAGAAATATGGGGATGATAGGGAAGGAGTCCCCAGAAAAGTCAGTGGGGACTGGTCCCAGCAGGAGAAGAGAGGGGGAAGCATTGAGTATACGGGATGTCTGATTAGTAACTCTACTTTTATTCTCCTACAACTGTTGTGACAAAAACGACCTAACAGTATTGCCACCTTCGAGGGTAGTGTAGAGATGAACACTCAGAAAGCTAGAAAATTCTGGCTTCCCTTAGTTCAATATGTATACAGTCAAAATGAATACGTGAACTCATCTGGCTTCGCCGTATCGACGATAAAGAAATTAATTTTAGGAATATGCAACGTGAAAGGCTATGTGATATGCAATGTGAAAGGATGAATTTTCAAAAAAAAAAAAAAAAAAAACAAAACAATGATCAATAACATTTTATTCCATGTTATTTATGCAATTTTAAATGAGAATTTTAATGACCCCCCTCGAAGTAGGAAGAAATTAGACAAAATGTTTTATCTAATTCCTACTAAAAAAGCAAGCCCAGTATGCTAAATAATATTATTGCAATCTTTTCGACATTTCAGATGCCACTGTGGATATCCTTTATCAAGACAACTCTGAACAGGTAACGGGTCTCCTCCAAGTTTGCATGCATACCATGAAGCAAACTTGGAGGAGATCTCTTATAAAGGAACAGAAATGGGACAGGGAAAAATCTCGATGCCCTCGTGCGTAGCACGTTGGTAGAATCACCGTCCTCCCTACACAGGGTGGAAAAGACCTGAGTTCGAGTCCCGTCGATGACGCAAGGAATGTTTATGGACCTTTTTTCATAACTTGGCTGAGTTAGTCGGTCTCAGGCGAGGGCAGCATAGTTTCTCCTATAAACTTGGGTTTTTCATCCAGCAAATTGACCACAGAATACACGCAATTTACAGATAATATACACGGAGCAATATGGTCGCTGATGCTCCTAAAATCCCACAACAATTTCTCGATCTCAAGGACTGATGTGTTCAGCACAAACCGCCCTCAAAATTTATGAAAGGAACTGAAAAAATTAAAGAACACCAAATAGATGATGTAAAAATTATGAGAAAAGAAACAAAAAGAGCCATTAAAATTTTCTACAAAACATTTGATTTAGGCTCGGAGTTCAATGAGATTATTATCGAAAAAGTTTCCAAATAACAAAACAGCAAAAAAAGATAAAAAAGAAATAATATAATGAAATTCTGATAACAATAAAATTAAATTTACTCTACATTATAGCTTCACACAATACGAAGCTATAAAGTAAAAATTATTTTTTGATACGTTTTATCTTTTTAAGCTCTATGCTATGTCATAATTAAAATTAATAATAATTTCACTTATTAATAATTAGAAAATAATTAATTAGAAAATTAGAAATTAATTAGAAATTAGAAATTAAATTAAATTAGAAAATTAGAAATTAAATTAATTAAAAATTAGAAATTAGAATTAATTAGAAAATAATTAATTAGAAAATATTAATTATATTTTCTTTAACACTTCGGCATGTACGTGTTAAACGTACATGCCGAAGTGTTAAAGAAAATATTGATTTATAGGACCACTACTTTTATTTATTTAGTTTTTGAGTTATTATAGTGCCTAACCTGTGTGCTCATGTAAAAAAAAAAAATTGAAAATTTATTTTGCGGAATCGAACCCAGACTTCCCCAGATCACTAGCCGAGATAAATATAAACCAAAGGAAAAAGTATTTTGGTATTTAATTGAGAATATTTTTTATAAATTTTTAATGGTACGTCATATGTTGAAGTTTCTTTCAGATTGGTGATGTGATATGGGCCCTTTTTAGATTTCATTTCGTTGTAGAATTAGCTTTCGGTAGACAGAAAGCAGACTGTACCCTTCCAGGAAAAGCTTAATTGCAAGTCGCCGATCCATTGCTGATGAATGTAGTTCGTATAGGCAGATATTCTTTTTAAACACCGCTTTTTTTTTTGCTTCGTTTTTTTGCTCGCCATTGATACACGCTTGCGTTGTCGTCAGGCACGGTTGTACCAGGACATTCTGCCACTAACGAATAGACATCTTATACTGTTCGGGTAAGGGAAATGTCCTTCAGTTATTGTTGCTAGAGGGTGAGCAACCCTCTGCTTGGAAAAGAGGGGTTTGTTGCCTGCCTAGCAACTACAATTGTCTGTAGGAAGACAGTATGCAAGCTGAGCACTGGCCACAGAAATCCAATGTATTGTGGAGGCAAATACATAGTACCAATACAGCTAAAAGGCATTTAGCTATGTTGAATTATTTCCTAGAAGTTTAACATAAACTTCTAGGCTGTACAATCCCAAAACTCTATGGGATTGCTTTTAAAAAATTCGTATGGAATTCCAACTAAAATTCATATCAAGTTAAATGGGATTCCCGATTCTTTGATTTTATTTGATTGATTATATGAGATCATTTTTAGGCTTGTCCAGGAGAATGCGGAAGGCAGCACAATCGGAGACACGCGTTATTAGGGCGTAGCGTCTGTAAGTAAATTGATGCAGTGGGAAAAAAAAAACAAAACAACAAATGAAATAAAAAGTAGTCACCGGTAAGTGGCGCCACGTTAGTTCATGAAAGTTAATTTTTGAAAATTGTTAGTAGTACTTAAACAGAGTTGCTTTTTTGTTATTTCAATAAGTGGCAGAACTAGGGCGGACCAAGCATGTTAGAATACAAAGAGCCGTTGTGTCGAATTATTATTATGACTTTGTCTCCTTATGGGATTTTTCTCATCCCGTGACGAGTACTAGTACCAGGTGCGTGGGGTGGTTGTTATGTCCTGTTACTATTATTGGTCAAGGAACTATCTGACTATCCTACATGTGTTTAGGATCGCTGCTAAGTGTTCTCTGCGGCGCCTATTGAGGCTAGATTCTTATGGAGGCTTTTTGGTACCATGCCGGTGATTGGGAATGGTTATTACTTGTTATATATTGTTGTTATTGATGGGGTTTTAAGTGCAATGGCTACTTAGGCCATATTGCACACTTGTTACATATTGAAAGATGTAGATCTTACATGGGTAGGTGTATTTGAATCTCGGCGAGAGAATGTGTAATTAAGGAAGGATAGATTTAGCATGAACGAAAATGTTAGTAAAATTTTAAGTGAAAATGTTTAAAATAGCATGAAGTGTCGACAAGGGGACGATTAAGAGCACAGTCATCGATAATGGAAACTGAAATGGTTAAAAAAAATTATGATATTAGGGTCCCCCGTAAATGATTACATCTACCCATGTATTTATTTTGTTTGTAAATTGCGTGTGTTCTCAGGTTGATTTGCCTGTTTGCTGGACGAAAAAACCCCAGTTTCTGGGGGGGGGGGGACCTTGCTATCTACGCCCGAGACCGACTAACTCAGCCACGGAGTCAAAAAAGCCTACTAAAGTTCCTCGCGTCATCGATGGGATTCGAACCCGGGCCTTTTCCACCCGGTGTTGGGAGGACAGTGACGATACCACTGTGCTACCCGCACAGATTGATAGAAAGAACAGAGAGAAAAATAATGGCAACCCTGTGATGAAGTAGAACAAGAGGAGCAAAGAAAAATAATGAAATAAAGAATGACTCCTACATTAGGTATAAGTAATCAAGGACGTGATGAAATAACGGCCTGTAGATTGATAAAGAGTGTATCCAGGTATGACAATAGATGGTCGGAAGGAATAAGTTCTGATTGTAATTAAATAAACAGACTGTTATAGAATTAGGGTATAAGATTTATACACTCTCCTGAACGTGGTAAATATGCAGAAGTATGCTCCTTACTAGTTAAAGAGCTAAATAGTAATGCTAAATTGGTTAGAAAGTTTTAACTAATTGCAAATATACAAGAAGAGGGTTATATTATCATGATATATTACAGAGGGTGTTAATGATGTATCTCTTAGGAACAATGCCATAAATTGTAAGAGACCGAGGTGTGGTAATTACGTTGTTAGATAACCTAGTTTCAAGTATCTAGTATAACATATTTGTGCTGTTGTTAATTAAAGTATATTAGAAATATTCCAAATCTCGATGATCAATGTATATTGTATATAACAAATTAATAGTTTCAAAGGTTTGTACTGAGTAACATTATTCAGAGACACAGACACTTGCCTACGAGGTAATTCTTGCGGATAGGAGTTGGGAAAATATAAATACCCTCAGAACTTTGTAAATTTTCTGATTATAATACAAGAGGGGTAGTCAGGTCGCGACAGTGGGCCTTGGAGGATTAAGGGTTCTACTCTTCCTAAAGACAATCCTGTGAACTCACAGGATAACATTGATTAAATAAAATAATAATATAAAGAAGAGATATCCACCCCCCAAAATATGCCACATTTCTTTCACGTCCTGTCTTAGGTCTGTGTACTTCCTGGTCTTTTCCTCGTAGGCTTTCTGGAGGTTGTTAGTGTTGGGCGCCGTTATGTCGATCAGGTAGGTAGCCATTTCCTTTTTGTCGATGAGGGTTGTGTCTGATCTGTTGTGTGGAATCGTCTTGTCCGTTATTATGACGCCGTCCAGATATAGTTTGTGAGTACGGGGTTTCTAGTAGGAACTAAAGTTCGTACTAGAACTCTTTAAGAAACTAGTGTGGGAACCATCAACAGGAATAATCGAAAAACCACACCACAAGAGAGAAAAGTGAAGGGGGAACATCGTTTATCAGTTGAAGATACATGTATGTTGAAGATACAGTAATTGTTAATTTCTGTGATTAATTGAGGACAAAAAAACAGAATAAAACATCTTTATTATTCAAATAAAGGACATTTACATACAAGGGGCATATCATAGCATATGGGCCTTATTTTCAAAATCAATTCAAGATCTGAAAACAATAAAAATAAAAGAAAGTTACATATAGGCATATTCGATACTGAACGGTTATGGAGCTATGGATGTTAGAATTTAAAAAAAAAATAGCTATGGAGTTTTCATGGTTAAAGATAAAAATACTAAATAAGAATAAGCAGACAAATACCTAGTAAAGTTCATACTATGCACCTTTGATTATTCTATTTGTTGTTTACCATTGAAAACTCCTTAGCTATTTTTCAAAATTTAAACTTCATCCATTCCCAGACGGACACATATTATGAACTATTTTTATTTCATTTTATGAGGTCCTGAATCGATTTAGGATCGATTCAGGAAATGAATTGTCTTTGATGCCGTTCTGTTGATCCTAGTGATTATTTTTATAATCTCTAGGTGGTGATTCTTAATGAAATCAAGAATTGCATCAATACCATATCTGCTGCTTAATTACTCTAAAACGGCCCAGCAAATTAAATCGGAAAAGAATCAAGTTTAGACATTTGTAGTGCCAAGAATGAAGCTGGATTTTCCACAGAGTATGGTTTCAAAAGTCATAGTATTACATTCGTGCAAGATTATACAGTATTTGTTTAATCAAAAACTTCGAATTAGGACCGATTCTTAAAGGGTAAGATGATGCAAGTAACCCGGGACCGATTTAAACGAAGCAAATCACAACAATGGAAAGCCTTTGAGTTCCAGAAAGAGGAGATGAATGGACCAAATTTTAATTTTGCACTTGAGCCTCCCTGAACTATAGGACCGCCTTGATACGAATGATCTTGGGAGTAGGATGGATTTTGCTAACATTTGTTGGTCAGCTAAGGTTGTTTTAGACAGACGAGATATATTTTACCTTCGTGGCGTTGTCAACACCCGTAACTATGTACTCGTGAAAGGATAATCCCCATGGTCACATGGGGATTATCCGACGAAAAAATTACTATATAGTGTGGTTTATATCACAACATGATTTTTGATTGGTCGATACCTCTTTGAGGCAGAAGTTAATAATGAAGCCTGCCAATCTTGGAAAATCTTTAGAAACTGGAGAAAGATTTTTCAGGATTGACAAGCACCATTTTGCTTGAATTTGGTGAACGAAACGTACTTAACAGAAACATATTTTAACAAGCTAGAGCTGCATATTGTTTCCTCGAAGTGCGAGTAGTCCTCAGCGAAAGAAAAAAATAATCTTATTGACGGGAGTTTTGATATTATATGGGCTCCGCGCAGTTTCCATTTAAATCACTGCGCCATTTGCCAATAGGGAATTCTTCGAAGACCGTTTTACAAAACTCTGATTTCGAATTGAAACACGCAATTAGAAGAGAGGTTTAAGAATTCTTTAATAACTCTAACTGGGTAATTTTATTTCTCGGCTAGACTTAATAAATGAAAACAAAGATGGCATATTTCGACTTAAATTGAGATAAAGATTCTTTCCCTGAAACAGAGTGCAACATTTTGCATTTCCTTGAGATAATAAATAAATATCCGTTTATAAAATTTAAATTAATTACTGGAAGTTAACTCATGTTGATTCTGCATATTCTAGCTTAAAAGAAAGTAATTTTATTGGAGTAGCTTGTTGAATATCATATTTACTAACGGATCGTAGTTGAAGCTGCTAAGATATTTAACGAGGAACCAAGGCACTTCATCATATTTTGCAATGATGTAGGAAATTGGTGACTTTGTGTTTGGTTCCTCGAGGTGTGAGCATTAACGTGGAAGTCTGTGCAAGCTTAGTAATGTGCTGGAGCCACTCTAGAGAGTTAATGGTTAGCAGAGTTCCTGTACCAATTAGGGGTAGGGTACTCTTCTTGCTTCTAGCGTTCAGTGTAGATGTTGCTCAACGGCACCGGATTTTTGGCTTTTGAAAGAGAGCTCGCCTTGTTTCTTAATGTAAATAATGAATCATTCCCCATGTGCATTATCAAAACCTGAAATTATGGGCATTATAAATTTAGGTAGCATAATATAAATTTTTCGATTATAAAGCGATGGATGATACAAAAGAATGGAGGTTGGATCCATGAAAATTAAGATATAGTGACGGGTGATTAATCCATTTCAAAGTAAGCAGACTCTGTCAAAATGTACACATTTCTTCCATTGCATCACTATGTATTACGATATCCCAGAAGCTATTCTTCATTTTCTCGCTATGAGGTTTTTCTACCTGTTAAGGACAAGTTTATTTTAACCTGATGATATTCGACCTTGAACTAACCTTTACTTGGCTAGTTATATCGCGTTATGATAACAAAATGCTGGCATCGGCACAAAGCGTTGGGACTGAAAGGTCATATCAGCTGTTGTATCACTTTCTTCTTGATCCCACGTGTCCACGGTTTCAAGGTGAATGGAAAAAGTTCTAATCACGTCTTAAGGAAATCGTGATTTGACTCAATAGTTTCGTTACTAGATCATAACTAACTGATTTATTCACTTTCCCTATCAGTTTTTGTATCAGATATATTATATATATTTTTTTTGTTTTGTTTTGTTTTGTTTTAGAGTTCAATAAAAATTAAAATAAGCTTATCCTGTCAGTTATGTATGGCAGCAGTTTTTGTGATAGTACAGCACATCCCGAATAGCTACATTAGCTGGAAACTTTGGTACTTGAGGAGTGGGGTTTTGCGAATTCTAAACAACACGTGATAAAACAAAGTTCAACTCTTTAGGAAATAAACTCCCAGTGAAGAGTGCTTACATAAATCGTCAGTGTATGTATCATCAGCATTTTAAGAAATCAAGAAATATATTGCATGTATGGAACAATTATTTTACCTTGAATAGAAGTGAAAAATCCAGAGAAGGCACTAATATAGTTGGAAGAATCAGCTCTCTACCCATATTAAAATATTTATTTATTTTTTACCGATCTTCTAATGCAAATTGAATACCAACACTTGTATTCAAAATGGACAGTAAAAACAAATACTTTTAATCAAACATTTCGCGTTGCATTCTGGATTTACTTAGTGAGGATTTACTTAGGGTAAAACGGCACCAGGGGTTTCCTCCATCTCCGCGTAGTTTACATTGTGGTGTGACCAGTGATTTAAAAGTGTATGGATCTTGAAGTGTGTGATGTCGTGTACCGTTGTTCTTCTGGCCATTTAGCCGCCACACCCCTGCTGAGGCCCGACGTTGCCCTCACTTCGTCACGTGGAGGCAGACCAGATACCCAATAGTTGTAGTTTACTCTGGCAGGTCCTGCCACCTAGTTTCCTGAGATTTCAGTGGCTAGGACCTTAAAAAAAAAAAATTATTTTTGCGTGTGTTGAACGCTAGATTGAAAAACCGAAATTTGGGCGAGCTTAATTTGGATGATATTAAATTTTGATCTGTGGGGTATACACTGGCGGGCAGATAGAGAGGGAGAGGAGACTGAAGACTAGGGAGAGAAAGACAGAAGAAATGAGTTAGGTCCGGCTCGTGAGATCCTCTTATCATGTTGGTTTTTTTTTTTTTTTTGCTCTCTCTGAGGCAGTTAGTTGTTGGTTTGTATTGTTTGCTGTCATAAGGTTATTCATTTCATGGTTGTTACTGTTGTGGTGGTGGATGCGGGAGAGTCCGTCTTCTTGTGAAGAGGTCTTGTGCATATTGAGTGAAGGCACTATAGGTATCTTTTTCAGTTAGTATCAGATATTCCTGGTCTCGTAGCATTATTTGGGTGGTGGTTATAAATCGATAGCGGAGGTCCTCGTACAGTGGGCAGTCGTACATCAGGTGTCCCCATGTCTCGCGTAGACCGCAGTGGCATAGGGGGGGGGGTCACATAATCCGAATCCATGGAGTTTTTCTCTTATGGCGCCATGGCCGGTCAACACGTAGGTGGCGAGAAGTCCAGAAGAAATCCAAGGTGGATACCGGGAATAAATTTTTTGGTGATTTCACCTTTGATTGATGTCTGCTAGCGGTTTGCCAGCTCTGGTTGAGGTGTGCAAGGATACGCTTGCGTTCCACTTTTTGGTCGGTTTCAGGGTTCACAGTGAAGTTCAGGTGGTTAGTCTCCCGTCCCTTGGAGAGTTGATAGGTTAGGCCGCGGAAGACTATTTCCAGATCTAGGGGAAGAGTCCTCGTCAGGGCCTGGAGAGCGTGCGTGCTTACAGTATTGCAAGCTCTTGTTATTGTAAGTAATATATACCGCTGCGTGGTGTCCAGTTTTCTTCTGTTAATGGCTGTGGTGGCCTTCCGGTACCACACGCCAGCGGCATACGTTATGGCAGGCAGGAATACGGTTTTATAGAATAGCTTGAGGGCTCTCCTCCGCAGGCCCCAATCCTAGCGGGAGACCCCTCATGAATAGAGCAAAGTAGCTTCTGATCTTTTTCTGTATGTAGGTCAGATGTGGGGTGAATGAGAGGTTATTGTCTAGGACAGGGGTGGCCAACGAGTCGATCGTGGATTTAATTTCGGTCGATCACGACGAATTTTAAATATACAGTCATCCCTCGATTTGTGCATCTTGTGCAATGTAATTTTTGAGATGGTAGATCGCGGCACATTTTGAAGGGAAAAATAGATCGCATCACAAATTAAGTAGGCCACTCCTGGTCTAGGACAACCCCGAGGTGTTTTGGTTCCTTTGTGAGCTTAATTATTGTGCCTTGGATGCGAATTTGGGGTGGTCTCCTGATGTCCAGGGTACCTTTTAGCAGTACTGAGTTGGTCTTCATTGAGGATACGCGGAGATTGTTATCATCGGTCCACTTTTGTTACTGAGTTGGTCTTCATTGAGGATATGCAGAGATTGTTATCATCGGTCCACTTCTGTAAGGTGTCAATGGCACGAGTTGCAGAAGTTTCTAGCATGGCTCTGCTGTCCTCTCGCAGTACCAGGGTCAAGTCGTTCGCACATGCCTGAGTTGCCACACGACCTGGGTCTAGGTTTAGGAAACCGTCGAGAATCATATTCCAGAAGAGCGGACCCAAGACTGAGCCCTGTGCGCAGCCTCTGAAGATCTGTCTGGAAATAGAACAATATGGAGTTTCTACGATAACCATTCTGTTGCCAAAATATGTTTTGATGAATTAGTATTAGTATTAGTATTAGTAACGGCCGCATGGTGCAAGAAAGCTTATGGCTTATGCTGCACCAGCCAAAAAAAAAAAAAAAAACAATTGGTATAGGATGGCCGGGATGTTTGCCTTCCGGAGTCTGCCGAGAATGCTTGGCCACCATAAGGTGTCAAATGCCCCGGCAAAATCTATTGCGATTACAAGTAGATATTTATGGTTTGTTGTTTCAGCAGCTCTGGTAATGTTTTCCAGGGCATCCAGAGTGGAGCCGAATTGATTCTATGATTGTAGGCCTGCAGCCATGTAGCAGGTTTCGATTCTATCTTTGAGGAGGTATTCAAAGAGTTTACTTAGCTGAGAGAAGGGCTATCGGTCGGTATGACTCCGGAAGGTCCTGTTGCTTGTTTGGACTTTTTAGGATTAAGCGCAATTTGGCAGTTCTCCAAGCTTGTGGAAAGCATCCTTCATTAAGGCAGTGATTAAAGAGGGTGAGTATTACCTCTGGAATGGTCTTGACGGCCTTTTTGACGATTTCAGGCTCCAGTAGGTCGATACATTTCTTGTTGCGCAGTTTTGCTGCAGCAGTGTGAAGTTCAGTGATGGTCAGCGGTTCTTCCTTATTGATGGTAGTATAGGTATCATTGTCTTGATATAATTGTTGCTGTTCTGGTGTAGTGGGAGTAATATGTCCCAGAAACATGCTGTCCAAGATGTTGTTGATATTATCCTGCCAGGTCTTGGTATAAGTCCCTAGCGGCGTCTTTGTTGCGGGGATGACTTCTCCCCTGGGGAGTTTATTTGTTGTTATTCTGAAGACAACCCCCCAGGGGGGCTTGTTTCCGGTCGTACAAACTAGTTGCTCCCACGAGCGCTGTGTGGAAACAAAGTTCTCAGACTGGTGATGTTTCAGTCATATTCGATGATTTTGAAAATAAACGAAACTAGTTGAACCCGACGTAACATACGCCATCTTTCTGATTATGGCTTAAATAGTTTAATCTAGATCCTTCAGTCTCCACCATTCTTGTTTAGCGGTGATATAATCCTATAACAGTCACCTGTGGGATATATGCATATGTCTCTATTTGCAGGTGGTTCCCCGTCTTCAACAAATATTCCAGCAACCTCCGTTTTGGATGTAGGTGCATCTTATCTAAGTCCGGGTCTTCTATAAATGCCATGCGCACATTCATTGTTGGATTGGCCTGGGTTATTTGATGCATTTGTTTATATGACTCAGCAAATGGGCTAACTTGTCGCAGCATCTCATCTAATTATCGCATTACTTCGGCTATAAACCCTTGATTTGATTGTTTTTCAAGCCATTTTGTTGTTGCTTCAGCAGAATCGAAAATATAAAGTTGTCCATATCCTGGCTTATTTGCCTCGTTTGGATATAGCAGTGAGACCAAATGGTGCTCTCATATCCCCAATATAATTGTAATACTCACAGGTGGTAACACATATTTCCTATATCATGCTCTTACACATTAATTACAGCTTGTTGATCTCCGTATTCATCTCCGTACTTCTATTTGATTAGTCCTACGGCATCTTCTCATTTCCAATCTTGCTTCTCTTTCTTCTATGTTTTCTGTCCGTCTTCATAGTCGTAGAGCCTCGTTTCGGTCTCTTAATTTATTAGATCTCTCCTCTAATGTTTCATTAGCATTCCTCCTACATTTTCTCAAAGTTCTTGTACACCGTTCAGCCATTTTTCCACTTCTTAAAACTTAGAACGGTTTGTTAAAATTGAAGATAGATAAAATAAACATACATCGATAGCTTTCAGGCATAAGTTAGCTTTCTTCAGTCGAAAAACGTTATTACAAAAATTAAAAAAGAATGTCCGGTGTGGTGAACCGCGTGAACAGGTGCTAGCAATAATTAGCAGTTGAGAAAATTTGGGCAGCATACCTAAACGTTTTATATACCGTATATAGATTGTTATGCTGTAGTTCAAACTTCCTCCAGCAGATGGTGGTACAGAAATTGTCCAGTAGTTTGACAGTTTGCAAGTAATGATCAGTTTCGTTAGCAGCATTAACGTTGTCACGATTTTGCAAAGAGCAACCAACGAATATCAAATTTTGTTTTAAACGAAATGTTAAAAACTGTTTATAGCGATGAAATGTTACGTCGTACAAGAGCGTTTGAATGGTATAAGCAGTTCAAAGACCGACTTGAGGATGGTCGCGATCACTCGACGTCCCTCAACCTCTCGAAATGAGAAAAGTTGCAGAAGTTAGTTCGGGAAATTGTGGCAAGAGATCGTCGTTTGACCCTCAGGAAGGTGTGTGCAAAATTGTGCCGCATGGATGAGCAGAAGCAACAAAGAGTGTTATTATGCGAAGACTTCATCCAGACTTGTCAAGATAATCCAGAGACAAAGAATGAGAGCATGCAGTGGATTTTAAAATCATGACAAAATGCCAGAAAACGTTTTGTTTACAGAAGTCCAGGATCAAAACGATGCTGATTTTTTCGACAAAATAGAGTGTGATTCACAAGGAATTTTTACATGACGGGGTGAAAGTTAATGCTTTCTACGTACCGGTGCTTCAAATATTATTAAGCGCATTTCCCAAGTGAGACAGCAATTTCAAGAAAAGAACAGTTGGTGGTTCCACGACAATGCTCCACTCATTCTGCATTTGTAAAGAGATTTCTGAGGAAGCATGACATTTGTACAGATTAACCATCCACCCTACTCTTCCGATCTGGCACCAGCGGCCTTCTTCCTCTTTCCCAAGTTGAAAACCTGGGAAAGAGGAAGAAAATCGCTTTGAGGACATAAAGAAACATTTACCGCCGAACTGAACATCATCTCTTTGGACGCCTTCGCTGACTCTTTGCAGAAACTCTTAAAACGGTAAGTGCATCTATTTAGGTGGTGATTACTTTGAATAAAAATAAAACCATTTTTGAGCTCCTTCACTTTGTGTTCTTTTTATTGCACCAGTCAGGGAACTTCATTGCCACATCTCATATTAAGTGATTGCTATATTGGCATGGCGAGTTAAATGAAAACGAAAATTCGATTAACTGAATTTAAAATACAAGCGGCCACTGATGGAAAATTAGAGATTAGTAGTAATTCTTCCACTAAAGAATAGGGCACATTAGTAGTCCTTTATGAGGGAAAAGTGATGCACAACAGCAGAGACAATATGGCGTTCACAGTGATTGGTCATCCAAGCTTGCGCAACAACATACAGTAATCATATCATTAAAGCAAAAATTCACAAGTGTACAAAAATGTAATCGTCGACAACTGCATGTCATGCCTACTCACTTTGTGCGAGCGAATGGAAAAATCGTTACCCCGAAAGGGAGTCAAAAAAAAGGACAAATTCACATAGTTTCCACAAAAGAAAACGTTGTTTGTGACGATAGCCTCCTCAGTGCACGACAGTTGGTGATATGGCCAAGCAGCCGGGTCTCAGTAGTAGGCCTATCTGCACCCACCCACTCACATACAGTGTACGCACACATACAGTGGCGGTCTAGGATTTTCTGAAGGGAGTGAGAGACTAACGCAGTATTTCGGGTAAGCATTTAATTTTAATCATCATATCATAAAGCATAAAAAAAATCCGCATTATTTTTATCATAAGAAGGGAAAGGAGCTACAGCCCCTGTCTGGAACCGCCATTGCACACACAATATACTGTATTTTTTATGCATATCAGGCAAGCCGAATACAAGTACATTGCAGACACGATACACTGATTCCTCATAGCCTATACTGACGCGTCACAGTTGTTTTGGGGCTCTGGTTGCTTGGCTGTTGTAGACGCACCAGCAACCTAGGCCATAATACGCCGTATATAATATCTGTAAATTTCGTGTGGTCTAGTTAAAGTGTAGTGTTTTGGGTCTAATGGCAACAGGGGTACTCTGTTTGGGTAACACAGAATTCTGTGAAGACCACGAATTTTACTAAAAAGTGTAAGTGTGTTGTTGTGTCATGTAATGTCTTCTTGTGTTGTTCCTCTGACCTTTTAGCCGTTGGGTCCCTAGTGGGACCCCATGTTGCCCACACTTCGTCCGAGGAGGCAGGTCAGGCATAGAGGATCGGGATGTAGTCGGATGCCATATTTCAAGATGATAATGCGCAATATACACACAGCCAAATGAATAAAATCTTGGTTTGAGGAGCATGAAACTGAGGGTAAACATCTCCCATGGCCTGCACAATCGCCGGACTTATGCATGCGGACATGTTTGGAGAGGTGTGAGAAGCAGATTTTCTCCGCCTTCATCATTCAAGGAGCTTGAAGCGTTCCTTCACGACAATGGTTCAATATTCCTTTTAAGAGAGTTCGAGATTATTTGAACTGTCTTAAGAGGAATATTGTTTATTTGAATCCATTCTACGTAGAATACAAGCAGTTTTAAAAGCAAAGGGTGGACCAACACCATATTAGTGCATACCTGTAACTCTTCAGAGGTGTTTCCATTATTTAATCCACCCCTGTATTTCGAACTTCCTGTAAACCAATGGAGAAGTTTCGATGGTCTGTTTTGTGTAAGAAAATATTGTTGCCGATTTTGAAGAAGCAATTCACACAGCCGCCAGGAACGTTTGGTTTCCCATCGAAATTATCAGCTCCTGTTTATATTATGACTTGAGTCAGTCATTGTGGAGATGTACCAGAGAGTTTTATGAAAGGTTTGATGCCGCTTTAGCCACGTGATTGTCGAGTACAGCAATTCTCAGATTATTTGGTAGAGTACTGATGATACTGCAGAATTTATACCGAATGTTTGGACGTTCTCCGAAGGGGGTATTTGCATGTAGAGGAACGTGGGGCACAATGAAACAAAAATGCCACCAATTCTCTGCCATTTATTTACTTCGGAATAAATGGTAGAGAATTGGTGACAAAATCAACTACTTGCTGAAATCATGATCCTGTTTTGATGTTTCCTGATAGTTAAAGTAAATTTGGGAGATTTCTACATTGATATTGTTAATTGTGTCTTTTATTCATCTGCTCGAAGCATCGATAATTTGAAACTTAATCCGAAAAACCTTCACTCAGGTGAGTCATATTTGTCTCCTACTTATATTTTTCAGGTCACACCCAAAATGTTTTAGGAAGAGCGCGAATGGGACACCATGAGCCGTTTAATTATACCCCATGCTAAGTGACTCAACACGTCCCAACTCGCTTCCTGCAATAAATTCTTTTTTAGACACTACTTATTTTCCATATTTCCGTAAAAAAAAAGTTTTCTGCATTGAGAAGGGATAGGAACTAACGAGAAATTTAGATAAGAAAAAGCTTCATGAATATGATTAATATGTTCATGAAACTAGAAACTGATTCGAACATTAGTCATTTTGAGAGGTCAAAATGATTCAAAATGATATGTAGCAATTCTACCAAAAGGCAGAATTGCTACATATTCTGCGGACAATGACGTAGAGAGTCAACATGAATCTTAAAGCAAACATCCTCTCTAGGCTTGCCTCCTCCATACGACCACGGTCAGAGACGTTAAAAATGATGACAATGAATACAGTCATTAAGCGCATTTAACAGTCATGCAGCTTTGAACCACGGTACACTCAAACACTCAAAGGCATGTGCAACCCCAATATTGCTCTTGATCTGCCTTAATTTGTGGAAATTCCCCCACACAAAGTTCGAGCACGTATTAGACGACGTGCCCATGTTCTCGTGGTAGTACAGTGGTTAAAATCACCCTCCTCCCTACAGCAAGTGGAAAAGGCACGGGTTTGATCCCTCAGTGATGCGAGGAACTTTTATATGCTTTTTTTTCACTCCGCAGCTAGGTGGGTGCTCTTAGGCGAGAATAGCAAGGTTTTTTCTCCCGGAAACTCGGGTTTTTCGTCAAGAACAACAGGGTAGAAAATCGGCCAGAGAACACATGCAATTTAAGGACATAATACACATGGGCTGGTGAGGTAATTCTTGGATATTCCTAATATTACTATTCCCCCACAACCAGCTTGATCCAATGCTGGTGGTTTTGATATTTCATAAAGCGAAAAATTGTACGAGTTAAACATCTTGATTCTGAAGCTAATTAATCGTAAAAAATACGAGAATGATAGGACTTCAAATGGTCCAGTGATAATGTAATGTTAAACTGAAATATTGAAATTTGCCGTATACAATAAGTGACTCAAACTATTATATTAGGGTGGCCCTTAATTTCTTATATATGTATTATATCTGTAAATTGCGTGTGTTCTCTGGTCGATTTGTCTGTTTTGCTGGACGAAAAACCTTGCTATCTACGCCTGAGACCGACTAACTCAGCCACGGAGTGAAAAAAGCCCATTAAAGTTCCTCGCGTCATCGACAGGATTCGAACCCCGGCCTTTTCCACCCAGTGTGGGGAGGGCGGTGACGATACCACTGTGCTACACCGCGCAGACTAAAATAAGTGAATACTTGATTAGGTACAGTTACCTAATAGCGAGAAAGTTCCCCTTTATTACTCACCCTCGTGGGCAGCACAATTGGTAGAAGCGCCGTCTTCCCCACACTGGGTGGAACAGACCTCAGCTCGAATCGCTTCGATGACGTGAGGAATTTTTATGTTTTTTTTTTTTTTTTTTCACACGCGTGGCTGAGTTATCGGTCTCAGCGAGGGTAGCGTGGATTTTTCTCTCGGAAACTCGGCCTTTTCGTCCAGCAAACAGAAAATCGACCACAGAACACATTCAGTTTACTGACAATATATACGGTGCAATATGGCCTTAGTTGCTAATGCACCTAAAGCCCTACAACAAACAAACGTTAGTACTCAGAACAGCGCGGATTCATTGTGACATGCTTTCGTAGGTCCATACCACTCCATGCTGGTCTATGAAGTAAATGGAACACGAAAATGAATTCGGCCTTGTGATGGGCTTCCCAATTCAATTGAGCACCTGTAGGGTAAGGGGGAATGCGCTCCCATGTTTCCAGTTCTGTACAAGTCGCCTTGTGACATGGCGCATTATCCTGTAGCCTGGGTGGAAACAATTTACAGATAACCTGTGGCAATCAAATTGTTGCTCAAATGTCGAACTCTTGATAAGGGTTTCAGCGTACGGAGAAAACACTCCCCCTCCTCTGTACCAGTACACCGCCACCAAAGTTCTCTTAATTGGAAAAGCTGATGTACCTCAAATGTATCAGTTCCGACCCTAGGAGCGTTCCTAGGGTATGTGGCGCCAGAGTGCCAATCGCAATTTGGCGCCCCATTTAGATTGCGCCATTTAGATGGCGCCCCCAATTAAAATTTTCTTCATACGTATATGTAATTTTCAGATTTTCAAGTGTTTGCATCCCCCGGTGATGTGTTGGATTTGACGCCAGGTGGCATCGTCGACATGTGTCATCGGACACTCCGGGCTCCTTGGCGATGTATTTTCTATAGTTTCTGGTGTTTATTACCTGGTCTTGGATGGCGAGCATGAATCCTTCAGTCTCGGGGAAGAGTGTCCCGCTCGTGAACCATGAGCGGAGATGGGAGAAATCCCAGGAGCCGCTAGACCCTCAATATACCTCATACCTCGTGAACCATGTATTGGAAGAAATTTTATCTATGTGATCTCGATGGAGATCATTGTAGTGTCTACCGTGGAATGTCTTCTCTGCCCATCTTTCTAGATTCGTTTGTGCCTCCTGGTTGGGAGAGGACTCCTCGGTTAGGTTGAGTGGGAGATACCGCTTGTCTGTCTTCCGTATGGCCTGGTGGAGTGCTGCCGTGTGTTTCTGGAAGTAATCCTTCAGGTTAGCAATCGCTGTTTTTTGTTGCTCGATTAGGTCTATCAGGCCCCTCCCTCCTTCTTTCCGAAAAATTGTCAGTCTCTCTCCACGGCTGACTTCGGGTTGTGTTGGCAGCTCTTGGTCATCATTGTCCTTGTCTTTCTCATGAAATCCTCTAGCTCGGTGTTAGTCCAATCTATGACTCCGAAGGAGTATGTTAACACTGGGACTGCATAGGTGTTTAAGGCTTTAACTGTGTTCCCGCTGTTCAGTTTTGCTTTCAGGAGGCTTCTGAGTCTCTGATGGTATTTTTCAGTCAGGTAGGCCTTAATTTTCCTTGTGCTGTAACTGCTGAGCCTGCATCATTCCCAAGTATTTGTAGGCCTCTCTCTCTGCCATGCCTTATATCTCTTTACCAGTGTGCAGCTGGTAGTTTCGGTTGACTAATTTTCCCTGGTGCAATCCATGGGTCTTGCATTTGTCTAGACAAAATTCCATCTTAATATCATTGCTGAATTCTTCGGGGTTCCGGAGTAGTTGCTGGAGTTGCTTCTCGGTTCCCGCGTAGAGCTTGATGTCATCCATATACATCAGGTGGGTGAGGGTGTTACAGGTTCTTCCTTCCTTCTTTGAGGTTATATCCGTACTTGCTGCTGTTGAGCATGGTGAATAGCGGGTTAAGTGCTAGTCAGAACAACAATGGGCTCAGGGCATGTCCCTGAAAGATTCCTCTCTTGATGGGTATTGGCCTGATTATTATTATTATTATTTTTGCTGCACTAGCCAAAAAAAAAAAAAAAAAAAAATTTCAGTGTTGGCCCGTGTGTGTGTGTGTGTGTGTGTGTGTGAAAAAGAAAAAAGGAATCACCGAGAAAGAGAAGAAGGGTGATATCCCACTCAGAACCCTTGGTGTGGTGTGCCAAGCTCACCAGATGTGAGGGTTGTATTCATGAAATTTTTAAGTTTTATAAAAATGAAAACTTTGCGTGTTTAAATGCTTTGAAATATAAATTTATTCTTATTTTGATTTCATTTCGCAGCAAAATAATTGTCAAAAATAACCGGACTTTAAAAAAAATGAATAATATCTGTATAAAAATTCGTAAAGTGTGGTTAAAAAAATAAACTTGTCGTTCCTCTTTCTGAAGCAATAATATCCTCTACATCTATTTTTATATCTGTAATTCGATTCCATCAACTTTTGGACTTCTAGATCTGAATTCCTAAAATCTTTAATTTCGGTATTTGCAAGCCAAAATGGACAATAATGGTAGAGGTGCGATGTCCTACTCCTATTTTCAGAGCAATCTTTGTACTGTACTTCGATATAGTAAAACTGTGTATGCAGGGCAAGATTAAGATAAGGGTTTACAGGACCTTTGCCCAGGGCGCCATTCTTTAAGGGGCGCCAAAAACAGAATAACAATGATGCAAAAAAAAAAAAAAAAAAAAATATATATATATATATATATATATCCTTAGTAAAGGGTGCCGAAAAATCTTTCTGCCCGGGTTGCGGAAATACCTTGGGCCGGCGCTGTGTGTGTATGCTATTAGTGGGAATCGCAGATAAGAGATGGCAGCATGTACTGGACAAATTTGAAGACAATTCATACGGAAGCAGTCGTATGATTACAGTGTACTGAAGTGACTTTGTAAAAACATTTTTTCTTGAGGGAAAACATCGTTTTCCCTCAAGTAGTAGAGGAAAACATCTTCATTGGCAAATAACCGATGAGTTTTCAGTTTTCTTTTAACGAAAAAAACAAACACAAACCCATTTTCTACTAAAAGAAAAGTAGCAGCTTTATGAAAATTGAGTGTAACAGAAAACGTAAAGAAGGGAAACAGAATATGAGACGAATAAAACAAAAATCATCCCAAATGCTTTCCATGTATTGTGAATAACTTTTGGGGGTTCAATTTTAAGCGTCCCATCCATGATTAGGTTTTCTCAGTAGCATAAATTCAAAATAAATGTGAACACATAATTAAAAATAAAAACATAATCAATTAATTAACAAAATTTTTTGTTAATTAATTATGCGTTCACTGTGTCAACAAAGTTTTGACACAGTAGTTTTAATTAAAGTAAGATGAGGAGATCATAACTAGATTGTCATTTTATAATTTAATAATTATCTTCAATATACTTGAAATATGAAGAGCAATGTATATTCGTTTCATGAAAAAAAGACTTAGGGAGGGATTCGTTAACTGATATATATACTGGTGTTCAAAAATAGAGCATCATCCCTTAAAATTGTAATTGTCGTCCAAATAACTATGGCAATATTTCTTACAGATCGCATCAGATAAGATTGACACGCATAGGTGGTGATGTAATATTGCATCAGCTTTTACTTTCAGCTATATAATCCCAGGGGCTCACATCTTGTGAGTATGGGCTTGGCACACCCAGAGTCCTGAGCTGGATATCATCATTCTTCTCTTTCTTGGTGATTCCCTTCTGCTTCTGACTCTCTCTCTCTCTCTCTCTCTCTCTCTCTCTCTCTCTCTCTCTCTCTCTCTCTCTCTCTCTCTCTCTCACACACACAGGGTAATTCGGGAATTTTTTTGGCTGGTGCAGCATAAGCCTCAGGCTTTCTTGCACCATATGGCTAATAATAATAATAAAATAACAAAGAAAGTGTACCATACTTCAAGTACGAACCCCAGGCAGTACTAGAGAACCGAACCCACAAGTTGTACTGGGACCGCGCCATAATAACGGATAAGACCATTCCGCACAACAGACCGGACATAACCCTTGTGGACAAGATTGAAAAGGCTACCTACCTGATTGACATAGCGGTACAGAACACTAGCAATGTCCGGAAAACCCATGAGGAAAAAATTAGGAAGTATACGAACTTGAGACATGAGATCAAGGAGATGTGGCATATGCAAGAAGTATCAACCATCCCAATCATCGTGTCAACAACCGGTATGGTACCAAAGACTCTACATAGCAGCCTAGCAGCAATAGGTTCCTTGTAGGTGTTCTCCCAGAGAACACCTACAAGGAACTCCAGAAAGTAGCAATCCTGAACACCTGTAGGATAGTCAGAGATTTCCTGGACCGACAGTAACACCAGACATTACAACCACCCTGTGTACTTGGTAGCAGTACCCATCACGGAATGGAATCCCCCAATCAGGGAGAAATAATATAAGAGCAACAACAACAATAATAATAATAATAATAATAATATAAGCACGCTCTGCAAGAATTGCAGTCATTCCTTGCTTGTGTCAGGATGATGAGTTACGTGCAGTTGACACCATGAAGAAAGAGTGCTATTGTTGCTTTACGTGAGGAAGGATGTTCTTCCCGTCATATTGCTTATAGAGCGTCTTGTAATCAGTCGATAGTGAGTAGATTTTTTTCCAAACTCAAGAATACTGGTTTTGCTGATAGACAAAAAGGAACCGGACGCCGCAAACGAGTTTAACAAATGACGGGCCGGAGTCGGTGCAATTTTGACGACTGAAAACACTGTAAACAGGACCCGAGAACAGGACCGCCTTTTGAAGCATTTATGTCTTAAAAACTGAAAAGCTTTTTCGTCTGAGCTGAAAGTGGAAATCGGAAGATCATACAGGGGTGGTAGCAAGTGCAGTAACAGTCAGAAGACGCCTCTTCAAAAATGGACTTGTAGCCCGTCGTCCTAAGAAGAAGCCCCTCCTCATCAATATTCCTTCTAATTTTTCTTATAACTGCGCGGTGCAGAAATGCATCTGAGTAAAAAATTTTCAGACAAGGTTAAATATGTGTAATATTTTTACAAATTGTTTTAATTTTAAGTAGTCCCTACTTAAAATACATAATAATAAAAAAATGTTAACAATAAATTTACACTTTACAGTTAGTTATTTATTTTTCTTGGAATTTTTCTCTTCTGTTCTTTGTAGAAGTCCATACTTTGTAGACATCACTACATTTTTTGTTTCACTATTAGCTAAATGCAATTTGATTCTCATAGGGTCACTTAAATGACCTTCATGTATTCTATTTCGATTTTTTGTTTTAATTGAATTCATAGTGCTAAATTCTCGCTTGAAATTTAAAGTGTCACTGAAAGTTTTAAATGTTCCAGTTTTAGTTTTTTCGGCAATTATAAATTTTAATTCCGAATATTCTTCTGATATTTTAGAAATAACATCACTTTGGTTATTTGTAATAAATCGTGAATATTTTTTGTGCAAGGCGTACCACATTTAATTTCATAATTTTTTACTAAAGCATCAACTGCAAAATGTCTGGATAACCACCTGACTTCATTTAATGGCCTAGAACAGGGCTACCCAACCTTTTTCATCGGAGGGCCCCATAGAAAATTCATAACAAATGGCGGGCCGGAGTTGGTGCTATTTTGACGACTAAAAACACTGTAAACCAAAAAACGCAATTTTAGGGACTTCACCAGGTCAAACGGAGTGTACAAGATAGAAAAACTATAACAAATTATAAACAAGGGATATGTATATAAAGTGCTTAGCATCATAATACACAGCCATTTCTGAATAAACAGAAAATTTTTAAGGTGGCATCGTTTTAGGTTATATCTCATATTGTGAATACCTTCACAACGAGTTGCCATGATATTGCACTACTTCGAATAAGTTTATTCAGAAATGGCTGTGTATTATGATGCTAAGCACTTTATATACATAGTCTAAATTTGTTCGCAGCTTGAGGCTCTAGCCCTAAATGCGCCTTAGTCTAAATACATCATACACCATCAGGCATCTCTCATATTGTGGAGTTATACTTCATAACTGTTTTTGCCATCATTGCATCACTTGGGTACCTACCCACTCACTGACGAAGGGCCAAACAGCCCTGAAACAGTGCTGTCTGGGTGGTGGTACCTATCTGAGAATAAGTAACACTAGTCTTCTCCTTAGGTGAAGCGTTACTTATTCGAAGTAGTGCAATATCATGGCAACTCGTTGTGAAGGTATTCACAATATGAGATATAACCTAAAACGATGCCACCTTAAAAATTTTCTGTTTATTCAGAAATGGCTGTGTATTATGATGCTAAGCACTTTATATACATAGTCTAAATTTGTTCGCAGCTTGAGGCTCTAGCCCTAAATGCGCCTTAGTCTAAACAAGGGATATTTATTGTAAATAAAGACATAGTCATATTAAAAATCACAATTTTTATTATTATAATCACATTTGATATTACAGAAATAGCAAATCAATGAGATGTTTGTAGTTGTTTTGATTTAGGTTTAATAGTAGAAGTTCCCAATCTTAAAAAGTCTTGCAAATGTTCATCTGTCATTCTTGATCGATGTTTGGATTTTATATATTTCATTTTTGAATATGTTTGTTCACATAGGTAAGTGCTACCAAAAATATAAATTATTCTTCTCGCTAAATTTTATAATTCTGGAAATTCATTTTCTGTCAAAGTTTTATAAAAGTTAATGTTTCATTTTTCAATAATGTTTTCAGGTTATCGTTACTTTGAAGATCTATTTCTAATTGTAGATCTTTATCTATTTGTGAAACATTTACATCAAATGGATTCTGAAATAATGTAAATAATTTCTATTGTTTTCGAAATCAATAAATGCTTCCATCAATAATTCAAGATTTCGGACAAAATTGTCGGTAGAAAAATTACAATTGGGCATATTATTATATAAACTTTCACAACACAAAATATGGGAAAAATTATTTTGTTCAATTTGATTTTTAAATAATTCTAATTTTGTCTGAAATGCTTTAATATTGTAGTCATTTACAAGTAGATCGCGACTTTGAAGTTTTTTATTCAATGTATTCAAACGTTCACAAATATCTGTTAAAAATGCAAGTTCCCATAACCATTTAGAGTCTGTTAATTCTGGGACTGGTTTTAATTTTTCGTTCATGAATATGTCTATTTCGGTTCTGAGTTGAAAAAATCTTTTTAACACATTACCGCGACTCAACCATCGTACCTCCGTATGATACAACAAATCACCATATTCGCTTTCGAACTGACGATGGTTCAGGCCATTTTTGCGTATAAAATTCACAATGCTGATTATAGTCAACATGATTGAGTTCGAAGACAAAAATTTACCACACAACGATTGCTGGTTAATAACACAACGAAATTGCATAGGTCTTTCGATGTTTTTGGAATCAAAATATTTATTAACATGGCCGATGAAACCAATATTTTTTCCAACCATATTCTTTGCACCATCGGTCGTAATTGCTGTCAACAATTCCCAGTCAAGCTGCAGATCTTCAAACACTTTTGATACGCTATAAAATATGTTTTCACCAGAGGTTCTATTCTTCAAGCTTTCAAGTGCAGCCAGTTCTTCTGTGACTTCAAAGTTTTGATTTATACCGCGTATGTAAATGAGTAACTGTGCTGTGTTGGTAATATCTTCACTTTCATCAATTGCAATCGAAAAATTTATAAAATCTGTAACTTTCTGTTTCAGCTGATCTTTAACATTAGCAGACAAGTCTTCGATTCTTCTTGCTAAAGTTGACGCTGATAAACTTATAGCAGCGAAGTGCTTAACTTGATCAGGGCATATTTCTTCTAAAATTGATAGGCACACTCTTTTCACAAACTCGCCATCAGTAAAAGCCCCCCCCCCCTTCTTCAACAATGATTTGAGATGTTCGCAAACTAGCTCTAATTAAATTTAAATTCTGATAAACTTATAGCCTTGGGCACTCGCACTGTTGGGATTTCCGACATCGCAAGAAACACTGCTGCCAAGTGGAAGCGCACACAGTTGCAACAATGTTACAGAATTATATTTGGACGCATTTACATTATATTTTGATTAAAAATATCCTTGTATACGATATGTGGCAACCAAAAAAGATTTCTATAGAATAAATTTCACGAGGCGGATGAAATAGTGTTTCGGGCCGGATGAAATCATCTGGCGAACGGATCCGGCCCGCGGACTGTAGGGTGGGGATCCCTGGCCTAAAAGGTACAACGTCGTGTTCTGTAACCTGGGCTAGTTTTTCTAATTTTCCTTTTTTTATGCTAGACCTGCTAAACATTGTGTATACAGTTCTAAGCACCGTCTCTATATCTTGCATAATAGATACATTTTCCACTCGTCGTCAATCCTAAATCTTCTCGGTGTGCAGTACAATGTTGTTCAAATAGATGTAATATTTCCTTTTTGAGAATTGCTGCTACTCCATTTTTTCCTTCCAAGCATAACATTTGCTCCCCTGACGTGAACATTACCATCTTTTGAATATCAAGATTATATTCGTCGTACAAAAATTTTATTTTTTCTAAAATGAACGTACTGTCACAGTTTGTAAGCTTCAAAATACCTCCAAATACTGTTTTGTAATATGTTTCATTTTTCACTCGAAATTTAAAATAAAAAATTAATACTTTTTTACTGAAATATCAGTACTTTCGACTACAATTAACGTGTGGAAAGTAGATTCTCTTATTTCATTTAGGATATTTTTTATGAGAACAGAATTTATACATTCAACAAATTCAAATGAATAATTTTCGCTTCTCCAATTTTTAGGTATATCTATAAAATTTTCCATGTGTTCATGAATGTCTTACAGAGTTCATTGACGCATTAATTTTTATGGCTAATATCACATCATTAATTAAAACCTTAACGGTATCAAAATTTGATTTCAATAGCACACGCTCTTTGAGTAGACCGGGGTTCAAGCCTCTGACTGCTGAATACGGTCGATTTGCCAACCAGCACTGGACCAGAGTGGCAGATTATGGTCCATTTCTCTCAACATGAATTGTTGAGGAGGCTTCCATCCTGCAGTGGGTTGATAATGGCTGCACTTTACCTTTTACTTCTACAGTTTCTCTCAAAATACTTAAAATTCCATCTTTTTTCAGATTACCTAACTTGGTAACTGCGTTTATATACAATATATCTTCTGACTTAGATGCCGTTTTAAATAATCTAGTTTCCATTCTTCACATTTTTTATTTGAAAAATTTTAAAATTAAAGAATTTTATTAATTCTCTGTATTTTGTAAATGAAGTTATAAAATATTAGGAAAAATCTAATTTTTAACGCATTATTAAAATAGCTCATAAAAATTTTAAAAAAAGTTTAATTTTTCATGTTTTACTTTCTTTAATATATAATTAAGTAATTCTAAACATTTTTGGTTATACATAAAAAAAAATCTGGATCAGTAGATCCTCTGACATTAATACTAATTAATTTTGTATTAATTAGTAAAAATTAATACGTAAAAAACTGGACTTCCAAAATTTTCACGATCACAATACATTCCTTATACATTTATATATATATGTATATGGTTTGAATTATATATATATATATATGGTTTGAATGGTTTCAGTGGACGGAAGGTAAAAATGTTAACCTTTCCTATTATATGGTATTTATATTATTTTTATAACAATAAACTCACCTTAAAAACATACAATATAAACTATAACCGCTACAGTCCTTTATATATTCGTAAAGGACCAGGGTATGTCTGCCAGGGGCAAAGGTTGATGACCTTGTAGAGCGGATATCATTTTTTAAGGGCACAAAAGTTGATATAGTTTTACACGTTGGCATTAATGATACTAAGAGTAGGAGACCGGCAGAATTACTTAACAAGTACAGGTCACTGTTGAAAAAAAAGCCCTGAATTAGGGTTGAATTTGAAAGTGTCTGCAATTCTGCCCAGACACGATAGGTGGGAGTATATGACGAGAGCCTTGTCGATCAATTCGGCCCTGGAAAGATTGTGCAAAGCTCAAGGGGTAGAATTTTTTTCAGCCTGGTCTGTACTTGTTAACCGGAGAGACTGCTTCTACAGGGATGGGATACACTTAAATAGAAAGGGTGCAAGAATATTTGCTGATGCTATCGAGGCAGTGTTAGATAGGTCGGAAAACTGCTAGCTTGGGGGGATACAAGGACTAATAGATTAACAGTAGCCACTGGCAGGAGGTGAAAGCGATTCTTGCACTGCTTCTATTGGAATGAGCAGCAACCTGGAAAACAAGATGCAGGATATTTCAGAGACTGCTGGGAGTCATTGCGGTACAAGTAAACACATGGGTTGTGTTAGGGTAGCTAAGAATAGGAACAGGTGTATGTATACTTGCGTGTACACCAATAAATTTGACGAATTTGAAGTATTGCTCAAAACATCAAAGGCAGATATTGTTGGGATATCAGAGACGTGGTTCACACAGATATAAGGAATGCAGAACTGGAATTCGGGGAGTACAATGTGTACAGAAATTTAAAATTATTATTTTCGGGTTGCCCGTAATTAAATACATTAACCCGTATTTGTGTCTGTAAATTGCATATGTTCTACGGTTGATTTGCCTGTTTTGCTGGACGAAAAAAACCCAGTTACTGGGGATAAAAACCTTGCTATCTACGCCTGAGACCAACTAACTCAGCCACGGAGTAAAAAAAGCCCACTAAAGTTCCTCGCGTCATCGACGGGATTCGAACCCGGCCTTTTCCACTCGGTGTGGGGAGGACAGTGACGATACCACTGTGCTACCCACGCAGACAATGTGTACAGAAAGGACAGACAGGATAGGAAGGGAGGAGGGGTTATGTTATTAGTTAAGAAACATATAAAATCCAAGGAAGTGAAGCCAGGCCAGTCGATATCGCTGTACAGTGCAGTGTCGAGTCAGTTTGTTTGACATAAGCATTGGGAGATCAAAATTGAGAGTAGGAGTGTGTTATAGACCTAATGACTGATGAGTATAATAAGGAACTGTACAGGGAAATAGAGTGGGCCAGTAAATGAGAGAGTCTTATAATGGGGGATTTTAATTTCCCAGATATTGACTGGAATTTGTGAGTTGGTCACTTACACACTAACAAAGCTTTTGTGGATTTATTGGATGATTGTTTTCTACATCAGCATGTTCGGGAGGCAACTAGAGGGAGTAATACTCTTGATTTGGTTATCAGTAGTGATTCTTCATGCATTAAGAATCTGCAGATAAATGAACCACTAGGTAGCAGTAATCACAGTGTGCTGAATTGGGATTTACTCAAAAAGGTAACTACCATCAGGTGTAAAGGGAAGGGTTTTTGCTTTTGTAAAGGCGACTACAATGGTCTGAGACAGTATTTAAATACTATACAATGGGACCAACTGATGAGGTTACCAACAGCCAATTCAAAATGGGAAGCATTCAAAGAACTTATCTTGGATGCTACTAGGCTTTACATACCAACTAAGAAATATTGTTCAAGGTTTAAGCCTAAATGGATGTCAGATGAACTAATGAGACATATGGCAGAGAAGAAAAATGCATGGGATACATATAAATTAACACATGACCCAGAAGCCTATGATAGATATAAGTTGATCTGTAACCAAGTAACAAAGGAGGTTAGGCAGGCAAAGGCAGATTATGAGAAATCCTTGGCAAGGGATGCAAAGAAAACCCGCAAAGAGTTCTTTACTTATGTAAACTCTAGAAGGAAGGGGATGAATCAGATCGGTCCACTTGATATAGATGGTTCAACTTTTGATGATCCTGCTCAGGTAGTTAACAAACTAAATGAATATTTTGCATCGACATTCACAAGAGGAGTTATTCAGCGATTCAGGGATTATTCAGTTATTCTTACATCATATGCCTCTCCTAATGCTAATGCTAATGTAATAGTTTTTTTTCATATAAATGAAAATCAACACATATAACTTTTCACTATACACTATTTATTTGTAAATAAAAAATATAGGAACATGTCATGCAATAGCGAACCTTATGGCATCAGCTTTCCCTCCTTGCTATATCCATTTTTCCATTAATACTCCTGTCGCCATCTAGTATGTCGACTGTGTGTGTGTGTGCGGGAAGTAAAAGCACCTGTGCAACTTCATAGAAATCAGTGCGCGGCCGCGCACGCGCGCAGCTTAGAGGGAACCGTGCTCTTCACACAAAAAATTAAAAGGATTCGATTAATTTGGTGAAAGCAGCATGTCAAATGGATCCCCGAGCAGTGAAAGTCAGGTATTTTCTCGGATGAGAAGAAATTCAACCTGCATGGCTCTGATGGGAGACAAACGATTCGCCGTAGACGTGGTGATTTGTTTAGTTAGTTAATTGGTTTTTTTAAAGGAGCATTAGCAACTAAGGCCATATTGCTCCGGGAATATGCGGTGGTCATTCCCTGACCTTTCCGCATCTTCCGTATTTTGTGGTCATGGGCTCGGACCCCGGACTAATCAAGAAGCGTGTGCTACGCACTGCTGCTCCTGCCCACCTGGCTGCGGAAGCGCCTAGACGTGGTGAGGAATACCATCCAGACTGTATGGTGCCTACTGTGAAATTCCCTACCAGCCAAATGATATGGGAGTGCATTTCGTATCGCGGAGTAGGTCACCTGCAGTTTATAAAAGGTTCCGTAAATGCCAATAGATACCTGGCTATACTGGAAGGCAAGTTGCTGACAACCATTAGAGACCATTTCAACTGCCAAGTAATTGCATCTTTCAGGACGACTCTGCTCCTTGTTATCGGACGAAAAGTGTAAGGAGGCACTTCCGTGGTTACTTTAACTTCATTTCTGCATTAGATGTTTGACAGTGTGTTTACATTTGCTATAGGTGAAAAAAATGATTGGAAGAACCGTCCATTACAACACTTAGCTGGCCAGGAAACAGCTCGGACCTGAATCCTATAGAGAACTGTTGGCATTGCGTGGAAACTGCAGTTGCCAGAAAGAAACCAAAGATCCTTCGTGAACTTCAGGAAGCCATAATTCGTGTTTGGAACCACGAACTATCAGTTGATTATCTTCAGAAATTGATCTCGTCAATGCCTCGACGGTGTGCTGCTGTCATCAGGGCCAGAGGCAGTTCAACTAAATATTAGCTTGCACCTGGTGAACTTTCCATTTTGTTTCCCATTTAAAATAATAAACTGAAACAAATTGAGGGCTTCTGATAACATTTCAGCCATAATTGTCGTGTTTTCCAAAACTGTTGTAATAAAGATAGCAAATGCTCATTTTGTAATATTTTGAGAGCAACTGTTAAATTTTACTTATCTTTGCCTTAACTATTAACAAATATCTTTTGTTTATATTTCTATTTTAAAAATTTTTTTTTTTTGTAAGTTGTTCGCGCATCGGCTTCTGTGGCCATAGTGCACCTCCCAAAGTTTTTTTTTTTTTTTTTGCATTTTACTCTGATCCAAGCCCCAGGCGGGATTCGAACCCGCGAACTTTGGGGTTGCCAGGCAGGCCCTTTACCCACTTGGCTAGCCCGGTCGGGTATTTCATTTGTGATGCTTGTCATTAATGTAACATAATATCGCGAAAAAGGGTTAGAAATGTGAAATTCCTAGGAGACGCACTTTCTTTGAACACTAGTATAACTTAACTTGGCTGTGCTTGGAGAATTACCTCTCTCTCTCTCTCTCTTTTTTTTTTTTTTTTTTTTTTTTTGCATATCAATAGAGATTTGCTTCCAATGTACCAACATATGATGCTGTTCGACATATAAGCACGTTCCCTGTATAACATTTTATGAAAAGATCAACCCGATTGTCACAAATTGAACTTGCTAGGACGGTATAGACAAGCCCCACACGATAGAGAATTCATTGATGGATGTTTTTTCCAATAAAGCGATGTTTGCGACTCTTCATGATCAATAGGTAATTTTCGTAGACGTGTAGAAAACTGACAAACCTCCAAGCGCTGCAAGTTGCAAATTATTATACTCACTGACAAAAAAAAAAAAAAAAAATAGAAACTTTTTGCAACTAATATTAACAGACATAAACTTGGCATTATCACAAGTTCTTTGGTATCAGATAAATGCTGTACGTTTTCCTGTAGCTTCCTATTTGATGGGGAACAGAGGTAATCTTTCCGATTCTCAGAAATTGTTGGAGCACGTGTATCAGGAGCCTCAATAAAGAAAACAAAGGAAATCACTGGTGTGTCGAAAGCAGCCATCTGAAAAGTATACAATGAGTGCAAGGCGAGAGGAGAATCCAACTCTAAAAGGAAGAAATGCAAATGAGGAAAGTTGGCTCTCAAAGAACGAGACAGGAATATTTTAAAGCAAATTGCCTCAGAATAGGGTCCAGTGTGCAGCAGATGACGGAAAAATACAATTTAGGCAAAGAAAGATCCATTTCTAACTGAACTATGCGGTGCACACTACCAAATCCGACTGGGATTGTCTATTGGCCCATGTCTACCAAATCTGACTGGGATTTGGTAGACATGGGCCAATAGGAAAGCTGCTTCTTTCTGTAAAAAATCGAAGGATTCGACTGGACTGGTGAAGCCAACACCAAGACTGGACTGTGCAGTAGTGGAAAAGATCATGTAGTGTGACGAGTCTCGATTTGCATTTTTTTTTTTTTTTTTTGCACCGATGGTAGGGTGAAGGTGTGGCGTGAACTTCATGAAGCCATGCATCCAAACTGTCTTGTGTCCGACACTTGAGCGGCTGGAGGTGGTATCATGGTATGGGGTATGTTCTATTGGTACGGATTGGGTCCGTTTATACTGCGTGATTACCTGCGGTGAATATCTCTCTCTCTGTCGTATAGGACAAATTTCACCCTGTAATGCTTCATGTTTTTCGTATTGCGATGGATTCTTCCAGGAAAACAACGCAAATGTCTACCATGCAAAAATTGTATCTGAATGGTTCCAGTAACATTCCCAAGGCGTCCAACGTCTACCGTGTAGTCTAAGTCTCCAGATCTGAATCCATTTAAGAATATCTTGGATATGCTGGAAAAGGCAGTTCGGCTTAGCTATATCAGGATATTAACTAATATCCTGATGTTTCTTGTTTATACCTCGGCAAGACCACCAGATCTGAGGTGGTGATAAAAATTAATAAATAAATAATCTGTTTACACTTCGGGATGACCAAACGGTCAGAGGAGTTCACAATATAGACAAAATACAAGAAACAGCACCGGGCTTGAACCCCGGTCACTTAAGGCACGTATACTAATGTATCCTCGCACTGACCACTCGGCTACGGCAGCTTAATTAGTGAAAACTATTATCATATACTGTGATTTCAAACTTTAGACGGGAGTACGAACACGTTATTTTGTTATTAAAAGGCTCCATTTTATGAAGAGTGGATGTACCCAATAAAGTGACCATTTGGTATAGTATCAATATTCTAAAATATTGAAATTAGTTCGTGAGGTTTATTTCAAACTGCGTATATCAAATAAATAAATAAAATAAATAAATTTTCTGTTTATACTCCGGGACGACCAAACGGTCAGAGGAGTTCACAAGATAGACAGAATACAAGAAACAGCACCGTATTCAGCAGTCACGGGCTTGAACCCCGGTCACTCAAGGCACGTGTACTTATGCACCCGCGCGCCTGACCACTAGGCTACGATTTTCAGGGCCATGTAAAGCGCTTTAAATGCTTGCAGGGATGTGTGAAAGGGAGGGTGGAAAGTACTGGATGCGATGATACGGCAAGGTGGAAAAGCCCAAAGCGTTCTTAAATGTATAAGAGATATGGGGGGGGGGAGCAAACCAGCCATGTATCTGGACCTAAGGATATCATTGAACGTTCCTGAATGTAGCAAGAAAATGCCATTCTTGCTCACGCTACACGGAATAGTCTCATTTTAGTACTATACAAAACCACCAATACGGCTGACTCTTCCAATTTGCAAAACCCCGGCCTCTTTATTTCTCTTCTGCTTTCACACATAGTCGGAGGAAACTACAATTTCTCATTTCCCATACATAGCACATCACAGGCTACATTAGAAATAAAGAAATAGAACATATAATCCAATTATAATGCACATGTAAACAGAAAGTAATTATAACAATAATAAAAAGAGTAATTTAAATCGGAAAGCTCTTTATGAAGTTGTTGGCATTTAGATGGAGTTATGCCTGAGAACAACTGTATGAGTTTGGTTAGAGCTTCCTGGAGTTGAATTTGGTCAGATGGCTTAGAAATAGATGAGTTTAATATCAACAGCAAGCACGAAAATTTGAACTGAGGATGCTGCGACTATTTGAGGGCGGTCATTGAAGGTATTGGAGAGATCCAGGATTTACACGAAAGTAAATTGTAATATTGTACTCCATCGAAAACACGTATTTGTTTATAATAAAAGTTTATTTTACTGTATCTATCTTTATTTTAAGCTCTTTTAACTAGGAAAATGGGGTATACCAATATGTATTAAAATTGAAATAAATAAAAATAAATAAACAAACAAAAATAAAATATATATTTTCAAAGTACTGTATTCACTTGGCCTGTTACTATAAACTTTCTTCTTTCTTTCTATTCTTTTTCTTCCCCCTTTCTTTTTACAAAAACAAAAAATTAAAATTATTTGTATTTAAATATTATAATGAAATTATAAATACTTTAGCATTAGTAGAGGCATATGATTATAATATTATTAAAGTTATTATTATAATATTAATAAGGTTATAATTATAATAAAATATTAGATAATATTAATATTTTATTTAAAATAAAACTGTATTCTGATCATATAAATTAAATCGCGATTTCTTTAGTTATATGTGATCGCGCGCAAATGGCAGTCAAATTCGGAAATTTGCATAAGTAATTTAAAATTATATCCGAATGTCTCGTTTCCTGTTTTTCTTCTTTTGTACCTTGGAGTAGTTTAATCGGTATGTTCAACTGTATTTCAAATTTTTTTTTTTGTTGAGACATTTATATATTGGTATATATTAAACAAAACAGTTGTCTTCCATATCAATTATGTTATACAAATGTAAATTGGCATAATGATCATATCAGTTATCGGACTTGACTTCGAACATACTACAAACTGTGGGTAGTTAATGTGGTCAGTTATATAATTATTAGATAACCTGCTTGTTTCCTAGTTCAATGCCCTAAATTATTTCTCTCTTTGTAAGCCAACTTCCGTTCGCAAAAGCACTCAGAAATTTTGTTTGGGAAGGGGAAGCTCGTATGTTCATACCGGTAACTTTTTAAAGGCGCCAGCACGTGAGTGTATAATTATATAATAGCATAGGTACAGTAGCGTAGCTACCCGTTTTCAGGTTCTGAGGCAAAGAACGTGTTCGAGCTCCTACTTAATTAATGAAAATTGCAAAAAGAGGAGACAGTCAAAGACGCCGGGCCCCTAAAGGGCCCGGAGGCAATTGCCTTGCCTGCCTACATGTTATCTACGACACTGATAGGTACACCCATGATAGACGCTAAGGTGGGGCTTCACCTCCCCCCAACTTACCCTTTAGGCGCAATCCCACAAAAAAATGTCTAAATTCTTTCGTGTCATGGCGTCACAGTATTGATAGCGTTGGGGGCGCTTCAGCTTCGGCCTGTGATTCCATCATATTTTGATGGGTACGTGCTTTTCGCTCACTTCTGCCCAATTCTTTGCTGGGAATTTAAACTTGCTCCCCCCCCCCAATGTCGTTTAAGAGATTTGTGTGTTTTCAATAAGAAAAAAATATATATACAGGTAGTCCCGCTTTACGAGTGTCCGGGTTTACGAAGTTTTTTTTTTTTCATGTATCGAGTATCAACAAAATCGAAAATATGAACATTAATTGCAAAAAAATGACTGTTAAAATGCACTACACTTTCATCGTTATCATATGTTCTCTTTTAAGAACCAATTTTGACCTGCTTTGTGATATTTTTCTAAAACACATTTCTGGAGGTCACTACCATAAAACAATGAAAATCATTTGCAATTTCCGGTTTATTGGGCTTTTCTTTAAAAGTTTCTCTAATTTCTCTAATTATAAATGAATAATGCGTGTTATGAAGGTTTAATGGCGCATAAGCTTCTGGGGCTATAGCGTGCCTGTAAATAAATGGGTAGTAAATTCGATCTTATTGCATTTGCTATAATACCGATAACTGGAATTGTGTGGGTTTTTACGTTATTATGGTGAAATGTGTTTCCTCTTCACTGAAATCTTAAATCGTATAAAAAACATAAATATATTTTCAGAATCTTCTCTTCATTCCTTTTTTTTTTTTAAAGCTTTGTAAACTTGTTACTCCGCGCAAACCATGCTAGTTGCAATTTGTGCATTCCGTTAAAAAATGTTTATGCATGTTATTGAAATTTATAAAGAAAAGAGAAGATTATCTTGGAAACAAATGCCTCTTGAAACATTTCTGAAGAAGACAACTCCTTGTGCAACAAACCAACAAGTGCCGAGCAATGAGTGATTAACCAGTGTGCATTTAGTCGATGAAGAATAAACATTCTTTAACATTTGTAAGTCATAAATAATTTCTTTATTATTACAATTTGCTTGATTTTACAGGCTATGTTTTCCTTTCGTTGGATAAATTAATCATTGTGTAAACATAAACTAATTAGCTAACTAATTTCATTGTTGAGGACGTAACCCCTATTTTTAACATTATGTCTATGGGTAATAAATTCCCGCTTTATGAGTTTTCCCTTTACGAGCGCGCACTAGGAACGAATTAACTCGTAAAGTCGGGAACTACCTGTATATATATATATAAATTTTTTTTTGGAAAAAAGAGCAAAGAAACAAATTTTACTTATGGCTGAAATCTATTATTTGGGAACTTCTTGTCTCCGCGCATTGGGTGTGGTCGTAGAACAGAGTGATTGCATGGTCGAGTTCTGTGATTATTGTGAATGCCTTTTGTTTATGATTGTTATGTGTCATCGAGTAAGGTGGGTGCTTAGGGTGTTTATTTCCCCATCCTGCCGTTTTAAAACCAGAAAATGAGTTCCCAATTTTAAAACAGTGGCAAGTTGGAGGGGGATAAACACCTTAGGCATATCAACCTAGGAGGACAGGGGTTGGGGGAAAGCAGTGAGTGGCACCTCTGCCTCATACATAAGTGGCTGCTTATGCCTATCCAATGAAACCTATGTTTGCATATATATATATATACATACATACATATCTGCAGCCATTACCTCCTTGTTAAGGGAAATGTACTATAATCTGGTCCATTGTGGGTTGTCAGATTGACCATATTTAGCAGTCAGTCTTTTTATTATATATTTTTTTAATGTAGTAAATGTTAAGTTATAATTTTCCCTCTTAGTAATATTTTTGTAACTTTTCCAATTAAAGTAATAAAATTTTTGGGTTTCATTCACGGCCCCAGAAATCTATTAAAGAATTATCGGCTAAAGTAAAGACACCCAACACAAGAACCACGGCTAACTACAGTAAACTTACCAGACAAACTGGTTGCCACTACTGCAGTTTCTTCCTGCATTCTCGGTAAATAGGCGGTGCATGTTATTGGTAGCGGCAGTAGAAGTCAAGAACGATATATTGATTGACACATGGGCATGACAGACGATGTAATGATTAGTTTTTTCTCATTATTAAAAGCAGATTATTGGAGTTCATGAGTGTTTTTGCTATTAAAAAAAACACCATATTACTGATTTCTTTGTATGTTTTTAGTATTAATATTAGTAGAGGCATACGATGCAAGAAAGCAAGCTTGGAGTTATTATTGGAGTTCATGAGTGTTTTTGCTATTAAAAAAAACACCATATTACTGATTTCTTTGTATGTTTTTAGTATTAATATTAGTAGAGGCATACGATGCAAGAAAGCAAGCTTATGCAGCATCAACCAAAAAAAAAAAAAAAAACCTTCCCATTTCACCCCTCCATTCATTCCAAATGCCTGCTAGCTCAGCCTTAAATTTATTTAGGCTATCAACTTCCACAACAAAAGATGGAAGTCTGTTCCACCAATCAACTACCCGCCAGCTAAATGCAAATTTCTGCACAACTATTCTACAACTGTCTTTCCTCAATTTGAATATCTGCCCCCTCAGGTTCTTAATCTGAGCAAGAGGAAGAATCCCATCAGCATTGAGCTTGCTCGACCCATTCAAGGCCTTATACACCTCAGTTAGATCACCTCGCAGGTGCCTATTCTCCAGCTGCTGCAGTTTGCAGAACTTAAGCCTTTCTTGGTAAGAGCACCCCTTTCCCCCTCTCTCACCAATCTTGTTGCCCTTCTTTGTACTCATTCTAGCAACTCTACATCCTCCCTAAAATGAGGCCTCCAGACCGTACACAGTACTCTAGGTGTGGCCTGACCAATGAGGAAACCTTATTTCATAACCTAACTTTAGGGGTGCTTCTGTAGCCAGGTGGGCAGGAGCAGCAGTGTAGCATGCGCTTCTTGATTAGTCTGGGTTCGAGCCCGTGACCACCAAATACGGAGGATGCGGAAAGGTCAGGGAATGACCACCATATATCCCCGTAGCAATACGGCCATAGTTGCTAATGCTCCTAAAAACCAAAATAACAATAACAATAACATAACTTTAAAGGTTAGATTAGGAAAAAAAGATTAGAAAGAAAAATTTTTTTATATATATATGTATCATAGTGCCAATCAATCACTTAATGCTATGATGTTATCCTCTGTTGTGTTCACACACACCAATCAGTACATCATCTGTCACACCTATGTGTCAATCAGTATATAATTCTTGACTTCTACTGGTGCTACCCATAACATGCACCATCTGTTATAAGAACCATCTGTTTACTGAGAATGCAGTGAGAAACTGTGGTACATAGTGGCAAACCAGTTTTTCCAGTAAGTTTTGTGTAGTTTGCGGAGTTTCTCGTGTTGGCTTTTTTTACCTTTGCTGGATTACCTTTATGGTAATCGTTTTCTTAATTACTGAAAGTACATCGTAAATTCTAGCACAGAGACGGCAAATAAAATGAAAATGTTAAGAGTATAAAAAAATACGTTTTTAAAAATTCATCCTTAGTAACTGAATGTACATGGTAAAATTCCAAGCATAGAACAAATAGAGTGGGCGACACTCATGCTGTGTCAGAATAATAGGTTCAAGTCATAGGTTCAGTCAGTGGTCGGAGCTAAAATGTAATTTATAAAATATCTGGTTAAACGACAACAGATTTTCTTTTTCATTCTTTGTGTTTTTTCCACAAAAATATATACATAACACTTGAAACTAAAAAACAATATTTACTTAAATACTCAAACAAGGGCATAAGGAATATATCATTATGTACCAGGATTATACTGGGGTGCTGACTGTGCAGCATTCCCGGGAAAGGCTTTCTGGAGTATTTGCTAGGACAGCCCTGTGGGCCCAGGCACCAGCACCATAGCATACAATAAGGAGAAAAGCAACTTTGTATAGAAGTGTCAGACTTTTGCCCCAGTCAGTGTGAGTGGTGTGCTTAAGCATTGCAGCATACTTCCTAATCCTGGTGGTAAGGTAGGTCAGGTGAGGGGGTGAAGGTAAGTTTGCTGTCGATTATTATCCCAAGTTATTTTATTTCAGTGAAAAGGCCAATGGAACTTGGTCCAGTTTTGATCACAGGCAGTATATCGATGTTCAGTTTTCCTTTGAGTAGAATAGCCTTGGTCTTGTCTGGGGAAATAATTTAGTTTATTTTTCTGGGTCCAGAAGTGAAGTACACCAATGGCGGTGTTGGCTCAATCTTCCAGGATGGCTTTGGAGTTTGCAGGCACAGTGATGATCAAATTGTCCACACAGGTGATACAATCAGACATACCCAGATCCAGGTGTCAGGTGTAGATAGGAAGGATTTCCCCTGAAAAAAAAAACTGGAGTTTTTTGTCCAGCAAAGTAGGCAATTCACAGACACAATACACACGGGTAGTTAAAAATGATTTTCTAGGTGACCCTAATATAATAGTTTTTAAAAATACCCAGATCCAAGTCTACACAGGTAGCACAGTGGTATCATCACTGTCCTACCACACCTGGTCGAAAAGGCCTAGATTCGAATCCCATCAATGATGCAAGGAACCTTTATGGGCTTTTTTTCACTCCGTGACTGAGTTAGTCAGTCTCAGGTGTAGATCAGTAACATTTTTCGTCCAGAAAAGCAGGGAAATCGACCAGAGAACACACAATTTACAGACACAATACACATGGGTAGTTGAAAGTAAATTTCCAGGTGACCCCAAAAAATAATAATAGTTTAGTTTTAAAAAATACCCAGATCCAAGGTGAGGAAACCATCTAAGACAATGGACCACAGGATGGGACCCAGAATAAAACCTTGTAGACAGCCCTTGGTGATATGTTGGGTGGTAGGCAGTTGTAACAGATAACTTCTGCATCAAGCACTACCTCCAGGTAAAGACTTCTGGGGAGCTGAGCTTGTGAAGGTACTTGAGAATGGAAGACCAACAGAGATAATTGAAGGCATTGCAGAAGTCAATGGTGATTGCTAAGAGGTACTTCTCATTTCATGATGCATCTGTGGTGCAGCACCAGTTTTAAAACCAAACTGCTTGGGTAATTGCAGATTCTTGGAATTATTGTGAGATGTGAGTCAAAGTAGGAATAGATGCTTGCAGACATTCCCAAAGAAAAAGAGAAGTGCTATTGGGTGGTAAGATCTGGGTAGGTGTGGTGATTTATCTGGACTTTTCAGGATCAGGCACACATTGGCATTCTTCCAAGGGGTCGGGAAGACTCTACATAGAGGCATTTGTTATATAGCTTGAGAAGATGGTTTGGGGGGGGGGGGGCATGAAGTAAATCTTGAAGACCTTGACCTCGGTGAGGTTGGGCTGTGGCACTTGTGCATCCTATCTAAAGCGGCTCTCAGCTCTGCAATTGTGAAACGTTCTTCCAAGCATTAGTAGAGCCATATGATGCAAGAAAGCAAGCTCATATAGCATCAGCCAAAAAAAAAAACCTTCCATTCATTCCAAAAGTTTGTCTAGTTTAGCCTTGAATTTATTTAAGCTGTCAACTTTCACAACGACAGTTGGAAGTTTGTTCCAGTAATCAACCACCCACTGGGTAAAGGCCAATTTCTGCACATCTATTCTACAACTGTCTTTCCTCAATTTGAATCGATGCCCCCTCAGGTTCTTAATCTCAGCAAGTGGAAGTATCCCAGCAGCAATGAGCCTACTCAAACCATTCAAAGCCTTGTACACCTCAATGAGATGTGTATAAAGTTACCTTGCAGGTGACTTGTCTCCAGACTGCAATTTGCAAAACTTAAGCCTTTCTTGGTAACAACGACCCTTTGTTCCACTCATTAATCTCGTTGCCCTTCGCTGTACTCGTTCCAGCAGCTCTAAATCTTTCCTAAAATGAGGCCTCCAGACCTGTATGCAGTATCAAGATGTGGCCTGACCATTGCCTTATACAAGAGGATAATCACCTCCTTGTCCCTGGTAGAAAAATTCCTATATATCATTGACAAGACCCTATGAGCTACTCTTGGATATCATATAGATATATGATATCCAAGTCTTTTTGGCACTTGGATAGCATTTTTCCACAGCTCAGAACACTCAGAACATATCTGACTTCACAATTACCCCCAGATCTTTTTCATTCTCCACTACCCTGAGTGTAGTACCACACAGTTGATATGTTACTCTGGGGTTACTGCTACCAATATGCAGCACTTTGCATTTGTCAGTGTTAAACTTCAGTTGCCACCTCTCAGCCCATCTGCTCAACTTTTCCATATCCTGTTGCAGTGCATACTGTCCTTACTGTCATAAACAACTCTATCAACCTTTGTATTGTCTGCAAGCTTGGTTGTTAAGCCTGATATACCTTTATCAATATTGTAAATACAGGAGATAGCAATAATCCCAATACGGATCCCTAGGGGGACACCATTAATAACATTTAATCCATGAAGAGAAGTGTTCATTGATTACCACTCTCCGTCTTCTCCCACTCAACCAACCCTTTATCCATAGCAGCAACTTGCCCTTAATGCCAAACTGCTCCAACTTGTACAGTAGTTTTCCATGTATCCCATTGGCATGCTCAATGCCAATGGGATTCTTCATCTTGCTCAGAATAATCAGCTCAGAGGCCATAAATTCAAATTGAGGAAGGACGGATGTCGGATAGATGTGCGGAAATTTGCCTTTGGCCAGCGGGTGGTTGGTTGGTGGAACTGACTTCCATCACTTGTTGAAGTTGATAGCCTAAACAAATTTAAGGCTCAACTGGACAGGTATTTCGAGCGAACGGAGGGGTGAAATGGGAGTGGTGTGTTTTTTTTTTTTTTTTTTTTTGGCTGATGCTGAATAAGCTTGCTTTCTTGCATCATATGCCTCTACTAATGCTATTGCTAATGTACAACAGTATCAAAAACTTTCCTAAAATCCAAGTATATGATATCAAAATTAGTTTTTGCATCCAGTTCATTTATGACCAAATCATAGTATACAATCAAATTGATCAGACAAGACTTACCCTTAATAAATTCGTGGTCTGTCTGAACTATAACTGCAGTCTTGTCTAGATGATCCAGCAGCGATTCTTTAACCAGTGACTCCATCATTTTCGCTGGAATAGAAGTTAAACTAACAGCCTGTAATTACTTGTGTCACCTTTCGATCCCCTTTTGTGAATTGGAGATACATTTGCACATCTCCAGTCCATGGGGATCTTTACTGAGTCCAAGGACTCCCTCATAATCATGGCTAAGGGTCTGCTTACTTCCTTTGCTGCCTCCTTTAATATAACTGGATAGATCCTATCAATCCCAGGTGCCTTCCTTATGTTTAACTTCCAACAATTTCTCTCAGTTATTACAAATTCCACTTTGCTCTCAGTTATTACAAACCTTTAGCTCCCTGTTACAATTTGAAAACTTCTCCTCCCTAAGGAAGTGCATCCAATTGATGTTGGTGGACAATGCAATATTGAGTCTGTTTGGTGTGACATTAGCACTGGGAAAGGAAAAATGAGAGTAGGTGTGTCTAATAGGCCTGATGAATATAATGAGCAATTGTGCAGAGAAATAGAGTGGGCCAGTAAATCAGAATGTCTTATAATGGGGGATTTTAACTTTCCAGATATTGACTGGAACTTGTGGATTGCCCACTCGCACACACTAGCAAGATTTTTTTGGATTTATTGGATCTGTTTTCTACAGCAGCATGTTCGAGAGGCAACCAGAATGAGTATTACTCTTGATCTGATTAGCAGCAGTGATTATTTATGCATTAAGAATTTGCAGATAAAGGAACCACTGGGTGACAGTGATCACAATGTACTGATATGGGAATTACATAAAGATGTAACTACCATCAAGGCTAAAGGGAAGGGCTTTTGCTTTCGTAAAGGTGACTACAGGAGTCTCAGACAGTTTTTAAATGCTGTACAGTGGAATCAACTGACGATGTTACCAATGTTGATTGCTAAGTGGGAAACCTTCAGGGACTTAATCTTGGAGGTTACTAGGCTTTTACATTCCACCTAAGAAATACTGTTCAAGGTTCAGTCCTAAATGGATGTCAGATGAATTAATGAGGCTCTTGGCAGAGAAGAAAAATGTAAGAGATGAATATAAATTATCAGCTGACACAGATGCCTATGGCAGATATAAGCTTGTCTGTAATCAAGTCATAAAGGAGGTTAGGCAGGCGAAGACAAATTATGAGAAATCTTTGGCAAAGGATGCAAAAATTTCAAAAAGTTCTTTACTGATGTAAATTCTAGAAGGATAGGGATAAACAGATTGGACCACTTAACATAGATAGGTTGACTGTTGATGATCATATTCAGGTAGCTGATAAACTGAATGAGTATTTTGCATCTACATTCACACATGAGGATTTATTCAATGAGGGGATTGCCAGAAGGTTATCAAACTCTTAAGAGAGAGCTAAGTGATTTTGAAACTGAGAGCAAAGTGGAGGAGAAATTGTTGAAGTTAAACATAAGAAAGGCACCTGGGGTGGATGGGACCTATCCAGTTATATTAAAGGAGGCAGCAAAGGAAGTAAGCAAACCCTTACCCATAATTATGAGAGCATCCTTGGACTCAGGGGAGATCCCACGTACTGGAGATGTGCAAATGTATCCCCAATTCACAAAGGGGAATCGAAGGGTGACACGAATAATTGCAGACCAGATAGTTTGACTTCTGTTCTGGGGAAAATAATGGAGTCACTGGTTAAAGATGCATTGCAGGATCATCTAGACAAGACTGCAGCAATAATTCAGACACAGCATGGGTTTGTTAAGGGAAAGTCTTGTCTGACAAATTTGATTGGTTATTATGATGTGGTTACAAAGGAACTGGATGCAAAAAATAATTTTGATGTCATATATTTGGATTTCAGGAAAGCTTTTGACACTTTTGCTCATGGAAGACTACTGTACAAATTGGAGCAGAATGGTATTAAGGGTAAGTTGCTACAATGGATAAAAGGATGGTTGAGTAGGAGAAGACAGAGGGTGGTAATTAATGGGTGCTGCTCTTCGTGGACTAATGTTATTAATGGTGTCCCTCAGGGTTTGGTTTTCGGTCCACTGTTGTTTTGTATATTTATCAATGATATTGATGAAGGTATATCAGGCTTAGTGTTGAATTTTGTAGATGATACAAAGGTTGGCAGGGTTGTTAATGACAGTAATGGCGGTGTGCTACTGCAACAGGAACTAGAAAATGGAAGATGGGCTGAGAAGTGGCAACTGAAGTTTAATATTGACAAATGCAAAGTACTGCATATGTGTAGAAGTAACCCCAGAGGAACATACCAAGTATGTGGTACTACACTTAAGGTGGTAGAAAATGAAAAAGACCTGGGAGTAATTGTACAGTCAGATATGAAGTTTTCTGAGCAATGCGGACAGGCTGCCATGTGGGGTGCTCATGGTCAGCCATGGTTAGTACCTACCAAAAGTGGTCAGAGGAGGGGAAACCCGTGAACTGCCGGCGAGGTGTTGGAAGACCACAGCTCATCGATGCTTGAGGTTAGTGAAGGCTCTCCCGGATGGTACATGGTAACAGAAGGGTGACTGTGGCGCAACTCGCCGGTATATTGGAATGCTGGTGAAGGGAGTAATGTGTCACAACACACAGTACATGGAATCCTGCTGAAAATGGGACTGCATAGTCGTAGACTGCTTCGAGCACCCATGCTAACCACATTTCACTGTTGACGGCGCCTACAATGGGCATGTGAGCATTGAAACCAGAGCTTGAGTGATTGGAAGAAGGTTGTCTGGTCCGATGAATCACGTTTCCTGTTGCACCATGTGGACGGCCGGGTATGTGTGCATTGTTTACCTGGGGAAGTGATGGTGCCTGGAAGCAACGTGGGATGAAAACAACTGATGGCGGCGATGTCATGCTTTGGGCAATGTTCTGCTGGAATACCCTGGGTCCAGTCATTCATGTGCTGGGCACTCTGACGTTAACCACCTACCAAACATCACTGCTGACCAGGTACACCCTTTCATGGCACCGGTCTTTCCCTCTGGTGGTGCTGGCATTGCACATTATCCTGCTGTGTTTCAGCAGGGCAATGCCACACCACCCAGATTGTTTGAGACTGGTTTGCGGAACATGAGGAAGACTTCCAGGTATTGCTCTGGCCTCCAAATGCCCCAGACATCAATTCCATCCAGCATCTGTGGTTTGTGTTGGAACAGCAGCTCCAATCTGTGGGGTCTCAACCATGGACCTTACAGGAGTTAAAGGATCTGCTGGTTATGTGTTGGTACCGGATACCACAAGGCACATTTAAAAATCTTGTAGCGTCCATGCCTTGCTGGGTATGAGCTGTTTTGGCTGCTTATGGAGGACCAGCATCATATTAGGTAGGTGGTCATTTTGGCTCATCTGTGTGTGTGTGTGTGTGTGTGTGTGTGTGTGTGTGTGTGTGTGTGTGTGTGTGTGTGTGCGTGCAGCTGTGAAGCCTTTGCTAAGGGTGCTTTTATTAAATATAAGATAATACATTTTTAACATTTGGGTTCAACACCACAGGATTTTACAGATATTAGATGTTACAAGATGTTACAAAAGGTGTATTTAAAATGCTGTCCTTGCATCTGTATGCAGCTTTGTAGTCTTCTCTGCATTGAGTTGCTAATCCTCTCAGGCATTCCTGGGTCATTTCTGATTTGCTGAAAGGCTCTTTCAATCCAACGCTGCAGTTCCTCAACTGTGTTAATGTCAAAGTGTACACCAAGCTTTTTATATGACCTCAGATACAAAAATCCATAGGATTTAATTCTGGTGATCTGGGAGGCTACATTACAGGCCTACCTCTACCTATCCCCTGTTGAACATACCTTCTAGTTAGATACGGAGTCACAACTTGAGCAAAATGTGCCAGAGCACCATCATGCATAAACCACATGTTCTGGCATTGCCGAAGTGAAACATTATCATCATCAAGAGGTCCGGAAGAACATTCTGCAGGAACTGAATGTACAGCTCTCCTGTTAGCCTGTTTGGCAGAAAGTGTGGTCCAATTAGATGGTCTCCTAGTAGTTCTGCCCAGATATTCAACGAGAAACGTTGTTGATGTTGTGACTTGTGAATTGTATTAGGATTTTTGTTGGACCAAACGTGACAGTTAAGAAAATTAAAAATACCATCATGAGTAAACCCAGCTTCGTCAGTGAACAAAATGTTGTTTAAAAATTAGGGGTTCAGGACACACTGTTGTTGCATCCACCGGCAGAAGTTCACTCTGGGAGGGTAGTCTGTATTTCTGAGGCCTTGAAACATGCTGGATATGGTAGGGGTATAGTAATTAGCAATGTAAAATTCGCCACACACTGCTATGACTCAGTACGTGTTCTTGCAGAGCAACCCTCCATGTCAAAATTCCTGGATTTTGTTCTGTTCTTTCTAACACTCTTTACTCAACATCAGGTGTTATGCTACTAGGCCTACCTGCTCATACTCTATGTGCGAAGCGCCCATGTTCTCTAAGGCTTTGATGTACTCTGATGAATGTGCGCGTGCCTATTGGTCTGCCTTCGGTGGGGAAATGCTTCTTGGTACAAACGTACAACCTCGAGTGCACTGCCATTGGCTTTACCATATGTGAAGTGCATGTCCGCATATTCTTCGTTGCTGTAATCTCTTTCCATGTTAATTATCCTTTGACAAGTACTAGTATACCTGCTACATTTCAGAGCATTAAGAGAGGGGGAAAGGGAGCGAATGAGCGTAACATAAACCAAACAAACAAGTCAGTGGTGGATCCTAACTCTGTACAGTTCACCTTGTCAGTAGTGGATTCCAACTAGAAATGGGGCAATATCTCGAAAATGATTCACTTAAGCACCTGTTTACTAGGTTTTTTTGCATATTGTAGTCTACAGTTCACCTTTAAATTATTGACCATCACTTTTGAAACACCCTGTATATAGTGGTGGACAAAAAACTGCATCACCTTAAAAAAAGTAACATTTGTAGTGAAACGTATAAGATATTGTTTGATTACAGTCATTTTGTTTGTCGCAAAACAAAGTTATTGCAACAGATAGTAATTGCAAGGTATTACATCAGTCATTTATATAAATATGGTGTTGGAAGGGTATACATACTCGTTAGTAACCTGTTTTGTGGAGGTGTAAGCATGGCTTCATATGTTCAGTTGAAAACAAGAAAAAAAAGTGTAGCTGTTGCTCTGTCCCAGGAAGGGCTTTCTATGCGTGCTATCGCTGATAAAATAGGCTTCCACAAATCAACAGTATCCCGGGTGCTGAAATTAAAGCATGAAACAGTGATGTGAAGAAAAGACCTGGATCAGGCCATAAGAGAGCGATTATGCTTTCCGAGAATCGATATTTGAAATGGCTATGCCTTCATAATTGCCATAATGGTGCTCCTGATCTAAAACTGGACTTTGGGATGGCCTCTGGTGTTGAAACAAGTGCATGAACTCTCCAAAGATGACTTTCAGAGTGTGGTCTTCATGCCTATCGGCTCAGGAAGGGTCCTTTGTTGACCCAACAAAGGCTTCTTCTTGGGCCGATAGGCATTTAATTATGTGTGGAAAATTCTGGTGAATAACTGTGAGGTGTCTGCACTGAAAGATTGCAGAGATTACATCAAAGAGGCCTTGGGTTATGTTGATGTATGATTACAGAATATGGAGCAAAGCAGAGAGGTGATAACCAGTCAAATGCTGACCTCACATCATGGAACATTATCTATTTGTGGCTTGCTACTAAAAGATTTTTTAATATTGTGAAGGATGTCCAGAAGATTTGGTGATCGTTGACCTCCCATTTAACATCATCATCAGCCATTTTCAATCCACTGCAGGATGAAGGCCTCTCCAGCAACTTTCCAGTTCCTTCCATTTTGTGAAATGGCCACCCACAAACTCATGAATTTCATCTATCCATCTCTGCCATTGTCTTCCAGGTTTTCTTCTAGCTCCTCTTGGGTACCATTCTGCTATTTTCTTAGTCCATCTGTCATCATGTCTTCGAGCTATGTGTCTTGCCCAAGACCATTTTAGTTCTTTAGTTTTGATAAGAATGTCCTTTACTTGAGTTTGCTGCCTAATCCATGTGTTTCTCTTCTTATCTAACAGTCTGATTTCAAATATAATTCGTTCCATTCTTTGCTGTCTAGTTCTCAGCTTCTCTTCCACTCTTTTGGTGAGTGCCAAAGTTTCACTTCCATAAGTCATGGTGGGAGAGTATACATTGGTTCATTATTTTATGTTTCAGACAAACTGGGATATTGCTCCTCAGTATGTGACTATATTTCCTGAATGCTATCCATCCAAAATTTATTCTTTTCTTGACTTCCAGCCATTTATCATTATTACAGCTAATAACTTGTCCCAGATATATGACTACACCTTTTCAATTACTGCTAATTAAATCATTATGTGCTTTTCTGTGGCATACTTGTTCATCATTACTTTTGTTTTAGCCATATTCATCTTTAGTTCCAAATCCTTACTAACTGTGCATAACTGTGCAAAGAATTAGAGGAAAATCTAATTAAGATTTTCCACTAATTTTTTGGGATTGTGGCTTATGACCACAATGTCATCTGCAAATCGTAAATGGTTTAGGTACTCAACATTCACATTGACTCCTTTCTGCAACCAGTCTAATCTTCTGAAAGGTTCCTCAAGGGCAGCAGTAAACAGCTTCGGAGATGTTGTGTCTCCTTGTCGAACTCCTTTCTTGATTTTAAATTTCCTAATGTCTTTGTCTAGTCTAATAAAGGAGCTAGCATTTTCATATATTTTCTTCAAAATCATAATATGTGGGGTATCTATGCCTTGTCTTTCCAGTGCTGGAAACTTGCCTCCATTGCCTTATGCTGTGAGTCAAATGCCTTTTCATAATCCACAAATGCCAGACATAATGGTGTTTTATATTCATTTGCTTTCTCCATTAGTGGTGATATTACGTGAAGGTGATCCATAGTTGAGAATCCTGTCCTAAAGTCAGCTTGCTCTTTTGGTTGATTCTCATCAAGTATTCTTTCTAATCTGTTAGTGATGACCCTTGTGAACAACTTGTAGATGTGGGATAACAAGCTAATTGGTCTATAATTTTCAATTTCTGATTTATCTCCTTTCTTAAGCAGCAAAATTATGATTGCATTATTCCACTGCTTTGGCGTCACACCTTTTCTAATGCACTTTGTGAAGAGCCTTGCCAGTTTTTGTGTTATGTCTCTTCCTCCCAATTTTAACAACTCTACAGTAACTTCATCTTCCCCAGGGGCTTTCTTATTCTTCATTTTCTTCAATGCATGTTCAACCTCATCAGGAAGAATATTGAGTATGTTGTATGTGTTGCTAATTTGTGATCCATCTTCCCCACAGCTGACATCATTCCCTCACTCCTTGTATAATTCTCTATAGTAGTCTTTTGCTATTTGAATTATGCCTTTTCTGCTATTTATAAGTGCACCATCGCTATTCTTCAGTTTCAGTATCATTTGTCTTTCTGTATTACTGCTCATGGCTGCTGATTTAAGTCCTTTGTTTTCCCTTAATGCTTGTTCTACTTTTCTTGTGTTAAATCTTCTTATGTCCTCTCTGAGTCTCTTTCTAATGGCTTTGCATAACTCAGTATACTAAATTTTTCTCCTTGTCAGTGTTTATCTTGCTCTTCATTTTTCACCTTTAGTTCATCATAACAAGTGTTTCTTGACTAATTTTTCTTCTTTGGATTTCTTTTTCCCTATAGGTTTCTATTAGATACTTAAATAGAAAGTGTATCTATTAGACGCACTTTCTGTTTAAGTGTATCTAATAGATACACTTAAATAGAAAGGGTACAAGAATATTTGCTGATGCTATCGAGGCAGTGTTAGGTGGGTCGGAAAACTGCTAGCTTGGGGGGAGACAAAGACCAATAGATTGACAGTAGCCACTGGCAGAGGTGAAAGAGATTCTTGCACTGCTTCTATTAGAATGAGCAGAAGCCTGAAAAACAAGATGCATGATATTTCAGAGACTGCTGGGAGCCATTGTGGTACAAGTAAACACATGGGTTGTGTTAGGGTAGCTAAGAATAGAAACAGGTGCAGGTATACTTGCGTGTACACCAATGCTAGGAGTTTAGTAAATAAATTTGATGAATTTGAGGTATTGCTCAAAACATCAAAGGCAGATATTGTTGGGATATCAGAGACGTGGTGTCACACAGATATAAGGGATGCAGAACTGGAATTTGGGGAGTACAACATCTACAGAAAGGATAGACAGGATAGGAAGGGGGGGAGGGGTTATGCTATTAGTTAAGAAACACATAAAAACCAAGGAAGTGAAGCCAGTCGACATCGCTGGACAGTGCAGTGTTGAGTCAGTTTGGTCTGACATAAGCATTGGGAGATCAAAATTGAGAGTAGGAGTGTGCTATAGGCCTAATGACTCTGATGAGTATAATATGAAACTGTACAGGGAAATAGAGTGGGCCAGTAAATCAGAGAGTCTTATAATGGGAGATTTTAATTTCCCAGATATTGACTGGAATTTGGGGGCTGGTCACTCACACACTAGCAGGGCTTTTGTGGATTTATTGGAAGATTGTTTTCTACATCAGCATGTTCGGGAGGCAACTAGAGGGAGTAATACTCTTTATTTGATTATCAGCAGTGATTCTTCATGCATTAAGAATCTGCAGATAAATGAACCACTAGGTGGCAGTGATCACAGTGTGCTGAAGTGGGATTTACTCAAAGAGGTAACTACCATTAGGGGTAAAGGGAAGGGTTATTGCATCCGTAAAGGCGACTACGATGGACTGAGACAGTATTTAAATTCTATACAGTGGGACCAACTGTTGATGTTACCAACAGCAAATTCAAAATGGGAAGCATTCAAAGAACTTATCTTGGAAGCTACTAGGCTTTACATACCAACTAAGAAATATTGTTCAAGGTTTAGGCCAAAATGGATGTCAGATGAACTAATGAGGCATATAGCAGAGAAGAAAAATGCATGGGATACTTACAAATTAACACATGACACAGAAGCCTATGATAGATACAAGTTGATATCTAACCAAGTTACAAAGGAGGTTAGGCAGGCAAAGGCAGATTACGAGAAATCCTTGGCAAGGGATGCAAAGAAAAACAGCAAAGAGTTCTTTACTTATGTAAACTCTAGAAGGAAGAGGATGAATCAGATTGGTCCCCTTGATATTGATGGGTCAACTGTTGATGATCCTGCTCAGGTAGCTAACAAACTAAATGAATATTTTGCATCGACATTCACGCATGAGGAGTTATTCAGTGAGGGGAATGCCAGAGGTGTATTCAACTCTAACAGTAAGCTACAGAATCTTGAAATAACTGGGAGTAAAGTGGAGGAGAAACTGTTGAAGATAAACACAAGAAAGGCACCCGGGGTGGATGGGATCTATCCAGTTATATTAAAGGAGGCAGCAAAGGAAGTAAGCAAACCCTTAGCCATAATTATGAGAGCTTCCTTGGACCCAGGGGAGGTACCCATGGACTGGAGATGTGCAAACGTGACCCCAATTCACAAGGGAGGATCAAAGGCTGACACAAGTAATTATAGACCTGTGAGCTTAACTTCTGTTCCAGGAAAATTAATGGAGGCACTGGTTAAAGAAGCACTGCAGGATCATTTAGACAAGACTTCAGTTATAGCTCGGACACAGCATGGTTTTGTTAAAGGGAAGTCTTGTCTGACCAATTTGATTGGATACTATGATGCCGTCACAAAAGAACTGGATGCAGGGAATAGCTTTGATATTATATACTTGGATCTTAGAAAGGCTTTTGATACTGTTGCACATGGAAGACTGCTACACAAATTGGAGCAGTGTGACATTGGAGGAAAATTGTTGCTATGGATAAAGGGGTGGTTGAGGGGGAGAAGACAGAGAGTGGTAATCAATGGACACTGCTCATCGTGGACTAATGTTATTAGTGGAGTCCCTCAGTGTTGGGTCCTTTATTGTTTTCTGTATTTATAAATGATATTGATGATGGTATATCAAGCTTAATGTCCAAGTTTGCAGACGATACAAAGGTTGGCAGGGTTGTCAAGGACACTACTGACACTATGCTGCTGCACCAGGATATGGAAAGGTTGAGCAGATGGGCTGAGAGGTGGCAAATGAAGTTTAACATTGACAAATGTAAAGTACTACATATGGGAAACAGCAACCCCAGAGCAACGTATCAATTCTGTGGTACTACACTGACAGTGGTAGAGAATAAAAGGGACTTGGGGGTGGTTTTTCAGGCAGATATGAAGTTCTCTGAGCAGTGCAGACGGGCTGCAAGAGTAGCTCATGGAGTATTGTCAATGATATACAGGAATTTTTCCAGCAGGGATAAGGAGGTGATTATTCCATTGTATAAGGCGATGGTCAGACCACACCTAGAGTACTGTATACAGGTCTGGAGGCCTCATTTCAAGAAGGACGTAGAGCTGCTGGAACAAGTACAGAGAAGGGCAACAAGATTAGTGAATGGAACAAAGGGGTGCTCTTACGAAGAAAGGCTTAAGTTTTGCAAATTACAGTATCTGGAGACTAGGCACCAGCGAGGTGATCTGATAGAGGTGTATAAAGCCTTGAATGGTTTGAGCATGCTCAATGCTGATGGGATCCTTCCTCTAGCTCAGTATAATCACCTGAGAGGGCATAAATTCAAATTGAGGAAAGACAGATGTAGGATAGACGTGCGGAAATTTGCCTTTAGCCAGCGGGTGGTTGGTTGGTGGAACAGACTTCCATCCCTTGTAGTGGAGGTTGATAGCCTAAATAAGTTTAAGGCTCAGCTGGACAATTATTTTGAACGAGGGGTGAAGTGGATGTGGGTTTTTTTTTTTTTTTGGCTGATGCTGCATAATCTTGCTTTCTTGCATCAAATGCCTCTACTAATGCTAATGCTATTGCTCATTAATACCTTGGTCCTGAGAAGTCTGCAGAAACTCAAACTTGTTCTTAAGTTCCAGTACATACTGCTTTTCCTCTTCTTCTGTTATCTCAAAGACATTTGTATTATTTACTTGATTCAGTTTTTTCCTTTCTTTTCCTAGATCTATATCAAGTGTGCATCTTACCATTCTATGATCACTTCCAACATTTACCTTATTCAGGATGGTAACATCATTCACGATATATCTTCTGTTAGTGAGGATGAAGTCGGTTTCATTAGTTTTTAATCCATTTGGACTCTTCCGTGTCCTTTCTGTTCACCCTTTTCTTGAAAAAAGTGTTCATTTCTGACAATCCTTGAGATTCTTCAAATTCCACAAGTCTTTCACCTCTTTCATTTCTTTCACCAATTCCAAAATTTCCTATAGTTCCCCTTTCTGTGCTGTTTTGTCTTTTTCCAACCTTAACATTGAAGTCCCCCATAATAATAGTGTAGTGGGTTTTCTGCTCATGTAGAAGACTCTCAATTTCAGTGTACATTTCTTCAACCTTTTCATCATGGCTCAATGTTGGTGCATAAATCATTATAACCTTTAGCTTGTACCGCTTAGAAATCTTATTAGTTTGACACCCTTGATGTACTTTTGAATTCCAAAATGTTGTTTTTGATATCTTTATAGACCAGAAACCCAACTACACCTTTGCTCCTTTCACTGTTTCCATTGGTGTACAGCAGATTTCCACTTGATAAACTTATAGGTAACTCATTTTTTCTTCTTGTTTCAGCCAAACCGATGATATTCCAATTCACATTTTCTAGTTCCTTTTCCAGTTTTAATATCCTGTCTTCACTGATGAGCGATCTTACGTTGTAACAGTCCAAGTTCATTTTCCGTGCATGGCAGCCTGGTCGTACCCAGAGATTCTTAGCACCCTCTGCTTCCACTCTGATCCTCTCGCTGCCATAAGAGGTGGGAGTGAAAGTCACTGGAGACTGAGGGCCATTTGTTTCGTTGTGCTGTCATGTGCTAACACTTCTTTGCAAGTATGGCGGTCTGCGGCTGAAACAATGGTTGATCAGTGTTGCATGAATCACCTTCTTGAATATTTTAAGAAGAGAAAATTCTTTTGAACTTGGCTAAAAATCCTTCAGTATCCTTGAATTTTTGGCTTTGGGAACATATGTGACAATGTAGTTGTTCTAGATATTGGTGTTCTGGACACACACCTAATAATATGCTGAAAGATATGAAGCAAAGGAGCGTGTAAGTGGTGAAAGCACTACAAGCCTTGATAATGAACAGGGAGAAACTGTCGGAATCAACCATTGATTTGTTCTTTTTTTTTGAACAACTGTAATGAGTGAGTCACATGATACTGCTGAGAGGGCAGGCCAGTTTGGGGATTTGACAGATGGAAGGGGAGATGATGAGCCACAACTGCCTGAGTTGTGGCTCAGCAGTTGTGAAACTTGTTTTCTGATTAGTGCTGTTGGGTGATTAACTGGTTTTCCTAATGTTATTATATTCAAGTTAAAGTTAAATATTATTTAACTTAAAGATTCTGAATGTTCATTTGGCAGCTTGCCTTTTCACTAATTTGATTAATTTGACAACTCGTGGTTGTTAAACCACGATAAACCAAATTTGCTTTATTTGCTTATAAACCAAAAATGAAAATAAAAAAAAAAAAAAGGAAGAAAATCCAAAAACTGGTAGTTGCCAAGTCCTGAGATCACTGGTTTTTGGATATTCTACCTGTAAGGATAACAGGCTAAATTTTATCTGTGATTCAATTATTATTTGCCTCTTCAGGCTAAATAATTATGTCACTGGTTAAAGAAGTAATGCAGGACCATTTCGGCAGGCATGCAATTATACTGTAATCACAGCATGGATTTGGCAAGGGGTGGTCTTGTCTAATAGGTTGTCTAAAACTGATAGGTTACTATGATGCAGTGACTAAGGAACTGGATGCAAAACATAATTTTGACATAATATACTTGGATTTCAGGAAGGATTTTGATACTGTTGCACATAAAAGACTGCTGTACAAACTGGAATAGTGTGGCACTAAGGTCAAATTGCTGCTATGAATAAAGGGATAGTTGAGTGGTAATCAATGGACACTGCTCTTTCTGGACTAATGTTAGTCCAGACCCAACATCAAACTTAGGGTGGAATCCCCTAAGTTTGATGTTGGGTCCATTGTTGTTTTCTGTATTTATCAATGATATTGATGAAGGTATATCATGCAAAATTTCCACGTTTGCAGATGATACGACAGTTGGTAGGGTTGTTAATGACAGTAAGAGTGGTACGCTACTGCAACAGAATCTAGAATAATTGAGTAGATGAGCTGAGAGGTGCCAACTGAAGTTTAACATTGACAAATGCAAAGTGCTGCATATGGGTAGCAGTAACCCAAAGAAGTATATCAACTGTGTGGTGTTACACTCAGGGTAGTGGAGAATGAAAGAGACCTGGGGATAATTGCGCACTCAGATATGAAGTTTTCTGAGCAGTGCAGGCAGGCTGCCAGAGCAGGTCATGGGGTCTTGTCAATGATATACAGGAATTTTGCAAGCAGAGATAAGGAAGTGATTATTTCCTTGTATAAGGCAATGGTCAGGCCACACCTTGAGTACTGTGTACAGGTCTGGAGGCATTATTTTAGGAAGGATGTAGAGATGCTGGAATGAGTGCAGAGAAATGCAACGAGATTGATGAGGGAGAACAAAAAGGGGTGCTCTTACCAGTTCTGCAAATTGCAATGTCTTGGGGTGTTTAAGGCTTTGAATGGTTTGAGCAAGCATCAATGCTGACGGGATTCTTCTTCTTGCTCAGGGCATAAATTCAAATTGAGTAAGGACTGCTGCAGAATAGATGTGTGGAAATTTGCCTTTACCCAGTGGGTGATTGATTACTGGAATGAACTTCCATCTGTTGTTGTGGAAGTTTATAGTTTTAAATAATAGGGAAAATGGGTAGTTTTTTTTGTTTTTTTTTTTTGTTGATGCTGTATAATCTTCCTTTCTTCATCATATGCCACTAATAATGCTAATGCTAGCACTGCAAAAAACGTAACTAGGTACTTAGGTACCACATAACAACAGAGGTTGTTATGTGGTACCGTACCTAAGTACCTAGTTACAGAACAACCTCTGTTGTTATGTGGTACCTAATTGCTATGAAAAAGGTGTCAGCACGATGGGTCCCAAAGTTGTTGACAGCAGATAAAAAGAGTTGTCAAGTCAAGTGAACATTTGCATTATTTTCAAGTAGATCCAGCAAATTTCCTTGTATGGTTTGTGACGATGGATTTGATATGGGTCCATCACTTTCAGCCAGAGACAAAGGAGCAGTCCAAATAGTAGAAACACAGCTCTTCTACCCATGTAAGGGAAGTCAAATCACTTCCTTCTGCTGGCAAGATGATGGCATTGGTGTTTGGGATACTGTTGGAGTGTTGCTAGTATGGCTAAAGGGTAGACAGTCACAGGGGCATGTTACAAAGACCTTGTGAGAACACATGAAAACATTAAAGATAAACTCACCAAAGGAGTCTTATTCCACCAAGACAATGCACTTGCTGACAAGTTTTTCATTGCTATGGCTGCACTGCTGAGTGCGGCTTCGAAATCTTGGACAATCCCTCATATTCATCAGGTCGAGCAGCATTAGACTTTCACCTATTTTCTAATTTTAAAAATACCTGGATGACATCCATTTTCTGACTAACAGTGGCATCATTGCTGCAGTGGATGCATTTCTATAAGGCCAAAAGAAAAATTTTTTCTTTGCAGTTGGTATCAGCACATTGCACCATTGGTGACAAATGTGTATTGACTCCAAAGGGAACTATGAAAAGTAACATGTTACCAGACTCCTCAAATAAATCCTTCATTCTCAGGCCATGAACTTTTCAAATGCCCATTGTATTATTGTAATAATTATTATTAGCATTAGCAGAGCAAGAAAGCAAGCTTATGTAGCATCAGCCAAAAAAAACCCCGCACCCATTTCATCCCTCCGTTTGTTCCAAATACCTATCCAGCTCAGCCTTAAATTTATTTAGGCTATCAACTTCCACAGTGAAACCTCGAATTCTGTTCCACCTATCAAGTACCCGCTGGATAAAGGCAAACTTCCGCACATCTATCCTACAACTGTCTTTCCTCAATTTGAATTTATGCCCTCTCAGGCGATTATTCTGAGCAAGAGGAAGAATCCCATCAGCATTGAGCATGCTCAAACCATTCAAGGTTTTATACACCTCAATCATATCACCTCGCAGTTGCCTAGTCTTCAAACACTATAATCTGCAAAACTTAAGCCTTTCTTCGTAAGAGCAACCCTTTGTTCCATTCACTAATCTTGTTGTGCTTCTCTGTACTCGTTCCAACAGCTCTACATCCTTCTTAAAATGAAGCCTCCAGACTTGCATACAGTACTCAAGGTGTGGTCTGATCATTGCCTTATACAAGGAGATAATCACCTCCTTATCCCTGCTAGCAACATTCCTGTATATCATTGACAAGACACCATGAGCTACTCTTGAAGACCATCTGCACTGCTCAGAAAACTTTATATCTGCCTGCACAATTACCCCCAGGTCCTTTTCATTCTCTACCACTGTCAATGTAGTACCACAGAGTTGATACGTTACTCTGGGGTTACTGCATCCCATATGTAGTACTTTACATTTGTCAATGTTAAACTTCATTTGCCACCTCTCAGCCCATCTGCTCAACTTTTCTAGATCCTGTTGCAGCAGCGTACTGCGATTAGTGTCCTTACCCTGTCAACCTTCGTATCGTCTGCAAACATGGATGTTAAGCCTGATATACCATGATCAATATTATTTATAAATACAGAAAACAACAATGGACCCAACACTGGACCCTGAGGGACTCCACTAATAACATTAGTCCACAAAGAGCAGTACCCATTGATTACCACTCTCTCTCTTCTCCTGCTCAACCATCCCTTTATCCATAGCAGCAATTTGCCTCCAATGCCACACTGCTCCAATTTGTGCAGCAGTATTTCATGTGCAACAGTATCAAAAACCTTTCTAAGATCCAAATATATGATATGAAAGTTATTTCCTGCATCCAGTTCCTTTGTGACCACATCATAGTATCCAATCAAATTGGTCAGACAAGACTTCCCCTTAACAAAACCATGCCGTGTCCGAGCTATAACCGAAGTCCTGCCTAGATGATCCTGCAGTGCTTCTTTAACCAGTGCGATCATTAATTTGCCTGAAACAGAAGTTAAACTAACAGATCTATAACTACTTGTGCTGCCCTTTGATCCTCCTTTGTGAACTGGGGTCACATTTGCACTTCTCCAGTCCATGGGTACCTCCCCTGAGTCCAAGGAAGCTCTCATAATTATGGCTAAGGGTTTGCTTACTTCCTTTGCTGCCTCCTTTAATATAATTGGATAGATCCCGTCCACCCCGGGTGCCTCTTTTATGTTTATCTTCAACAATTTCTCCTCCAGTTTCCTCTCAGTTATTACAAATTCATCCAGCTCACTGCCAGAGTTTAACTCACCTCTGGCATTCCCCTCCCTGAATAACTCCTCATGTGTGAATGTAGATGCAAAATAATCATTTAGTTTGTTAGCCCCCTGAGCAGGATCATCAACCGTTGAACCATCAATATCCAATGGATCAATCTGATTCATCCCTTTCCTTCTAGAGTTTACCAAAGATTTATCATAATCCGCCTTTGCCTGCCTAATCTCCTTTGTGACTTGGTTACAGATCAGCTTATATCTATCATAGGCTTCCATGTCACCCATTAATTTATATGTATCCCATGCATTTTTCTTCTCTGCCATATGTCTCATTAGTTCATCTGACATCCATTTAGGCCTAATCCTTGAACAATATTTCTTAGTTGGTATGTAAAGCCTAGTAGCTTCCTAGATTAATTCTTTGAATGCCTCCCATTTTGAATTTGCTGTTGGTAACATCATCAGTTGGCCTACTGTATAGAATTTAAATACTGTCTCAGACCACCATAGTTGCCTTTACGAAAACAAAAACCCTTTCCTTTACCCCTGATGATAGTTACCTCTTTGAGTAAATCACAGCATACACTTTGATCACAGCACACTGTGATCACTGCCACCTAGTGGTTCCTTTATCTGCAGATTCTTAATGCATGAAGAATCACTACTGATAATCAGATCAAGAGTATTGCTCCCTGTAGTTGCCTCCCTAGCGTGCTGATATAGAAAACAATCATCCAATAAATCCACAAAAGCCTTGCTAGTGTTGTGAGTGACTAACCCACAAATTCCAGTCAATATTCGGGAAATTGAAATCTCCCATTATAAAGGCTCTCTGATTTACTGGCTCACTATTTCCCTATTATATTATTGTAATTATTATTATTATTATTATTATTATTATTGTCATAAATATTATGACAGTATTACTGACATAATATTAGTTTAGTATTGTCATAAAATTAATGGCAAATTTCATATTTTCTTTTTAAAAATAAGCGTTTATTTATTATCATTATTTTTTTTTGTGTGTGTAACTCAGTTTTCTGTACTGTAATATGATTTTTTATATATGTGATAAAGGAAATGTACACTTTTTTCAAGTTATTGTTATGGATGTATTGGGTGATTATGATGTGGAGTACAAAGCAAAAAATAAAGTAAAACAATGGGTAACAGTTTAGTTAACTTTTCTTCTCCCCTCCTTCTCAGTTAGCTATTTTACTAATTTTAAAGTACTATATTTCAGGTAGGTTTTTTTTTGAAGAGCATTTCAAGGTGCAGTAAAGACAGAAAATTGAAGGCGGAGACATAAATGTGCATTTGAAATGACCACCGACTGTAAAAAGGTTCCAGTATTAAACTTTATTTTAAAATCTTTTTATTATTTCTATTTTGAAATTGGGGTGTTTACTTTAAGCTACCCAAGTTTTCCTGAGATTTCTATGTGAATTTTTAACTAATTTTTTTGTTAGTTTTAAATACAGCATTATCAGTTATTGAACTTATTGGCATATGTAACTTATAGCTTGTTGATAGTTCCCAATACCAGTAAGATTTTGAAAATGGTGGTGGTGCTAGTTTGGTATGGCTGCCTTTTTTTCTGTGCGGTGTCTCATAGTGTTAATGTTTCCAGTTTTCACATGTATATGGGATTTATGTTTAAATTCCAATCATATCGAAGAGCGCAGCCAAAAGGGTTCTTTGTCCCTGTTACGTGCTGTCAATGTAATGTAAGTAAAAAAAAAAAAAAAAAGTAAGTACTGAATTTGAAATATAAAGTAATGCTCATCCCCAAACATCAAAACCTATTTGCTTCGTGCCACGTGGTAGCAGATAGGCCTAACATATATGCTAACAAATCTTACTTGGCAATACTCCTCAAGCTCACAACTGACAACAGCTCTGTGAAAACGCCCTTGTTGCTAACTAACAAAGTGTATTTCTTAATGGAAATGTCATACTCAAAATCAACCCTCTTAGAGCTGAAGAAGAACTGCTGGCTCCAGCCTTGTATATTTAATAAGCTCATTTTGTACGGAATTATTAAATGCCTCAGAGGCAAAAAATCCGGAAAAGAGGAAATCGTAACCACAGCATTAAATCGTGCACTACTTTGATAGGCGATAATGCACTAGAAATAAACCAAAGGATCTCATCGCTTTGCTTGACAACAGCAAATGGCGAGGCTGATTGTAATGGAAGCAGCCTCACCATTTGCTGTTGAGGCTGATTGTAATGGAATACCTGTCAGAATTACACCCCAGAATCCATATGCAAATCCAACTAAAACAGTTAAGATGAATGACATTGCGGTGGACCATAGAAAGCAGAGGGAAATTATTAAAAAATCCAGGAAACATACCTAAGAGAAATCCAATTAAATAAGTCACCTCTGTAGGTTAAAACTCTCCTTCAGAACCTCAGAAGTCTCTGGAAACCATAACCCTGTCTAAATTCTATGATCTCATCCTACTCATGAAACCTGGACTTCTTCCAAACAAGAAGATTTCATTAACCCTTCATCGCCAACTTCAATGGCATCTAGAGCTACAAAAAAGGTGGAGGAACTGCCATCTTCCTGAAGAACTCATTTGTGATAGTGTCAGAATCCAAATGCCCTTCATCTAATTTCGAAGCAATCCACATCAGAACTAATCTAACAAATAATTTTTTGGATATCATCTCTGTCTATATGCCGCCTAAGTCCTCTGTGGAAAGATTTTCTGAATTTGTAAACTGGGCTATCACTAAAATCTCAAAAAACAACTCCATTATTATTGGTGGAGACTTTAATTTACTGCTACCATCTAATGATCTGTTTAAATTTGTAACATCACAGTTTGAAAGCTTAGGTTTAAAGCCTTTAATCTCATGGCCTACAACACACTCGGGATAAAAACACACTCGACCAAATCTTCTCTAACGCTGCTATGTCCCCCAAACTCCCACTATCAGATTGCATTTGAACCTGACCATGATCCAATATCAAAACAACTGTCCTTTAATATTCCATTCCAGTCTGATAAGAACCCAGTCTACAAAAAGAGATCCTTTAACCTCAAACATTTGAAGCAAGACATCTGTGTGGAGCTCTTAAATCTGTACCCCTGAAATAGTTTTGCCAACTGTCCTACAGAGTTGGCACGTGCTTTCTTCTCGACTTGGCCTCAATCATGTTGTGGACACCACAACTTGAGTTCCTTTTCAAATTAAAACAAAAGGCTTTCAGGAACTTTAAAAAATCTAATTATGGAAATGACTATCTAAATTTCTTAGATCACCGTAATAAGTTTGAAAAAAAAAAGAGGAAAGAAATCCAACAATTCACATCTAATAGGATGAAGAAAAATTCTACAATATACCCCAAAATATCCCACTCATTAGCATCAAATTTCAATTTCAGCTGCTGGTTGGAACACATAACTCACTTCAACAGCGAAAAAAATCCTTGCCAGAATTTAAAGAATGTATGCTGTCCATCAACAAATTAAGCAGTGTTTCTATCTTGAAAGAGGTGATAATATGCAATCAAAAATCTCCCCTCCAAAGGTACTCTTGGACATGACAATATACCGATCTTCATGATCAAAATCACTAGTTCCTACACTGTAGACCTTCTTGTCTTATTTTTCGATCAGGCCATAAATAATAACTTTATCCCCTCCAAATGGGCTCACTACAAAATATTTCCACTATCAAAATGCAAAAACGTTAAAAGCAACAAAGATATCAGGCCAATTTCAATCTCATTCTCTGTCCTAAAACTACTAAAAAGATCTATCCTACCAACAATTAGGAAACAACTCTTCCCAGTACATCACAGTCGGATCCACTACAGAATTATTGACAGATCCACATTGACCAACCATCTCGCAGCAAACCAAATAATTCTGAAGGCCCTTAATTATAAAAATCAAATCGACGTCAGCTCCGCATTCAGTGCAGTCTCAACATACTCTCTGCTGAATCTCCTCGAACAGTTTTATCTCATCAATGGTAACCTGTTAAATCTCTTTGTCAACCTCCTCAAAGAAAGGCTCCTTGTAGAAAATTTCAAAAACAAATCCTATCATTCCATTTGCGCATCTGGAATCCCCCAGGGTGGGACACTATCGGCATTAATGTTCTCTGCAATCCTCCAACCATTCTTACTAACCCTTAATAACATTACATCTTAATGTAATGTCTTATGCAGAAGATATTAAAATCATTGCCACATGAGTCAAGTCAATCAGCTACCTACACTCAAGAGCTGATCTGTAGCACCCTCCAAGAATTTGCCTCGTACCTCAGATCCTTCAATCTCTCATGGAACCCCTAAAAATCTCGCAAAAAAAAGCATCTTTCTGATAACCACCTCGCTGAATGTGCAAACAATTTCTGTTGTATCACACCATATGGATCTGGGAATTTTCTACGACTCCAAATTCAATTTCTCTACTCATCTAAACTACCTGGCCAAAAAACTCATAAGAGCCATTTGGCTGGCAAAACAAAATCTTCCAACATATCCACTCTGTCCATATTATAATCCAATTCTTCTCCAAATTCATCAAGCCAAATATTCTTTATGCTTCCCCTGTTTGGACTAGCATGGCCAACACAAATTTCAAAAACATCTCTTCTCTTGAATACTGAAAAACTTAAATGGACTTTTTTAAAAGTCCAGCTATGAACCTGTCACTTCCCGGACTTTCATAGTTGACTGACTAAACTACTCTGATTTTTCACTTTCAATTTGGTACAACAACCTTTCCTTCTTTGCAAAACTGTACAACTCTGACATTGATTAACCAGAGATGTGGGAAGTCATAGCTTGGAGAATTCCTAGGAAAGCTGCAAGATCCAAATCAACACTGGTCCCTCTACTAATATGACTCAGTTTAATCAAAAAGCACTTTCCATTCAACGCTCTGTTCTTTATTAACGTACTGAATCTAGACCCTATCTGAATAGATCAAAGCAAACTCTCCTGTCACAAATGGCTAAACTTATACTAAGGAATCTCAACCAAACTAAAAATAACCATAATATTACATCTTTCCTCTCCTTTCATCCTGACTTTACAGTTTAGATGTCCATGTGATCACACACTTTCCCCATATCAAGTACCTCTGGGTTTCATGTACTCATCAACTGCATTTCTCTGCATTAACTATGTGTACACCATGAGAATTTGGTGCTAGCCAAGTCATGCCAGTTGTTTGTACTTAGTTTTTTACTACTTGTGTCAGTAATGTCGGTTTCATATTAGAAATATAATTTTCTAAATGCATGTTTCTTTATCATCATAATCATCATCATCATCAGCCATTTTCAATCCACTGCAGGATGAAGGCCTCTCCAGCAACTTTCCAGTTCCTTCTGTTTTGAGCACTGGCCATCCATTTACTACCCACAAACTCATGAATTTCATCTATCCATCTCCGCCTTTGTCTTCCAGGTTTTCTTCTAGCTCCTCTTGGGTACCATTCTGTTATTTTCTTAGTCCATATGTCATCATGTCTTTGAGCTATGTGTCCTGCCCAAGACCATTTTAGTTCTTTAGTTTTGATAAGAATGTCCTTTACTTGAGTTTGCTGCCTAATCCATGTGTTTCTCTTCTTATCTAACAGTCTGATTCCCAATACAATTTGCTCCATTCTTCGCTGTGTAGTTCTCAGCTTCTTTTCATTCTTTTGGTGAGTGCCCAAGTTTCACTTCCATAAGTCATGGTGGGGAGTGTACATTGGTTCATTGTTTTATGTTTCAGACAAACTGGGATATTGCTCTTCAGTATGTGACTATATTTCCTGAATGCTATCCATCCAAAATTTATTCTTCTCTTGACTTTCATCCATTTACCATTATTACAGCTAATAACTTGTCCCGGATAAGTATATGACTCCACCTTTTTAATTACTGCTCCTTCAATCATTATTTCCCTTTCTGTGGCATACTTGATAATCATTACTTTTGTTTTAGCCCTATTCATCTTTAGTCCAAAATCCTTACTAACTGTGCATAACTGATTAAGATTTTCCTCTAATTCTTTGGGATCGTGGCTTATGACCACAATGTCATCTGCAAATCGTAAATGGTTTAGGTACTCTCCGTTCACATTAACTCCTTTCTGCAACCAGTCTAATCTTCTGAAACCTTCCTCAAGGGCAGCAGTAAACAGCTTTGGAGATGTTGTGTCTCCTTGTCGAACTCCTTTCTCGATTTTAAATTTTCTACTGTCTTTGTCTAGTCTAATAAAGGAGGTAACATTTTCATATATTTTCTTCAAAATCATAAATGTGGGGTATCTATGCCTTGTCTTTTCAGTGCCCGAAACATTATGCTGTATGGAGTCAAATGGCTTTTCATAAACCACAAATGACAGGCATAATGGTGTTTTATATTCATTTGCTTTCTCCATTAACTGTGATATTACGTGAACTTGATCCATAGTTGAGAATCCTGTCCTAAAGCCAGCTTGCACTTTTGGTTGATTCTCATCAAGTATTCTTTCTAATCTGTTAGTAATGACCCTTGTGAACAACTTGTAGATGTGGGATAACAAGCTAATTGGTCCATAATTTCCAATTTCTGATTTATCTCCTTTCTTATGCAGCAAAACTATGATTGCATTATTCCACTGCTTAGGAGTCACACCTTTTCTAATGCACTTTGTGAAGAGCCTTGCCAATTTTTGTGTTATGTCTCTTCCTCCCAATTTTAACAACTCTACAGTAAATTCATCTTCCCCAGGGCTTTCTGATTCTTCATTTTCTTCAATGCATGTTCTACCTCATCAGGAAGGATATCGGGTATGTCGTATGTGTTGCTAATTTGCAATCCATCTTCCCCATTGCTGGCATCATTCTTTTGCTCCTTGTATAATTCTCTATAGTAGTCTTCTGCTATTTGAATTATGCCTTCTCTGCTGTTTATAAGTACACCATCGCTATTCTTCAGTTTCAGTATCATTTGTCTTTCTGTATTACTGCTCATGGCTGCTGATTTAAATCCTTTGTTTTCCCTTAATGCTTATTCTACTTGTCACAGTGTTCTGAAGTGGGAGTTACTCAAAGAGGTAACTACCATTAGGGGCAAAGGGAAGGGGTATTGCTTTCATAAAGGCAACTACGATGGACTGAGACAGTATTTAAATTCTATACAGTGGGATGAACTGATGATGTTACCAACAGCAAATTCAAAATGGGAAGCATTCAAAGAACTTATCTTGCAAGCTACTAGATTTTACATACCAACTAAGAAATATTGTTCAAGGTTTAGGCCTAAATGGATGTCAGATGAACTAATGAGGCATATGGCAGAGAAGAAAAATGCATGGGCTACATACAAATTAACACGTGACACAGAAGCCTATGATAGATACAAGTTGATCTGTAACCAAGTTACAAAGGAGGTTAGGCAGGCGAAGGCAGATTACGAGAGATCCTTGGCAAGGGATGCGAAGAAAAACAGCAAAGAATTCTTTACTTATGTAAACTCTAGAAGGAAGGGGATGAATCAGATTGGTCCACTTGATATCGATGGGTCAACTGTTGATGACCCTGCTCAGGTAGCTAACAAACTAATTGAATATTTTGCATCGACATTCACACATGAGGAGTTATTCAGCGAGGGAAATGCCAGACGTGTATTCAACTCTAGCAGTAAGCTAGAGAATCTTGTAATAACTGAGGGTAAAGTGGAGGAGAAATTGTTGAAGATAAACACTAGAAAGGCACCTGGGGTGGATGGGATCTATCCAGTTATATTAAAGGAGGCAGCAAAGGAAGTAAGCAAACCCTTAGCCATAATTATGAGAGCTTCCTTGGACTCAGGGGAGGTACCCATGGACTGGAGATGTGCAAACGTGACCCCAATTCACAAGGGAGGATCAAAGGCTGACACAAGTATCGACCTGTGAGTTTAACTTCTGTTCCTGGAAAATTAATGGAGGCACTGGTTAAAAAAGCACTGCAGGATCATCTAGACAAGACTTCATTTATAGCTCGGACACAGCATGGTTTTGTTAAGGGGAAGTCTTGTCTGACCAATTTGATTGGATACTATGATGCAGTCACAAAAGAACTGGATGCAGGGAATAACTTTGATATTATATACTTGGATCTTAGAAAGGCTTTTGATACTGTTGCACGTGGAAAACTGCTGCACAAATTGGAGCAGTGTGGCATTGGAGGCAAATTGCTGCTATGGATAAAGGGGTGGTTGAGGGGGAGAAGACAGAGAGTGGTAATCAATAGACACTGCTCATCGTGGACTAATGTTATTAGTGGAGTCCCTCGGGGTTCAGTATTGGGTCCTTTATTGTTTTCTGTATTTATAAATGATATTGATGATGGTATATCAAGCTTAATGTCCAAGTTTGCAGATGATACGAAGGTTGGCAGGGTTGTCAAGGACACCACTGACACTATGCTGCTGCAATAGGATCTGGAAAGGATGAGCAGATGGGCTGAGAGGTGGCAAATGAAGTTTAACATTGACAAATGTAAAGTACTACATATGGGAAACAGCAACCCCAGAGCAACGTATCAATTCTGTGGTACTACACTGACAGTGGTAGAGAATGAAAGGGAACTGGGGGTGGTTGTGCACGCACATATGAAGTTCTCTGAGCAGTGCAGACGGGCTGCAAGAGTAGCTCATGGTGTATTGTCAATGATATATAGGAATTTTTCTAGCAGGGATAAGGAGGTGATTATTTCCTTGTATAAGGCAATGGTCAGGCCACACCTAGAGTACTGTATACAGACCTGGAGGCCTCATTTCAAGAAGGATGTAGAGCTGCTGGAATGAGTACAGAGAAGGGCAACAAGATTAGTAAATGGAACAAAGGGGTGCTCATACGAAGAAAGGCTTAAATTTTGCGAATTACAGTGTCTGGAGACTAGGCACCAGCGAGGTGATCTGATTGAGGTGTACAAAGCCTTGAATGGTTTGAGCATGCTCAATGCTGATGGGATTCTTCCTCTTGTTCAGAATAATCACCTGAGAGGGCATAAATATAAATTGAGGAAAGACAGATAGGATAGATGTGCGGAAATGTGCCTTTAGCCAGCGGGTGGTTGGTAGGTGGAACAGACTTCCATCCCTTGTCGTGGAAGTTGATAGCCTAAATAAGTTTAAGGCTCAGCTGGACAGGTATTTTGAACGAACAGAGGGGTGAAGTGGAAGTGGTTATTTTTTATTTATTTATTTTACTTTATTTTTTTTTTGGGTGATGCTGCATAAGCTTGCTTTCTTGCATCAAATGCCTCTACTAATGCTAATGCTAATTACTGCTCATGGCTGCTGATTTAAATCCTTTGTTTTCCCTTAATGCTTATTCTACTTTTCTTGTGTTAAATCTTCTTATGTCCTCTCTGAGTCTCTTTCTAATGGCTTTGCATAACTCAGTATACTCAATTTTTACCTTGTCAGTGTTTATCTTGCTCTTCATTTTTCGCCTTCGGTTCATCATAACAAGTGTTTCTTGACTAATTTTTTCTTCTTTGGATTTCTTTTTCCCTATAGGTTTCTTGGGCTTTATCACTTTCAGAAAGTTGTAATATTCCTCGTCGATATCTTGGTCCTGAGCAGTCTGCAGAAGCTCAAACTTGATCACAAGTTCCAGTACATACTGCGTTTTCTCCTCTTCTGTTATCTCAAAGACCTTTGTATTATTTACTCAAATCAGTTTTTTCCTTTCCTTTCCTACATCTGTATCAAGTGTACATCTTACCATTCTGTGATCACTTCCAACATTTACCTTATTCAGGACGGTAACATCATTCACAATATATCTTCTGTTAGTGAGGATGAAGTCTATTTCATTAGTTGTTAATCCATTTGAACTCTTCCATGTCACTTTTTGTTCACCCTTTTCTTGAAAAAAGTGTTCATTACTGACAATTTTTGAGATTCTGCAAATTCCACAAGTCTTTCACCTCTTTCATTTCTTTCACCAATTCCAAAATTTCCTATAGTTCCCCTTTCTGCACTGTTTTGTCTTTTTCCCACCTTAGCATTGAAGTGCCCCATAATAATAGTGTAGTGGGTTTTCTGCTCATCTAGAAGACTCTCAATTTCGGTGTATATATCTTATATATCTTCAACCTCTTCGTCATCATGGCTCGATGTTGGTGCATAAATCATTATAACCTTTAGCTTGTACCTCTTAGTAATCTTGAGTATTAATCTTGACACCCTTGGTGATGTACTTTTGAATTCCAAAATGTTTTTTAAATCTTTATGGACCAGAAACCCAACTCCACCTTCACTCCTTTCACTGTTTCCATTGGTGTACAGCAGATTTCCACTTGATAAACTTATAAGTGATTCATTTCTTCTTCTTGTTTCAGCCAAACCGATGATATTCCAATTCACATTTTCTAATTCCTTTTCCAGCTCTAATATCCTGTCTTCACCGATGAGTGATCTTACGTTGTAACAGGTCAAGTTCAGTTTCTGTGCATGGCAGCCTGGTCATACTCAGAGATTCTTACCACCCTCTGCTTCCACTCTGATCCTCTCACTGCCGTAAGAGGGGGAGTGAAAGCCGCTGGTGACTGAGGGCCATTTGTTTTGTCGTGCTGTCATATGCTGGAGGGTTTGGTCTTTTCCTCTTCACGCTGACCAGGCATCTTGAAGAGAACCACTCTTCACGTTTGTTGCCACCTAAGTGATGTAACAGGGCTTACCATCGAGAAGGTGTGCATGAGTGGATTTTAGGGAGGCAGGCCAACCGGACTTCTCCTAAATCTTCTGTAATAGAAAGATATTGGATCCATCAGTGTTTTAGACTGAGTGTCTGATAACACACAGGGTACCTGTTCCCCTCTAAGCCCCTGTTTCTTTACAGTCTACTGTAAGTCCCTATAACTGTCTCATTATTTGTCCCAGGGCAAGCTCAGCATTTGTAGTATATTTCTATACAATATGAATGGTACATCTTGACACGGCCATGCTAGCCCACCACGTTGTCCAGAATCCCTCTGGAACCACTGGCCTGCTTGTAGCTGTTGCCTCGATGTATTGTTGGAACTCCTGACGAGCTACTAAATGGAATTTATCATCAACTGCAACAGGAAAGTGAGTTTTTTTGTGACTTAAGTACTTAAGTTTGCTGATGTCAATCAGACTCACATTATGTTATTGGAAGGTTTGTTTATAATGTGACTCTGTAATAGATGTCTCTCATCAGTTGCCCATAAAATCTATTTATTACTAATAGAGTCTAAAGTTGCAATGTAATGATGCCGCCATTACTTTACAAATTCATTGTGTATCTGGTTGTTCATTATGGCCTTTTTTTCAAATTTCCTTAACACATTGTACTGAAGCCATTACATAGGACTATTGAAATTCATCAAACTTTTACATTAGGGGCAATGGTAGGACAGCTGAAGACACTGCATATGTTTGGTAGATCATACCCAAAATGAGCAAAATTGATATTATCTGGTGCATCAACGTTTGTATTGTTTTCTAAGAGATCAATTTTTACTGCCCACATTGAATAGCAAAAGGAAATGAAATAGAGGAGAAGGGCAATATTAAAAATGCTACAAAGAGCAACACAGAAAATGCTGGTGATTAATGAACCAACAAGTGACAATAAATATATTAGGTTTTTTCATATTAGTGGCTGGCCAAGTTTGATGCAAAAATTTAAACTGCCAGCATTAAAGAGAGAAAAAAAAAATGGAGTTTTGCTCTTCTGTATGCTATTTATTTTATATTTCATGTATTTATTATTTTGTACAATAAAATCATAAAGACAAAACTGTAAAGGTACAGTTTTATGTAAGGTTACTTAATTTTTTAAAATGAACTATACAAAGAACTTCCAAATTTTAAAATACATTATACTATTTGACCTTATTGAAATACACCGTAGTAATAATAGTAGTAGTAGAAGCATAATACATGTACTTCAATTATGATTAGCCATATAAAATATATATGGCGTGTACAAACAATATTTGGATCCCAAGACAGATGAGGAAAGAGGTGTTTTACAAGTATGAAAAATTGTAGTGTAAGAACTATTCTTACATATATTTTTTTTGGAATTTATAATTTACAATATCTAATGTTTTTAACAGATAAGCACTCAGCAGATTTGCTTGTGCGGTGCACTTTTCAATACTGAGAGATTAGCTTAACAGCAGGGGGAGCGCTGACCGAACGGTGATACAATAGGTAGGCCAGTTTGACACAGTTCGTGTGTACAGAAAAAGGGCTGTGGCCTGCTGACGGTAACGGGGGACAAAAGAACGGCCACACCCCTAAAGTGGTTTCGGTACTCCATCCAAAGGGAAGACCCAGATCAGAGAGCTCACCGTGTCCGTGCTGTAAACAAAGTACAAGCAGGCCGACACGGGAGGCACTCTCACAAATTTCACAGGCGGTGTCTTGGAAGGAAGCGTGACGGAAGAGATAAGTGGTAGTGGGCATCCCAAAGATAGTTCTATAGATTGCTTAGTGCCCGGATGTTCTCGACACAAAGAAGGGAGCTCGACCTACCAGACGCGGGTCCGGACGACGAGAAAAAAAAATAAGCGAATGAAATTAAAGATGAAGAGAGAGAGAAAAATATGATTGGACGAAAAATAAGGGAGAGTTGGAAACAAAACTCGGATGCAGGAAGAAGACGGGAGAGAGCCCGAAAGTCAGAGTCCCGAAGCCTGGAAGGAGGATCCGGAGGAAATTCCGGGGAGAGGCATGAGAGTGGCGGAAAGATATTTTTGGGAGTGCGGGAAGCGCATATAGAAAGTTCCGAAAAAATGGAAGTATAGTGGGTAGAATAATAGCAAAAAAAAAGCGGAAGGGTCAGAGTAAGGAAGGTCGTTCGAGTTATCCACTGAGGAAAAAAAACAACAGTCCTGGAGGAAGATCCTGTGCGCAATAGGAACGTCTGAGGTTGAGCCGGGAGCACATCTTAGCGAGTTTGCGGTGGCCAAGTCCAGCGAGGAAATAGCTGAAGAAGCAAAGAAGGAAAACTCATCCAGGTGGTAGAAAAGGAAAGCAAGTAAGTTTATGTAGAATATTTATTAACAGAAACGGTGTTATAAAGAAATAAACGAAAGAAAAAGTAATGGACAGGACAGTCAGTAAAGAACTGAAACCAGATGAACACTATCGTAAGTGATAGAAATTAGAGTCACTAACTAGGGAAAAAGAGAGAAAGAAAGTGTGTGAGTGTTACTCATCTGTGATTAGAAGTATCTGAGAAATAAGGAAAGTTGTTAAACCTGAAAAGGGCCAAGTTTATGGAATGTATAACTAGTAATAACAGTGTATAATATTTATTCTGTAGAACATTCCTCTCTAGAGTATATAGGATGAAGGTGAAACTTAATTGAATCACCCCTTGTATATTAATAATTAGTTGTAAGAATTTGGATATTATGAATTATATAGTGTGTGTAAATATCTTGTATAAACAAGTAAATAAATCTAGTTTGTTTTATCATGAGCTTTATGTGTGATATTGACACCAAGCATTAACTGTAAGTCACGGGAACTATTCTAGCACGGGGAGATAATAACACAAATAAGAGAAAATTAGTATTTCCTCCAACTTGGATCTTCTGATACAAAAAAAACCTTAATGACAAAGGAGTGAGTAAGAAGGGTGCCGATTAACTGCGCAGCAGATAGCTTGTGGGTCTTGGAAGGGAAGTGAGGACCCCCCCTGTTCAAAGGAATAAAGAAAATAACAACAACAGCCTTTATGGTTCCAAGGAAAAGGGGGAAAGAAATAGCTAAGGGATAGATTAAAATAAGGTCTAAAATAATCTATAAAAAATAAAAAATATAAAGAAATAAATAAATACCCCCCCCCCCCACAGTAGCTTACAAAGTTGTTACATACATACATATATTGCAATTTTTTGAATTTTAACTCAAAAATGTTTTATGTAAGCATAGAACAGTAAGCAAAACCATTAACAAACCTCTCCACATCAATAGAGGGTTTAACCAAGGACAAATTGGAATGTGAAAAAAAAGCAGTCTAATTTTTTAATCATCATGTATTTTTTGCAGCCCGTACTATTTCAGCTGCCTAGCTAATACACTGGTCTTATCACTCACAGTAGAATATACTTTGCTTTCATAATGAATTGGCTCAGTATTGCATTACTTTCACACAAATGACATTGCCAAAAAAGTAAACCTGCCATTTGCTTAAAAAAATGACAGCCTATTTCAGGATTTAGATTAGGTAGCATGTGGTCTCTTTTAACTAACTGTCAGATTAACCTTTTAACTAGGGCAACTGTTTCTGAAGGCAGAGTTTGTTCTGCTAAAAGATATAAAACAAGGAAATCCTCCAACTTCATACAATTGAATGAAAGTTCCTGGATGGATATTATTTATAAACATAGTAATTTGCTGTAAAAGTTTTAACTTTTTAAAATATGTTTTATTGTGAAATAAGGTTAAGGGACTGAACTTTTTCATTGGTTGTGTATTTTTTGTCTTCTTAGAAATGACCATCTAGCTGACCAGCAAGAGAACTCCATTGCATTTAGAAATGTTTAAAATCATGAGGAACAGAATTTCCACTTTTTTTTTCTTTTTAAATCAAAATTATAGTAAAATACATTGCTTTCTGGTAAAATACATTGATTCCATTTTCAATATATTTTAATTTTACATGAATTATAATTTTATGTTTTTAACTTTTTCATTAAAACCTGACATGGTTGTCACTAACTAGGCAGCATGAATTTCTTTAATGGATTACATTTTTGCATTACACTAGCCAGCCACTTCATAATCTACTGAGGCAGTCATTTTAAAGGTTAAGGTTCAGCCTTGCATAATGTTTTTTGTCACTGTTTATTCTTCTCAGCTATTTACTGTGTTGTCTTTGTAGTATTTGTAATACTGCCCACTTGGCCAGCTCTCCTCTATTCACTCTCTTTGCTGATCAAGGTGGGCAGAAAAAATTTACCTATTAGCAAACAACATGCTTGTTGATCAGCATTGGTTAGTTATCAATTTTGTTCATTTTGGGTCCAAATGCATCTGCACTACCATTGTCACACTAGGATTCAATGAAGTTTTTATTCATAATTTACAGTTATAAAAGGTGCTGCATTTGCTGGTATTATAAATTTTAGAAAAAAAATTGCATACTGTTGATCACAATTTCCTGTTGCATTTCTACAATGAGGTGTGCTAGAAAACTGCCAAAGCAGATTTTTTTATTCCCTCAATAAGAAAGGTATTCCTCTACATAGTGGCAGATTCAGAAAAAATTGACAGGAAGGGCACCATTTGTGACAGGAGAGCACTATTTTGTGCCTTGTTTGTGCACAAACAAGGCACAAAATAATGCAGAGAATAAAACAAATATGACACTCAAACATAATGTGACTGGCAGACACAGGCACACAGCTAAAGTCTGAATTACTTTGAAGTAAATATCACGCACGGCCAAACTGCGTGACACCTCGAACTAGAATGGCAATGGCATCAGTGTTGCCAACTGTAGTCAGTTGAAAATAGCTGAGCCACAATGCAAAAATAGATAAAATCCTATGTTAACAATGAAAAAAAATATATTTTTTTTGTAGATAAAGGGAATTTAAAAGATTGGTAAATATTTTCCGAAAAACAACAGGGGAGGCACGTGCCCTGGTGCCCCTACCCTGAATTTGCCACTGCCTCTACAGAACACCCAGCTGCATTTGAAGCAATTAGTATTGGTGGCTTACTAGATGTAGGATATCTTTTGTCTGCCGCAGGGGTGCTCAACATGCAGCACATGTGCCACTCATGGCATATTGTGGCTCTAGAAATGGCACATCAGTGTTCTTCAAATCAAAGCAAAAAGAATGTTTTTCAAATTTAAATATTTGGTGCCCAAGACAGCTAGAACTACTTGCATGCAAAGAGAACAAGAGACTGAACAAAGGGGGTTTATCCTCTTCAGTGCTTCCTTTTTCTCACATCATTACATGTGTTTTGTGGGTTGTTGGCATTTTGATATTTATATTTTATATGATTATATATTTTATATAATTATTGAGAGGAATGACATCATTTAGTGCAATTGCAACATTGTGTAGTGCACAACATAGCTGAATTTTAAAACAAACCAAGTTTGTAGGTTAGACATCATTATTATAAAATCTCATATTGTGATGGTCCAACACAACAACTTGCCTTCCACTTATACTTCAAATAAGTAACACTTCTCCATTAGAGCAGTTTGTTGTCAGTTGAATACTGTCACCACCCAATGGTACTGTTTCAAAATATTTGTTTCTTATTAGTGAGCAGGTGGCTGACAACCCAGTTGTGAGAGATGCCAAAAGGTGTACTTCTTGAACTAATAAATTTTTGGGCAGAAAGCCTCAAACTATGTAACATTCAAACTCTGACATTGCTTAGTACAATTTCAATCATTACTACATAGATGAATTTTAAGATAAACCAGAGTTTGTACTTTAAGCATCATTATTTTAACATATCATGTCAAATCCTTCACAATGAGATTCCTTCCCCATACACTTTGAATAAGAAATGCATCCCTGTTAGAGAAGTCAATCTGCTGTTACTTATTCTCAATAGAGTACTTTCATTACCACCATGACCATGACCATCACCACCACCAGTGGCGTAGCTACCATGTAGGCAGGCAAGGCAAAGCTCCAGGCCCGGGCTGTTTGGGGGCCCGGCATCTTTGACTAATTTTATTTAATTGTTTTCATATTAATTTGTGACCTCCTTAGTTATGTGTTTGTGTGTGGAAAACAAATAGGAAAGGTATTTAACAGAAAATCAAGTAAATTCATCTACTGGAAGCCACACTGGAAATGGGAAAAAAACTGGTGTAAAACTGATAACACTGCAATGTGCATTTAATCAAAAAAAAAGTTTGCTTTATTGTAATTGTTTTTAGGGAACAATATTGGAACAGCAGTTTCCTTGGATGTATATTTGATCTTCTAACGAAATTTCAAGAAAATATTTAATATTTGTATTTATAGCTGCATTATAAACTTCGAAAACTTGTGTGCAAAAGAAGAAAAAAAAATCATCCGCTATGAATAACGGATTGTTTCTTGAAATGTGTCTTCTTCACAAAACTGCAATATTTTCTAACAATACAAAGCTAACAGATTGCGACTAACAGCTGCTCAAAAAGTATCATTAGAAAATATTTGCCTGTTACGCTTTGATGTCATCACAAAGGGATAAATTCAGTTTTAGTACAGAAGCCGAATAAATCCAAGGTCATATGCTGTTCTGAGCTGTAATAAAAAGAAAAACCCCGCTGAAAAATAGATTTTCTCCCCATCACTTCTCTTGTTTTACTGTGGTTTTTGGCACATTGTATAATTTCACACAATCAATCCGTGACTGCTAAACATGGTGCAGTTTCTTGTATTCTCTCTATTTTGGGATCTCCTCTGATCAGGGTCGTCCCGGAGTATAAACAGAAAATTTGTTTGTTGAAATGCTGCCCACCAATGGCACCAATTATCAACTCTTTTACTGTCCTTCTAATTTACATTGTGTTCAGATGATCCACTTTGCGAGAATTTGAAAGTGTTACATCAATTAGGAGCAAAAACCGTTTCCCCAAACATAAGGAATTACTTTAGTACAATAAAGCACTACTACTAATGATTTTACTGGAAGGAAGTATCCACAATAAAGTATCTGTACAAGACAAAAACATGTGGTCACTCAAAAGAAAGTAACCGCATAGTTATTTGCATTCAAATTCACACCAGACCAAAATCGGACTTATTAGTACTTCCGCATCCTAGGATGAACTGACTAATTAGAACTTCAACATCTGTGATGAAACGTCCTGCATACCGACATTGTTGGCTACAGCAATTACATAAAGCAACAAAGCAAAATATTGTAACAGAGCAATAATGTAAAATATTGTTAGAAAGTAAAAATGCTAAATATTGTTCCCTGAAACAATTACAGTAAAGCAAAGTGGATTTTTTTCTCAAATTTGCACCTGACCAAAATCGGCCTTATTAGAACTTCGGCATCTTAGGATGAAGCTGACTTAGAGCTATAATGCTAATTTTTTTTTATTATTTTTATTTTTGTGTTTTTGTATGGGCGGCTCCTAGAACAAAAGTTCATCTCCACTTCATTGCTCTGTTCAGTTTTTACAGACTCTGTCAAGGTAAGGCAGTGTGTGTCATGTAAAATAAAAATAAAAATAAAAAAATTCATTCCACATAGCACATAGGAATATCCCATGCTGGATGAAGACAGACGAAAAAGGAAGCCAAGAGAGAGTGAGAGAAAAAAAAAAAATTTTGTCCCGCACGGGAGAAAGTGACAGGAAAGAAAAACTGTGTTTGTGAGCTTATGTGTGTGTTCTGTAGTGTGATGTGTTTTGGCCTTTTGGCTACCTGGAAGCAGTGATCAGTGCCCTCCTCCCTTGGGGAACAAGTTTCCCAGGGAGGAAAGAAAAACTTGTATAAGATGAAGAGAGGGAAGGAGAAAAGAGGACTACCCCGGCCCGGTGTATTAATTAGCGGCCGGCCTGCGAACACCATTTTAGAGCTGTCCCCCTCGAAATGTAAGGAAGATTGGATCTTGACATGATGTCCATCATAACCTGAAAAGTCTTATCAGTCATACTGCATGATGGAAGAGATGGGGAAGGGTTGATCGGAACTTGGCTCTGGAGACTAACAAGGATTCCACCATTTCAAGCCTCCAATAAGCAAAGTGGTGGTATTGCACCTGTTGATGAGAGTCATCTACCACCTAGTATTGCCTGGTAACACAGAGGGGTGGCATTCCTCCATGTTGTGTGGGCACTTGTGGGTACTTCGACCCTTGCTTACATTGGTTCACACCTGGGTGGTCATCTGCAGTGTGCTTGCGCATAGGGGTTATAGTCAGGATTACTAACAGTCCCACCATCATGTTGTTTGCTACATGCTGCTCAATGCTTGCTTTCAAATTGACAAGTGTCTGTATGCCACCACGTTAAACTCTATCTTTCAGGTGTCCGCATAGCCAAAAATCACTGGGATTGAGATCTGGTAATAGGACTGGCCAGAACTGCAGAAAGTCCCTAGAAATGATGCAATCATTTCTGAATGTTGAACAGAGTAGTACCTTCACTTGTTGACCAGTGCGGGAAGGTGCACCATCTTGCATGAATACTACAGTCTCGAAGCATTGCCTATGATCAAGTATGGAGACCCACCTAAAGAAAGACATCCTTCTTGAAAGGGTCCAAAGACGGGTAACTCACCCGGTGAGATCGGCAAAAGGGCATCCATGTGAGGAAAGACTTCGAATATGTGGGTTGGAAACTAGGCACCTTAGAGAAGATTTGATTGAGGTGTTTAAGGCTCTGAGAGGCATAAGCAAAATGAATAAGGACGAAATTTTCACGGTTATAAATGATTCCAGAACTAGGGGCCATAATTTCAAGTTATGGGGGAGTTATTTAGACTTGATTGCAGGAAGTTTTATTTTAGCCAGCAAGTTATAAATTAGTGGAATAAGTTACGTACATGGGTGGTAAAGGCTTACAGTCTGGGGAATTTCGAAGGTCAGCTGGATAATTACCTAAGGGAGGAGGGAAATGCATAGGTTGTCCATTTCCTTTGCACTTATTAATTTTTATTATTATTATTATTAATTTGTTTTTATTCTTTTTATTTTATTTTATGCATTTTTTGTTATTTTATTTTTTGTATTTTTTTTTTGTTATTATTATATTTAGGCTGGTGCAGCATAAGCTATAGGCTTCCTTTCACTGTGTGGCCATTACTAATACTAATAGCTTCAGTTCCATGCCAGCTTAAAGGGCCCTTTCCGATTACTGTACAAAATAATTTTATTTTGAATTTTATTTTAATTCTGAATTTTAAAAGTCTGAATTTTATTATAGTAAAACAACAAAAGCTGGTCTTAAAGTACAAGTTACATGGCTATGTTATTCTCAAAAATCAGATTTCGTGTATTGTGAACCATGTTGGTTATTTGGAGATCGCTCTAATGCAGATTTAAAAAAATCTTGGATAAACGGCATATCTGACTGGAAAAATTTATTTAATAAAATTAAAAGACAATTATCTGCACGAAGCTTCCTCTGTTCACATTTCTGCTTGTATAACATACGATTTTGGTGCACAAATAAAACAATTGATGCTGATTTAGTAACCAGTATAACTAAAAAAAAATTTTGGAGACAAGTTTTGAAATGCATTATTCATGTTACATTCAGAGGTCACCGAGAAAATCTGAATGATAAAAAGTGGAATTTTTTTGTCTATAATTGAGTTTCTATCAAACTGTGATCCCATATTAAAGGAATTAATTTCAGAATGTAATTACTGGTCAACATATTTGAGTCCAACTATTCAAAATGAAATTATTTGTCTTTTATCTGAGAAAGTCAAAAATGTTATTATTGATGAAATAAAGTCTGCGCCGTTTTTCTCTTTAATCATGGACACTACCCTGGATGTCACAAAAACTGATCAGATGAGTCAAATATTTCGTTATGTTACTGTAAAAACAGAAAATTATATACCAACAGAAATCATTATAAATGAGCGATTTTTGGGATTTTATAGTATAAAAGATCAATTAGCTAGCAAAATTGAAAGTGACATTATTTACTGTATCGAATCCAAAGGGCTAGATTTACAGAACTGCCAAGGTCAAGGATATGATGGTGCCACAACAATGAGTGGGGCATATAGCGGTGTGCAATCAAGAATATTACAAAAAGTTCCAAATGCCTATTATGTTCATTGCACGGCACATAACTTAAACTTAGTAATTAATGATGCTCTGAAAAAAGTAGCTGACGTGTCTTTATTTTATGACATAATTGAAAATATTTACTCATTTTTTGTGGATAGTATTGTACGATGGGATCGATAGAATCAGAAAGAGAATGTAGATGCAAATGATAGCGCTAGTGCTATATCAGCAATTACTCTAAAGAAATTGTGTACAACGCGTTGGTCATCAAGATTTGATTGTTTACTAGCTTTGCGCTATAGATTTACCGATGTCCTAAAAACGTTAACAGAAATAATATGTGTCTAAAATAAAAAGACGAAATATGCCAGGCAATTGGCTAGCAAAAAAAAAATGGAAATGTTAGAATTTGTTTTCCTTTTGGTATTAAATTACAAAATATTGCAATCAATTAATTTAACTTCAAAGTCACTGCAACAAAAAAATCTATATCTCTGCCAGGCAATGTATCATTTAGAGGCGTCTTTAAATTCTATGGTTTTGCTAAGAGATAATTATGAAGAAAGTAAAAGTTTTGCGTTTTCTTTAGCAAGATCTTGGGGAATAAATTTAAATTTTAGTGACAAACGCAATAGGAAAGTTAAAAAAAAATGTTTGAAGATTTAGCTCAAGACGAACGACTTCAAGATTCTGAAAGACGGTTTAAAGTTGATATATACCATGCAACAATAGACATTGTGATACATCAATTAAAATCTAGATTTCTTAATACAAAAAATGTTGTAGATAGTTTTAAAATTTTGCAACCAGAAACACTCTTATCGTTTAGCGATGAAGCTCTGCAACAAGCGGCTGTAGAATTTCAAAACCGATACAATAAAGATATTTCTGATTACTTCCCACAGCAGCTATTAAATTTAAGACCATCTTTAGGAAAGAAATTTCAAAAATTAATTCAATTTGGGACTTGTGCAACCTTATTTTAATTAAAACCACGGTGTTATCTGCATTTGTTACAGACGTTATAACGGCATGTTTTATATTCTTGACCTTGCCAGTTACTGTGTCTGGTGCTGAAAGGAGTTTTTCAAAATTAAAACAAATTAAAACATATATAAGGAACACAGTAGGTCAAGATCGACTTAGCGATTTGTCCGTCGTAAGCATAGAAAACGGTGTAGCGAATTCTGTCGATTTCAACGAAGTTATAGATATTTTTTCAACTAAAAAGGCTAGGAGACAAAATTTTCATTAAAGTTTAAAATATTTGTTATAAAACTTTTTTTGTGTAAATAGACTAGATTTAAGAGTTGGTTACTTATTACAATGATTTGTTTTAAAATTACTCCAAAACTATTATATGTGTGTATGTGTATTTTTTTTCCTGTGGTGTTTATTTACTTTTCTGTATATTTTATTATGTATTTTTTTTTTGTCATTTATATCTGCATGTAGTACATGATATGTATATATTTATTATTGTTACTGAGGTTTCATTTTCATGCATATTTTAATTCAAATCTTATTATTTATAGATATTATTCATTTACTTAAGGCTTGAATTTTTGTTAATGTGAATAAAGATTGCTTACTGCCTAGTTAGCATTATTTACTTCGTAAATATACAGTAAATTTTTCTCACCGATCATTTTGTATGTATTTCTGTTGATCTTAATCTGAAATTAAAGCTATTGGGTTTTGTTTTACAATAATAAAAAAATAGGGTTTGACATAAATAATTCGATATTTATTTTTTAATACATCATTTATACAGTACCTTAAAAAATGTATTCATTGTATTTATTACGGTGTCTACAGAGGCAGAGGAGGAATTATGATGGTTTCAATTTTTTTTAATCTTCTCGTGTTTTTACTCCTGTTTTTGCAATTTTCATTAATTATGTAGGGGTCCGAACGTGTTCTTTGCCTCCGGGCCCGAAAAAGGGTAGCTACGCCACTGACCACCACCCAGACAGCATCGTTTTGATTTTGGAATGAAAATGACTCCAAGGCTTAGAAGGTCTCAGACAGACAAAAGCACAAAGTTTGCAGAAAGGAAAGACAGACATGAGATGTGAAGAAGCCATCTGAAATGGAAGAGGCCACACACACACAATTCTCACATTCCTGAAGTTAGCAGGCACAGCCCTCACAGACTGGGTCTTAATGCCCAGATTGATTTCACATGCCTACCACTCTATGGGGTGCTTGTCTTGAGAAGACTGCACAGAAATAGCTGCTTGGAGTAGGTCTGGCTTATTTCCCAGTCCATGAACCATATGCCTCTTTCATTCTCTAGGCTGCCTATCTGATTAGACCAGGGATTACTAGCCTATGACTCACACTCCACAGATAAGCGACCCCCCAACTTATACTCTAAAACTCCAAGAACCTAAAACATGATTTGTTTCCTGCCTAAAACATCTAAAATAACCTAAACTGCTAAAAACTACTCTCTCTTAAAATCTAATTAATAATTTTGACACAAAATAGGTAGTACACATCATAACTTCTAAAACCTTGGAGCAACTATTCTTTCTCTTTCTGTCCATCAAAAGCACTAAATTGAAGACAGCACAGACCTCACTATATTATTATTATTATTATTAGCCATATGGTGCAAGGAAGCCTGAGGCTTATGCTGCACCAGCGGAAAAAAAAAAAACAAAATCCACATTACCCTGAGAGAGAGAGAGAGAGAGAGAGAGAGAGAGAGAGAGAGAGAGAGAGAGAGAGAGAGAGAGAAGAATGATGATATTCAGCTCAGGACCCTGGGTTTCATAAGCCTCCCAAACTAGCCTTTCCCTAGAACACCTGCTTACTTTTTAGATATAATATATCAATTCTCCTATTAGATATATATAATACTGTCCTTCCTAATAAACAGAGTTGGAAACTGGGAGAACAAAATTTGAGTCAGGAATAACTGTGTTCTTGGGAAGTGTTGCTTTAAGTTACTCCAGATCAACTTAGCAATGGGACACTAATAGAATGCATGCTCCTTAGTTTCTCTGATCCTACAGTATATGTATAAACCATCACTAATTATATATGTATAAACCATCACTAATTATATCCCTAAATTTTTTTCTTATTTGCTCTAACTGGATGATTGCTATGTGCATTCAAGCCAATTATCCACCCTCAACTGGTACCTGCCCAGGCTGTGAATTGCCTTCCACAAAACTTCCTTGTCATTAGCCACGGTGTTTTTTCTCGAGACTAGTACTTTTCACAAAACACCTGAACAGCTTCCAGTATACAGGCTTAAGCTGTCCAGACTGTTGAGTTGAAACAATACCTAGATCTCTGTAAGCTCTAACAGGTGAGAAATAGAAATATGGCATTATCTCAGTTTTGAACCTTTGGGCATGTCTTGAGCCCAGAATCAATCACCTGTCTTACAGAAAATACCTAACCAAGATTTGTAACACACAATTAGTCTTCCCAGCAATAATAGTACAGCACAATTTTATAATTAACACTACCTCTACACTATAATTCTGTCTTGCTGTCCTGTGACAACAAGCTTAGGCTCGCATACATTCCAGACGACATATGCTATCTATGAGTTGACCTAAAATTAGTAATTTTGTTTTCAATGGAATAGCATCAACAAAAAGCATCAACATTGCTCTGAGACTGTTCTGATTCTCACTGAAATCCCATCAAATAGCAAGTGGTCTCGCTTAGCAAATTCATGCCAAACAGTGAATAATAAGTTGAGTCTAAGTGAGTAGCCAAGTGGAATGTAAAAGAAAAACTTCCAATTAAACAAGTAAACAAAACTTACGAGGTAGTATAACTCATTTCTATGGAGCTGTGTTGGCGCTAGGCAATAGATTAATAAAGGAGCAAGTTTTTATTTCACTGCAGGAGTAAAATAATTTGATAATTAACACTATCTCTGCATTATAATGATGCCTTGGAGTTTTTAATGAATAATGGTTTGGCCTTGTTTGGTGATGCTATTTGATTAAAAATGAAATTAGTAATTTTAGGTTGACTAGTGATTGATGTAATTTCTAAAACAAGAAAATGCTAATTTATGTTGAACCGAAACCTGCTGTCCTCTCAGGAGAGAGAATGCATCATCGCCCAGACAGCAAGACAGAATTATAATACAGAAGTAGCATTAATTATTGAATTATTTCAAACTTCTGTATTGAAATAAAAAATTCCACTCCTCTGCTAATTTGCTGTTTTGGACTAATGCAGTACTAGAGGTTATATTCACAAGTAATTTTTATTACTTGTTTAACCTACAATCAGTTGTACGTAGTCAGTTCAGTCCTGACAATATTTCAGAAAGTTGTGCTACTCCATTCACATAGCTGAAACTCCTAATAGCTGTTTTTGAAAATATTTTCTTTGAATTCTCCACAGAAAATTCTAGAAATATCTGTTAATTATTGCACAATTAGAAAAAAAATTCATAATTAATTTAAACGTAATTATATGTACATGTTATTATTATTAGCCATATGGTGCAAGGAAGCGTGAGGCTTATGCTGCACCAGCCAAAAAAAAATTCTTGTATTATAGAGAGAGAGAGAGATTAATTAAAATATATGTTTTTAATATAGAACATGGATTTTTCCCAATTGGGTTCAGAAAATATTGAAAATATAGGTGGTATCAAAAAAATGAATAATTTTGAGTCTCTTTTTTCTGATTTTTTTCAATTTTCGATCGCACAAAGGAATTTCAAATTTTCCCACAACTAGTTATGGGTTAAATAGAAGTTTTTCTTCCACACACTACTTGGCTGCTGACTTAGACTTGAATTATTATTCACCGTTCAGCGTTAAGTTGCTCATTGCACCACTTGCTTAGATTCCAGTAAGAATTAAAGTCAGTAAACATTAAAATACCAAACCTTAAAATGTTTTAATGAATAATGAATTTGTCTCTTTTGGTAATGTTATTTGATGAAATTGGTAATTTTTGGTTGACTCATGGATAAAAATGTGTTTCTAAAACAAATGTAAGCCCAGCACTTGTCTTATTTTTGGTGTGGTCTCCAAGTACAATGGTATTATGTATAAAGCAATTGTAGGACCACAGTTGTGAGATCACATTAATTTCTGTGGGATACATTAATGTAATTGTGTAATTACTATCAGTATATATTGTGTTATATTAAATTTAATAAAAATATATATATAAATTAATTATACACCTACAGAATTACATAAAAGAAAATATTAAAGAATTATACCTACCTCCAGCATTAATATAATGAAAATTAACATTATCCAACATTTAAAGTTGATAATGATAAAATAATTATCAACTTTAAATGCTGCAACCAGTCAGCATCCTTTTATTGTCCAACTTCAAACTCACAGAACCAACATTTCTTTTTCCTCATTCATCCCTTCAACTTCTGATTTCTGGAACAACCTCCCTTCATATGGATTTCCTGAAAATTACAAGCAAATCAAGTCTAATATCAAAAAGTATCTGCTTGCATTTTCTCAACCTTTAACCCATGCATGGTATAAGTACTATAGGTTCCAATACCTCTTTTGGGGGGTATTCATATAAAAAAAAAAAAATCAAAATATTTTGTAGGAAAGTGACCATATAGTATAATTTAATTTCTGATATAAATTTCATTTATTTTAATGTTAATTTCATATTTTTTTCTCATTTTAGGATAGACTTATTTTGGATGATGTAACCTTAGAAATAGCAAATATCGTCACTGATGTAGCAAAGGTATGTTGAATGCATTAAACTTATTAATTGAAATACCTTAAACTTTATATGGATCCTTCATTCTTATTAATCTTATCAAGCTAAGTTGATTCAAAAGACGTGGCCCACAATATATTTTTAGTTTTATTTTTCATTTTAAGTATAATTATAATAAAGGCTACCAAAAATATTGAAAGTGCTATCTTTCCTGAATGTAGGGTTAGACTCTTTTTACCATAGTGAGATGATATATCATTGTATATATTATTGCATTAGAATGTTTATTATGTAAAATGCTTTTAAATATAGAGTAAAGTTTAGATTAAGACTTTACTTTTACTTTATATTTAAAAAAAATTTCCATTTTTTTAAATATACACATTTCCACTATACATAATGATGTGTTTTCTCATGTGCTCCATTATCTTTTTACCTTTTTACTATATTTGGTGAAAGTTGTTGTAATGTTTGAAGCTATCTTTACAGTTTCTGATTCAATTTTGGCTTTTAATTTGTAGTATATATGCTTAGAATTAAAAATCAATAAAAGCTATAAGAATTGGTGATTAGCATGTATTCCACTCCTTTTATGTGTCTGTGCAGCTGGCATAGTGATTACGATTACTGTCTTTCCACACCTGTAACCCTCAACTGGTTAATTCTAGCTCAAGAGCTTCATTAACAAAATGGTTAATGAAGTAATTATTATAAATTATATGATTTTGCACAAAATTAATAAGAAATGAAAGAATTGTTCTTGTTTGATGTGGCAGTCTCTGATTGATCGATATGTCGGCTATGTGGTAATTGCTAATTGGTGCTTACTGATACGAACCAATGCCCTGATTGGTCTATACTTGTCATGCATTGGCTCAGTTAAAGTCTTTTGAAGAATTTTTTGTGTCTTAAGTAACTCCTCCAAAGTGGCTTAAGTTTTTGAACTTGGTTTAATAAATACCTGTCTTTTGTTATTTATTCATAGTGCTTATTTAAATTTTCTCTTGCACCAATGTGGCTCCTCTTATGATGGCTGCCTCGTTCCACCTATATTCCATATATATAGATTGTTATAATTTGGTAAGTTAAAGTGTTATTTTATGTTTAATAAATTATTTAATCTGCGAATGACTATACCACGAGTGTGATGATCGAAAACGCATTTGCACGATATTTAATAATATTATTGCATATGTTATATGAAAATTGAAAAAAAGTTTTTTGCATTTACAGTAAAATGGGCAAGAGAGATAGAGACCAGAATCATAAATATCCTATTGGATCTGAAAAAAGAAAAAAATTGGCAAAGAAACAAGAAGAAGCATCTTAATTGCAAAATGCAGTGATTTATTTGTTACTGTATCAAATTTGGAAACATCAAGCAATGACAAAAAGCCTGTGTCAAGACTATGCTAATAACTGCCAATGATAGCAGTTACTAGTGAAGAAGAAATAGGAGATCAAGAAATAAACCTGGAGGATAAACCAACCTTCAGGGCTAAAAGGAGCAGAGATGGAAACAAATGACTTTCCACGTTTAGAGCCAAAGAGCTCTCAACTAAATGATAACCATGACACTGACCATGACTTCTCTCTTTCAAAGGGAATGAAAAAAGACATTGGCAGACAGGAATTACCAGCATTCCTGATAATACATTCTCTGTCAGCACAACCTGTGAGCAAGCTCTTCCCCTTCATCATTCAGAGATGCCTCGAAAATGGTGCAGGGCACCCAAAATGGTGGAACGTCTCCAATCTGGAGATTTATTAATAGAGACCACCAATTCTTGACACTCTGAACTATTATTACTTCTGACATTCTTGAGTGGAATCCCAGTTCAAATCACACTACATATCACCCTCAATTCTTCAAAGGGAGTGATCACTGAATGGGATCTATTGAACGTTCCTGAAGATGAAATAGTCCAGGAACTTAAAGAACAAAAAGTTACTCAGGCAAAGAGGATCATGATCTGAAAAGATGGCAGTTTAGTCTCTACCCAGAGTATAATTTTAACTTTCAGTTCTTCAAACCTACCAGCTTCAGTCAAGGCAGGATATTTAAACTGTCGTGTTCGGCCATATATCCTGAACCCCCTATAAGATGTTTTAAATATCAGAAATTCGGCCATTCTCAGACAGCATGCCGTGGAGACGCAACATGTGCAAACTGTGGGTGTAAAACTCATACACAAACAGAATGTGAGGCTACAACCCCTCAGTGTCCAAATTGCAAGGGCAACCATCTGGCATATTCCAAAGACTGCGACCTCTGGAAGTTGGGGAAAAAAATACAAATGTATAAAATTGAAAATAAAGTTTCCTGCCAAGAGGCAAGAAAACAAATAAAATTAAGTATGCAAAATGCACCTATGCTTCTGCTACTTACAGTCACCAAGCAGTAGCATGTCAGACGGAAGTGTTCATCCCTTCCAGACACATCGATCTCAGACTGGGCTCGATCAGTCCTCTTGGTCCAGCATCCATCTCCACCAAATGTAGTAGACCAATGCAGTAATACACCACTAACAGTTCCCCGTTGTCAAGCAGTGGATAAGTTGCAGAAATCTGATCCTTTTGAGGTGATGCAATCTCTCCTATCAAGCATGGACACAGATGATACCACCAACTCAGAAGATCTGCTTGACATACATGCAAATGATGATATGGAAGAAGGCAATGACTCAAGCTGCCAAAATTTTTCAAGAAAAGAAAAATCAAAACACGACAGATATAAACAAGCCACTCACAAAAAGCAAACAGACTCCTCTTCTGCTCACAAAACCAAATAATGTAACAAATTGTACAATGGAATTGTAGAGGTTTTCGCAGCAATATTGATGACATCTATGAACTAATTCACTGTTACAATCCTGCTGCCATATGCTTGCAAGAAACGAATCTAACAACAAAAATATCCGTTTCAGTCAAAAACTATATCTTCAGAAAAGATCGATCTGAAACTAACAACCCCCATGGAGGAGTAGCTATACTAATGGAATCACAAGTCCCCTCCAGGCACATTCCATTGCAAACACCATTAGAATCTGTTGCTACCCATATAGTAATCGGTATCACATTAACATTGGCCTCAGTTTATCATCTGCCAAACCAAGCATGTACAATTCAGCAACTGCCAAATCTAATTTCTCCTTACCACCTCCTGTTTGTTTACTAGGAGATTTTAATGGGCATCATCCATTATGGGGATCTCTGGTCTCAGACGGATGTGGTTGTTTTTATTATTTGGTTTTTAGGAGCATTAGCAACTAAGGCCATATTGCTCCTGGGATATGCATTGGTCATTCCCTGACCTTTCCACATTCTCTGTATTTGGTGGTCACGGGCTCAAACCCTGGTCTAATCAAGAAGCATGTGCTACGCACTGCTACTTCTGCCCACCTGTCTACGGAGGCGCCCGGACGTGGTGAACTTATTGAAATGTTACTTGACCGAGAGGATTTGACACTATTGAATACTGGCTTACCGACATATATCCATTTTCCTACTGCGTCAACCAGTGCAATAGATCTCTCAATTTGCTCTTCGATACTGCCAACTATAGAGTGGGCAGTACATGACAATCCTCTAAACAGTGAACACTATTCACTGATCTGTAGATTCAAACCACCCATTCCAAACAAACTGAAACAAAAACAAAATGGGAATTTTCCAACGCAAACTGGATGAAATTTACCAGTCATGTATCTTTTGATGATGACATCATAGACAGTCTTCTACTATTTACACTGTCACCAATCATATCACAATGCAGATACTAACAGCTGCAAAAGCTGCCATCCCACAGTCTCAAATAAGAAACCATCGGCATACCAATCACTGGTAGAATGATGATTGTAACAAAGCGAAGAGAAAAAAAAAACGCAGCATGGAACACCTTCCGGAAACATCCCACCACCGCCAACCTTATTAAATTCAAGAGACCGAGAGCCAAAGCTTGTTATATCCGGTGGAAAGCGAAAAAAGACTCATGGATAAAATTTGCCTCCTCAATCAACAAAGATACTGATACCCGAATAATCTGGAAAAAAATAAAGAAACTAAATGGTAAATATCATATGTTGCTTTCTCCTATTATTAATTGGAATGGGAAGGAGATCTCATCTGCTGATGAAATTGCCAATGCCTTAGGAATGGTGTTCTGTGAATTGTCCACCTCAACTGCATATCAACCATCTTTTTTAAAAATTAAAGCTGAAGCTGAGAAAAGGAAACTAAACTTCAAAACTACACATCCTTTTCCCTATAACCAACCACTCACAATATCTGAACTGGAAGAATCTATATATACGTCAAGAAATAGCTCTCCTGGCCCTGATGGAATCTACAATGTAATGACTCAGCACCTCAATCAGAAATCACTAATTTCATTGCTGAACTTTTACAATAGAATATTCTCAGAACATATATTCCCTACTTCCTGGCGACATTCTTATGTAATAGCCATACCTAAACCTGGAAAAGACCATTCGATTCCTGACAACTATAGACCAATTTCTCTAACCAGCTGCCTGAGTAAGACTTTGGAAAGAATGGTTCACCATTGACTCACCTGGTACCTTAAATCCGAAAACATAATCAATAATAATCAGTTTGGCATTTGGAAGAATAGATCTTCTCTACACCTCATGACCAAAGCCAAATCCAACATAAGAAATGCATTCATCAGAAATCAACATCTCATCATGATATGCCTTGATATAGAGGAGGCCTTTGATACCACATGGTGCTATGGTATCCTAAGAGATCTCCATTCTGTTCATATGAGAGGCCATTTACCATATTTTATTCACAGCTTCCTTCAGCACAGATCTTTCCAAATGAGGTACCAGCAGGTTTAATCTCAAACATACATTCAAGAAGGAGTCCCACAAGGCTCAGTCTTAGTGCCACTCTATTTGCAATACAACTAAATAACATCACAAACCATTCCAAACACTGTTGACTCGTATCTCTGTGCAGATGATCTTACCATATGCTGCCATTCCCAGAATATGAACTATATTGAGAGGTATCTACAAATATTCATTAATAACATTGAATTATGGATGGTGCAAAATGGATACAAACTGTCAAGCCACAAATCTACAACTATACATTTCTGCACCAAATGCAGAATGCATCCTGAACCTGAGTTGCACTTGGTCAATCATCCTCTACCAAAAAAGCCGTGAATTAGGGTTGAATTTGAAAGTGTCTGCAATTCTGTCCAGACACAATAGGAGGGAGTATATGATGAGAGCCCTGCCGATCAATTGGGCCCTGGAAAGATTGTGCAAAGCTCAAGGGGTAGAATTTTTTTCAGCCTGGTCTGTACTTGTTAACCGGAGAGACTGCTTCTACAGGGATGGGATACACTTAAATAGAAAGGGTGCAAGAATGTTTGCTGATGCTATCGAGGCAGTGTTAGGTGGGTCGGAAAACTGCTAGATTGGGGGGATACAAGGACTAATAGATTAACAGTAGCCACTGGCAGAGGAGAAAGTGATTCTTGCACTCCTTCTATTGGAATGAGCAGCAGCCTGGAAAATAAGATGCAGGATATTTCAGAGACTGCTGGGAATCATGGGGGTACAAGTGAACACATGGGTTGTGTTAGGGTGGCTAAGAGGAAGAGCAGGTGCATGTATACTTGCATGTACACCAATGCTAGGAGTTTAGTAAATAAATTTGATGAATTTGAGGTATTGCTGAAAACATCAAAGGCAGATATTGTTGGGATTTCAGAGACGTGGTGTCACACAGATATAAGGAATGCAGAACTGGAATTTGGGGAGTACAATGTCTACAGAAAGGATAGACAGGATAGGAAGGGAGGAGGGGTTATGCTATTAGTAAAGAAACACATAAAATCCAAGGAAGTGAAGCCAGTCGACATTGCTGGACAGTGCAGTGTCGAGTCAGTTTGGTGTGACATAAGCATTGGGAGATCAAAATTGAGAGTAGGAGTGTGCTATAGGCCTAATTACTCTGATGAGTATAATAAGAAACTATACAGAGAAATAGAGTGGGCCAGTAAATCAGAGAGTCTTATAATGGGGGATTTTAATTTCCCAGATATTGACTGGAATTTGGGGGCTGGTCACTCACACACTAGCAAGGCTTTTGTGGATTTATTGAATGATTGTTTTCTACATCAGCATGTTCGGGAGGCAACTAGAGGGAGTAATACTCTTGATTTGATTATCAGCAGTGATTCTTCATGCATTAAGAATCTGCAGATAAATGAACCACTAGGTGGCAGTGATCACAGTGTTCTGAAGTGGGAGTTACTCAAAGAGGTAACTACCATTAGGGGTAAAGGGAAGGGGTATTGCTTTCGTAAAGGCGACTACGATGGACTGAGACAGTATTTAAATTCTATACAGTGGGATCAACTGATGATGTTACCAACAGCAAATTCAAAATAGGAAGCATTCAAAGAACTTATCTTGGAAGCTACTAGGCTTTACATACCAACTAAGAAATATTATTCAAGGTTTAGGCCTAAATGGATGTCAGATGAACTAATGAGGCATATGGCAGAGAAGAAAAATGCATGGGATACATACAAATTAACACGTGACACAGAAGCCTATGATAGATACAAGTTGATCTGTAACCAAGTTACAAAGGAGGTTAGGCAGGCGAAGGCAGATTACGAGAGATCCTTGGCAAGGGATGCGAAGAAAAACAGCAAAGAGTTCTTTACTTATGTAAACTCTAGAAGGAAGGGGATGAATCAGATTGGTCCAGTTGATATCGATGGGTCAACTGTTGATGACCCTGCTCAGGTAGCTAACAAACTAAATGAATATTTTGCATCGACATTCACACATGAGGAGTTATTCAGCGAGGGGAATGCCAGAGGTGTACTCAACTCTAGCAGTAAGCTAAAGAATCTTGTAATAACTGAGAGTAAAGTGGAGGAGAAATTGTTGAAGATAAACACAAGAAAGGCACCTGGGGTGGATGGGATCTATACAGTTATATTAAAGGAGGCAGCAAAGGAAGTAAGCAAACCCTTAGCCATAATTATGAGAGCTTCCTTGGACTCAGGGGAGGTACCCATGGACTGGAGATGTGCAAATGTGACCCCAATTCACAAGGGAGGATCAAAGGCTGACACAAGTAATTATAGACCTGTGAGTTTAACTTCTGTTCCTGGAAAATTAATGGAGGCACTGGTTAAAGAAGCACTGCAGGATCATCTAGATAAGACTTCAGTTATAGCTCGGACACAGCATCGTTTTGTTAAGGGGAAGTCTTGCCTGACCTATTTGATTGAATACTATGATGCAGTTACAAAAGAACTGGATGCAGGGAATAACTTTGATATTATATACAGTCGGTCCTCGTATAACACGTGTTTGCATTACACGAATTCGATCATACACGATTTATAAATAGGGGAACGTTATCTTATATAACACGAACCGAATTCGCTTATACACGATTCGCCTTTGTGTTTACAAGAAATGGCAGTCGAACGCGGAATCACCCCAACTGAACGCAACACGATAGGAATGAAGGAGATTCTGAAAATGTATTTATGTGTTTTATATCAGTGAAGGGGAAACAAATTTCACCATAATAACGTAAAAACCAACCCAATTCCAGCTATCGATATACTGTAATCGCAAATGCAATTAGATCGAGTTTACTACCAGTTTATAACAGATTCCACTAGTAGAAACGCAACTGGAAAATGTTTTTATTGTTTTATGGTAGTAACCCCTAGAAATGTGCTTTAGTAAAATGTGAGGTGTTAATAGTGTATCTCGGGTTTTACAGTGTTGTTTATTCAGTTGCTACACGCACGCAGCTTTGTTTATGTGTATCAAGCGTGCCTCCTCGTTTTGTAATTGTGCTTTATTCCCTAAAAATTAGTAAAATACTTAAAAGGTGTGAAAAGGAAGTGTCCTGGCGAAGACACTGCAGATTCAGGGAGAGAAAAAAAAGCAATATGGATAAACAGAGGCGGACTGGCTCAAAAATTCTTACCCGGGAAAATTTATAGTGGCCTCATACTACGGTTTATGGCCAAAATCACACCGGCCTCCGGCCCACCGTGGTTTCCCCCGTAAGGCTTATGGCCATTCCGCTTCTGTCGATAGAGAAAAAATATGAAATTGTGAAACGCTTTGAGCGAAATGAAAGACCATGTGATATTGCACGTGCTACAGACCTAAATGAGGCAACGCCGAGAATTACAAAGAATGCAGAGAAAATAAAAACAACTTTCATAGCGGGAACAACTCAGTGTAATTAAAATCCATTAGATTAAGACACAAAGAATTGGAAGAGATGGACCGGATGTCATCTCTTTGGATAGAAAATCAAACAAAAAGCAAGTTTGCTTACGATAGAAGCAAAAGCATTAGCAATATTTTATTACGACTTACGTATTACGTATTATAAAATACGTAAGTATTTTATTACGACTATTTTATTTAATATAATAAATTTTTTACGAATAAAATACGTATTTTATTCGTATAAAATACTTTTTTAGTATTAAAAAATACTAAAAATACTTTATTATAATATAATATTATTTTTATTACGTATTTTAATCGTTATATAATACGTAAGTATTTTATAACGATTAAAATTACCCGATTATTTATTGTGTTTGGTAATGTTTTGGTTCCAAATGGTGTTCAATCTTGGGTGGTCGGCACCTAACCCCACTTTTCCCATAGGGCCTGTTGTTTATATTGCACGATTTTGCATTGCACGAGGTTTTCTAGGAACGCAACTATCGTGCTATACGAGGACAGACTGTACTTGGATCTTAGAAAGGCTTTTGATTGTTTGTTGTTTGTTATTTGGTTTTTAGGAGCATTAGCAACTAAGGCCATATTGCTCCGGGATGTGCGGTGGTCATTCCCTGACCTTTCCGCATCCTCCGTATTTGGTGGTGACGGGCTCGAACCCCGGTCTAATCAAGAAGCGTGTGCTACGCACCGCTGCTCCTTCCCACCTGGCTACGGGGGCGCCTAAAGGCTTTTGATACTGTTGCACATGGAAGACTGCTGCACAAATTGGAGCAGTGTGGCATTGGAGGCAAATTGCTGCTATGGATAAAGGGGTGGTTGAGGGGGAGAAGACAGAGAGTGGTAATTAATGGACACTGCTCATCATGGACTAATGTTATTAGTGGAGTCCCTCAGGGTTCAGTATTGGGTCCTTTATTGTTTTCTGTATTTATAAATGATATTGATGATGGTATATCAAGCTTAATGTCCAAGTTTGCAGATGATACGAAGGTTGGCAGGGTTGTCAAGGACACTACTGACACTATGCTGCTGCAACAGGATCTGGAAAGGTTGAGCAGATGGGCTGAGAGGTGGCAAATGAAGTTTAACATTGACAAATGTAAAGTACTACATATGGGAAACAGCAACCCCAGAGCAATGTATCAACTCTGTGGTACTACACTGACAGTGGTAGAGAATGAAAGGGACCTGGGGGTGGTTGTGCAGGCAGATATGAAGTTCTCTGAGCAGTGCAGACGGGCTGCAAGAATATCTCATGGTGTATTGTTAATGATATATAGGAATTTTTCTAGCAGGGATAAGGAGGTGATTATTCCCTTGTATAAGGCAATGGTCAGGCCACACCTAGAGTACTGTATACAGGTCTGGAGGCCTCATTTCAAGAAGGATGTAGAGCTGCTGGAACGAGTACAGAGAAGGGCAACAAGATTAGTGAATGGAACAAAGGGGTGCTCTTACGAAGAAAGGCTTAAGTTTTGCGAATTACAGTGTCTGGAGACTAGGTGCCAGCGAGGTGATCTGATAGAGGTGTACAAAGCCTTGAATGGTTTGAGCATGCTCAATGCTGATGGGATTCTTCCTCTTGCTCAGAATAATCACCTGAGAGGGCATAAATTCAAATTGAGGAAAGACAGATGTAGGATAGATGTGCGGAAATTTGCCTTTAGCCAGCGGGTGGTTGGTAGGTGGAACAGACTTCCATCCCTTGTCGTGGAAGTTGATAGCCTAAATAAGTTTAAGGCTCAGCTGGACAGGTATTTCGAACGAACAGCGGGGTGAAGTGGAAGTGGTTATTTTTTATTTATTTATTTTACTTTATTTTTTTTTTTTTGGCTGATGCTGCATAAGCTTGCTTTCTTGCATCAAATACCTCTACTAATGCTAAATGCTAATGCTAATTGTGAACAGTATTTGCCTCCCAGGGCTAATTTTTGATAAGAAGTTAAACTTCTAGGAGCACACCAAGTATCTAAGTACCACTTGCACAAAGAAAATGAATATACTTTAGGTCATCTCCTGTACATCTTGGGGTGGTGATCGTTAGCCCTGCTCCACTTATATAAATCTCTAATTAGATCTCGGCTAGACTACAGAGCACCTGTTTATGACTCAGCTAGGGAGAGCACCTTGGCCCATTTTGCACCTATTCCAACACTCTTCTCTTAGGATAGCCCTAGGTGCATATAGAACATCACCAGTTCAAAGTCTTTATATTGAGGCTCATGAACCTCCACTTAGCATCAGAAGAAAGATGTTGCTAATGAGCTACTCAGCTAAAATTAAACGCCTGCCTACTCATCCTGTTTGGCCACTGTTGCATAATCCTCAATGGAAAACCCATAATGCAAATAAATCTAGAACAATTCGGCCTACTAGTATCAGGCTGCAGAATCTAACAGAAAGCTGGAATATTCAGCTTGATAAAGTTATAGAATTCTTATAGTACCATGATAATAGACTAAATATAAAAATCTCCAACACTCGCTTGTACTACCACTATAATAGTCTTAGATTGGGACAAGCTAGTACAGAACTCACAATTCATGCTCAAACCCACAGTCACACTCCTTTAATTGACTCCGCTATCACCATTATAAGACTTAAAACCAGCCACAAAATTCTTCAATACGAAGCCCTCATTATTGAATGGTTTCGGCACAACACTAATCTCAACATCCTAAACGCAAAACTTCCCTTCCACCTTTCCTCGGCTTGGAATCTCTCACATCTGAGATTCCCACGTGTCCCAAAGAGCATCACGAGAGTATAGAAATTTCCTTAAAACACAGCATGCGTTACTTCTCATTTAACACCGCCAACTGAAGACGTTATAACTTAACGAAAGTCTGTCATCACAACTATTGGCAATATCAATTCTTTTATGTTCCAGATTAACTATTTTCAACTTTATGACAACCAGAGATGGAGTAGTGCACTACTGCTTCCTTGCGCTTATTTTAAAATTCAGTTAAATTAAATCTCACCCCACCTTAATGCATTAACTTAACCATTCCACCTTATATTTAGCCATCAGTCTTTTCATAAAACTCTTGCAGATTATATTCAATATAAAAATAGTGAAATTGCATTTCGCTATTTTTATATTTAGTGTATTATCACGGTACTATAAGAATTCTATAACTTTATACTTGTTCCTTTGAAGTCTAACTAACCCATGAATGATAGACCCATGAATGATAGTTTATGATGTGCTAAAGATGCAATACAGGTTGAGTTTTTTTAACTTTGATTTTTTCAGCGAGCTGGAAAAGATTGCAGTTAAAATATAATAAAAGGACTGTGATGAACATTTTAAAAATTAGATCAATAGCTCAAGTTAAAAATCATATTATATTGAATTTGTTGATTGAAGTTAGTAGACAGATAGAGATTTTCTTAAGTGATACGGTTTCCCATAGCATTTATAAACTGGAGTTCATATAGCATAAAAGACATTAAAGTAAAATCCCATTATAACATTCCTACTTTGCTATCTTGCTTTTAGTGCTGTTTTCTAGTCTCATGGTTAATGCTATGAAGTGAGAGTTGGTCCTACTAATAGCATTCTTTTGGTCCCTTCAAAAGTGCTATAATGAGAGTTTATTGTACAATAGAATTTCAGAATAATGGCACCTTCAAGGATTCACCATGCCATTATTTTGATTTTTCCATTATCTAGAAAGTTTTATTTTTAATATATTTAATGCAGAAATAATGAGGCTAAATAAGAAATAGAGAGATTAAGAATGCAATTTCATTAACTGCACATAAAAAACAAGCATGTTGACAATCCACTGTTAGATTCTGCCATTAATACACTCCTACTTATGCCCATTCTATTTTCCTTTGTTATATCAAGTTTATCAGTAAGCTTTAATGTTCTTAATTATTCTTCTTTTCTTCTCTGTATGAAGTTTATTAACTTTCGGAGCCATAGTGAGGAGATTTTAATTTAAAATAAATATAAAACGGTGGTATAATCCGTGATATCAGTACAGAATTCACTCTTTCAAAATGACAAATTTAACAAATAAAGTAATCATGTGACTTGCCGTTTTTTTTTCGGCATTGCAAGACATCTGCGCTGTATGTAAACATCCGTTCTTGAATGTACCATTACTTGGGGTGCCGAGTTATCATATACAGCCTACTGTATATGATAACTCAATGCTATAAATGTCTTGATCTCTTGATATGATTACACTAGCCAATATGATTTTTACCTCCAAGAACCTAAATGCTATTTTTAAGCAATTTTTATGCATAGATTTTGAAAATCACCATGATAGTTTCACATCACATCACAGTTATAGAGGGAATTATATTTTACAAAATATGCCAATTTCACATAATCTAGTGAAATTGGCATATTTTGACATACTGATTTGTTTTAACAGATATAAGCTAATTCTCTTAATTTTAGCAATTCTCTAAATTCTAATTAGCAATATAAGCTAATTCTCTTAATTTTAGCAATTGATTTTGGCCTGTGATAAACACAATCAGACCACAGTTCTACCTATGGTTCTTAGGTTCAAATTGTGATGCAGCAATTTACAGTTTGAAGAGAGCACACTTAGCATTTTTGGTGAGGATTTTCATAGGCTGTGCCAAGGTTTTTCAAGTATTAACTGATTGTGACATGTTCTCAGGGTTGTAATTCTATCCTCCAAACATAAACAGCCCCTCAAGAGTAGGAGGGTGTGGCCCTCTATCACTTCACAAGATGTGGACTATCAGCCAGTAAGTTCAGGTAGTGAGGTACATTAATCAAACAAGATGAGTTGAATTATTTGGTTTGAGACTTAAATTTGCTGAAAGAACAATCTGAACTTTTAGGCTCTAGGTTACAGCACTGGAATATATTCGCAGCAGGAACAAAGATTTCAGTGTTTTGAAAAAGACAAAGTTTTCGAAATATTTTGCTACAGAGGATAGTATATGTTTTTTTAAAGACATTATTGAACTTCTGGAAGAACTAGATCGTGCATAAGTCAGATGAATGGTGTTTATTCATAGATGCCTCAAAATTAAGTTTAAAAGCAGTTTTGCTTCATAATGGCAACAAATTTCCATCAATTTCTGTTTCATTCAGTTGGACTTAGTCATGAAAACACGTCTTAAGGTTCTACATGCTATAAAATACCAGGATTATGGTTGGAACATATGCAGTGACCTTAAAGTTATTGGTTTGCAGGGGGAGGTTCACAAAATATTGTTGTTTTTTGTGTTTGTGGGACAGCCATGCTACAGAAGAACATTATGTTGTGCAACATTGGGACAAGCAGGATGAGTTGATCCCAGGACAATGTGATATCAAATATATTCCTTTAGTGCAATAAAACAAGGTTCTTCTTCCAACCCTGCACATCAAACTTGGATTGATGACAAATTTCATGAAGGGACTATTATATTATTATATTACTAGATAAAGAAAGTAACGGATTTCCATACTTGAGAAGTGTGTTTCCTAATTTAACATATGCCAAACTTAAGGAAGGAATTTTTGTAGGACCCCAAATTAGGAAACTCCTGAAAAACAACATGTTTGAAACCCATTTAAAGGAGGTTGAATTGGCAGCTTGGTGATCATTTAAGGCAGTAGTACATGGTTTTTTGGATAATAGGAAAGAAGAAAACTATGAAACGTTGGTGTCTAATTTACTCGAGTGCTACAAAAACATGGGCTGTCAAATGTGGTTGAAAATTAATTTTCTTCATTCCTATCTTGAATTTTCCCCTGAAAATCTGGGAGGTGTGAGTGATGAACAAGGGGAGCGGTTTCATTAAGATATTTCCACGATGAAAACAGTACCAAGGGCACAGGAATCCTGTAATGGTGGGGGATTACTGTTAGTTCATTGTGAGAGAGAATAAGCAAGAATACAAGGGAAAATCCCTTAGTAACAAACATTTTTAAGGACAATTACAGGTATGTGGATTATATATTATTGAAATATAACTATTTCACAATGATTAATTATGTTTTTTCCAAAGGTAAGTGAGTTATAGAGAACATATAATAGTTTTTTACAGTTGTAGTACAACTGGAAAAAAATATTATATTATTAATTATTATTTATATATTATAATATCCCTTTATTTTACCATTAAACATTGGTACATCTTTTAATGTAGATGTGATAGAGATTTTTATGGTGATATTCGGAATCAGCGCATTTATTTCCTCCAGTATCACATATTTTCATTGCGGAGGTATGAAAAAAATATTTTTTGTTGTCTAGTGTTATCAACAGTGATTATTCATGCATTAAAAATATACAGATAAATGAACCAGGTGGCAGTGATCACAGTGTACTGATATGGGATTTACTCAACGATGTGACTACCATCAGGGGTAAAGTGAAGGATTTTTTTCTTTCGTACAGTTGACTTTTTTTTTTTTTTTTTTTTTTATGTCTTTTTTTTTAAACCCCAAACACGAGAGGTATTAGAACCTATAATACTTAGTACCATGCTTGGGTTGGAGGTTGAGAAGACGAAAGAAGATATTTGTTGACATTGGACTTGAACTTCTGTGGACTGTAATTTTCAGGAAATACGTATGAAGGAAGGTTTTTCCAGAAAACGGCAGTTGAATGAATAAACAAGGAAGATGAAAAGTTGGTTCTGTGAGTTTGAAGTTGGACAGTAAATGGATGTTGGCTGGTGGTGGCACGTGTTTGGACTATTTTGAAAGAGAGAGAGAGAGAACGGGAATTTTTTAAAGCCAATTCAGAAGAACAGTGCCCATGGAAGTGTCTGTAGAAGAGTCATGCAGCAGAAACAGTACGTCTATGAGACAGCGAGTGGAGAGACTCTGTTAGAGATGAATCATTAATTAATGTAACTGCCCTCTTCTGAATGGAATAAAGAAGCCTGAGAGAGGTTTTGGAGGCACCACCCCAGATGTGGGAACAATATTCCATGACAGGGCGAATTTGCGATTTATACAGAGTGAGCAGCTTATTGGAAGTAACGCCGAGAGCGAAAGAGAAAACCAAGTTTTTTAGATGCAGAGGAAGCAATATTTGTAATGTGCTTGTGCCAAGAGAGAGAGTAGAAGTCAGGGTAATCTCCAAAAGAAATATATCATTTTGCCTAGAAATCGGATTGTCACTAAAGATAAGCATAGGAGCAGAAGAATCCTTTTTGCTAGATATAAGACAAGACTGAGTTTTAGAAGGGTTGAAATCAACTAAGTTGTCTTTGCCCCGCTGGAGATTTACCTGAAGATCGGCATTTAAGGAATTGGTAGCAGATTTTCGAGAAGTTGAAACTGATTGAGCAGGGAAAGGTTTCTCAAAATGGAAAGTGGAATGCAATGTGCTATCATCGGCTATCATCGATTTCCAGTCAATGAAAGAAGGTCATTAACATACAAGAGGAAAAGAGTGGGGGAAAGAACTGAACCTTGAGGGACAACTAGTGGTCGGCCTGTGAACACTGTTTTAGAGCTGTACCCTCTAAATGTAAGGAAGATTGGATCTCACCCTGATGTTCATCATAATCTGAAAAGTCATCAGTCATACTGCATGATGGAAGAGATGGGGAAGGGTTGACCGGAACTTAGCTCTGGAGACTAAACTTGGGTTCCACCTCTTCAAGCCTGCAATAAGCATAGTGGTGGTATTGCACTGGTTGATGAGAGTCATCTACCACCTAGTATCGCCTGGTAACACAGAGGGGCGGCATTCCACAGTGTGGTGGTGGCACCACACCTCAACCCCTACTTACATTGGTTTACACTTGGATGGTCACCCACAGTGTGCTTGCTCATGGGGGTTATATATCTAGGATTACTAATAGTCCCACCATCGTGAAGGTGCAAGCAGAGGATTTGGCTGTCACAGCCTGGCTGGACTTCGCCGAAAGTAGGTCCACCTGACTTGAGTGTCACTCAAATATCAGTTTCATCAGCATTTTATATTCCCAGGTAGCAAGCACAGCTTGTCTGGTATATCTGAGAGAATGTCTGCGACACAAGCTCAAGGACCTAAGGGCCTAGACGTTCTTGAATCATGTGGCCATTGCCAATACTAATACTAACTGAATAGATATTTTGCATCTACTACTAATACTGACAGAATAGGTATTTTTCTTCTACATTTCCACAGGAGGATTTTTTTAGGGAAGTGGATGCCAGAAGTTTATTGAACTCTAACAGAGAGCTAAATAATTTTGTTATAAGTGAGAGGAAAGTGGAAGAGGAATTGTTGAAGTTAAACATAAAAAAAACACCTGGAGTGGATGGAATCCATCCAGTTATATTAAGGGAGGCAGCAAAGGAGGTAAGCAAAACCTTAGCCATAATTATGACAGTATCTTTGGATTCAGGGAACACCCCTGTGGACTGGAAATGTGCAAATGTATATCCCCAATTCACAGAGGAAGATGAAAGGATGATGACTTCAATAATTACAGACATTTTAGCTTAATAATGGCTATATAAAAAAAAAAAAATCCAAACAAAACAATGATAAAAAAAAAATAAAAATTAATAATAATAATTAATAAAAAAAAAAAGGAAATTAAACCTATCATCCTATGCGCTTCCCTTATCCGAAAGTACTATCCAGATGACCTTTGAATTTCCCCAAACTGTTGGCCTCTACCACCCACGAAGGCAACTTATTCCAGTAATTTATAACTTGCTGGCTAAAATAAAACTTCCTGCAGTCCAATCTAAACATTTCCCCCCGTAACTTGAATTTATGTCCCCTAGTTCTAGCATCATTTATAATAATCTTGAAAATTTCGTCCTCATTCATTTTACTGATGCCTCTCAGAGCTTTAAACACCTCAATCAAATCTCCTCTAAGGTGTCTAGTTTCCAAACTCTGCAACCCACATATTTGAAGTCTTTCTTCATAAGGACGCCCTTTTGCCGATCTCACCAGGCGAGTTACCCGTCTTTGCACCCTTTCAAGAAGCTCGATGTCTTTCTTTAGGTGCAGTCTCCATACTTGAACACAGTATTCCAAGTGTGGTCTAACATAAGCCTTATATAATGGGATTATCACGTCCCTATCTCTACTTGCAAAAGTTCTATAGATCATCGATAGGACACCATGGGCCTTCCTTGCAACCTGTTTACAATGCTCAGAGAATTTCATGTCTGACCGTATCGTAACACGCAAGTCCCTTTCCTCCAGTACTGGGTTTAGTTGAACTCCACCAAGTGAATAAGTTATTTTGGGATTACTGTTTCCCAGGTGTAATACCTTACACTTTGTTGGATTAAAGCATAGCTGCCATTTTTTTGACCATTCCTGAAGTCTATTTAGATCTCTCTGAAGAAGCTCAGCTTGACAGTGATTATTAACTATTCTACCAATTTTAACATCATCTGCAAATTTAAACATCACGCCCTCTATCCCTTCATCAATGTCTTTTATGAAAATTAAAAACAAGTGGTCCTAATACTGATCTTTGGGGGAACCCCACTTCTTACATCAACCCAATCTGAGGAATAGCCATTTATCACAACCCTCTGCCTCCTGCCCTGAAGCCATCCTTCTATCCATGTAAGGATTTTCCCAGTGATTCCAACCTGTTCCAGTTTATAAAGCAACCGCTCATGTGGGACTGAGTCAAAAGCTTTGCTGAAATCTAAATAAACAATGTCGAAATTATTCCCTAAATCCAGCTTGTGAGTGACCCTTTCGAAATAGCGAACCAGATTTGTTAAACATGATTTTCCCTTTACAAAACCATGCTGAGTATCCTTGAGAATTTCAATTCGATCCAAATGATCCAGAATTCCACCCTTGATCATTGCCTCCATGATTTTCCCTACTACTGAAGTCAGACTGACTGGTCGATAATTTCCAGCTTCACTTTTAGAGCCACCCTTATGTATTTGCACTTTTCCAATCCAAGGGAATCTCCCCAGAGTCTAGTGATGCTCGCATAATTAGCCTCAATGGTTCAATGCACTCGCTTGCCGCCTCCCTTAAGATTATAGGGTATATTCCATCAACTCCAGGAGCCTTACTGGTCTGTAGGCTCAAAGTGTTTTCATTAAATAATCTTGCGAAATTTTAATATCATTAATTACATATTTTTTAACTTCGCTCCCACAATTTCCCATTGCCACAAAAGGCTTTTCATTTGTAAATATCGATGCAAAATAACTGTTGAGTTCATCTGCAATGGCAGCTTCATCTGAATGGTCAGCTTCATCTTGAGTACTTCATACAGGTCTGGAGGCTTCATTTTAAGAAGGATGTAGAGCTCCTGGAATAGTTACAGAGAAGGGTAATGAGATTGGTGAGGGAATAAAGGGGTGCTCTTTACCAAGAAAGGCTTCAGTTTTGCAAATTATAGCATCTGGAGACAAGACACCTGCAAGGTGATCTGATTGAGGTATTTAAGGCATTGAAATATTTTGAATGGTTGGAGCAAACTCAGTGCTGATGGGATTGTTTCTCTTGAACTATCCCTATGAGCAGACATAAATTCAAATTGAGGAAGGATGGTTACAGAATAAATATGTGTAGAAGTTTACTTTCAGTCCAAGGGTAGCTGATTACTGGAACAAGAGTTCATTTGTTGTTGTTGGAAGTGGAAAGTTTGAATAAACTCAAGGAAGAACTAGACAAACTACTGTAGGGGATTTATGGGTGAAGTAGGATGGGATTTTTTTAATATTGCTGTATAAGCTTGCTTTTATGTGTCTTTTTCCATTACTAAGTGTTCAAGGTTCTAAATGGATTGTGCAAACTATGTGTTGATGGAATCCTTACTCTTTCTCAGACAACACACAAAAGGGGGACATAAATTGAAAAAGTTGGATAGATGTGCAAACATTTGCTTTCAGTTCAAGAGTAATCAGTAATTGAGTTTTGGAACAAACTACAGTCTGGTGTTAAGTAAGTGAGTAATTTGAATAAACATTAAGAATTAGACAAATTATTAAAGGGGATGATAAACGAAGTTTTTATTTTTTTTGTTTGATGCTGTATAAGCTTGTATCATTGGCACTATTGATATTAATACTAAGTACCATTATACTATTATACCATGATTGAAGAAATGCTCTTCTGTTCTTATGTTAGAAGTAGTCAGTCCTCGTATAACACGTGTTTACATTACACGAATTCGATCATACACGATTTATAAAAAGGGGAACGATATCGTATGTAACGCGAACCGAATTTGCTTATGCATGATTCGCCTTTGTGTTTACAAGAAATAGCAGTCAAACGTGGAATCACCCGAACTGAAGGCAACATGATAAGAATGAAGAGAAGATTCTGAAAATGTATTTGTTTTTTATATCAGTGAAGGGGAAACACATTTCACCATAATAACCTAAAAACCCACACAATTTCAGCTATTGGTATTATCACAAATGCAATTAGATCGAGTTTACTACCAGTTTATAACAGATTCCACTAGCAGAAGTGCAATTGGAAATTGTTTTTATTGATTTGTGGTAGTAACTCCCAGAAATGTGCTTTAGTAAAATGTGAGCTAGTGAGGTGTTAATAGTGTGTCTCTGCTTTTATGGTGTTGTTTATTCAGTTGCTACACACGTGCAGCTTTGTTTATGTATATCAAGCGTGCCTCCTCATTTTATAATTGTGCTTTATTCCCTGAAAATGAGTAAAATACTTAAAAGGTGTGAAAAGGAAAAGTCCTGGTGAAGACGCTACAGATTCAGAGAGAAAAAGAAAAGCAATATTGATAGACAGAGGCGGACTAGGTCAAAAATCCTTACCTGGGAAAATTTGTAGTGGCCTCATACTAGCATTTATGGCCAAAATCACACCGGCCTCCGGCCCACCGGGATTTCCCCGGTAAGGCTTATGGCCAGTCTGCCTCTGTCGATAGAGAAAAAATATGAAATTGTGAAACACTTTGAGCGAAATGAAAGACCATGTGATATTGCATGTGCTACAGGCGTAAATGAGGCAATGCCGAGAATTAGAAAGAATGCAGAGAAAATGAAAACAACTTCCATAGCAGGAACAACTCAAAGTGTAACAAAATCCATTAGATCAAGACACAAAGAATTGGAAGAGATGGAACGTCTGTTTGGATAGAAGATCAAACAAAGAACAAGTTTGCTTATGATAGAAGCAAAAGCATTAGCAATATTTTATTACGGAATAGTTGTAATAAAATACATATTTTATTGTGTTTGGTAATGTTTTGGTTACAAATGTGTGTTAAACCTTGGGTGGTCAGCACCTAACCCTATTTTTCCCATAGGGCCTGTTATTTATATTGCACGATTTTGCTTTGCATGAGAGTTTCTAGGAACACAGCTATCGTGCTATACGAGGACTGACTGTATTATGCATAAATTTATTATGGTTTTTCTTTGCAAAATTATATTTCATATCACAATTGGAATGCTTTGAATTGCTCTCTCTCTCCTTTCCCCCTCTCTATTTAATCTTCCCTCCCTCCCTCCCTCCCTCCCTCACACACACACATACAAAATTTAACAATAGCTATAGTACTGTATTTATTATTAGAAGTAATAATCTGTTAATACTTTTAAACTGTGAAATTTACTTTTTATCAATCAGGAAAATGAAGTTGAGAAAACTGGAAAGAGACAGCCTCCTCGTCTCTCATATTCCTATTTCCTTCAGAAAGAATATAAAGATGAACGACGGTCACTTCTTTGTTTCAAGAAATCAACTGACAAAGTAAGGTGATTATATTTTTGGTATTAATTATGTTATATATATATAATGAGATATATATATATATATAATTAATATAATATCAATATTTAATTAACTGTAATTAATATTTTATACAAACATCATTACCGTTCACTGATTTGCCACAGTAATATTTAAAAACAGGGTCATTATAAAGTCCTTAAGCAAATTTTCATCACTTCCATTCTTTTTTGTAAAATAATAAGAGGAGTTTACCTCAATATAGTATGTAGAACACTTCCATATGATAATCTTCAGAAATTAAAATTAAAAAATTGAAAAACTTACATTAAAAATCAATTTAACACAAATAAACACAATTAAAAATCAATTTAACACAATTAAAAATAAGAAAATTAATTAAAAGCATTTAACGAAAAAAATTGCAAAACAATTTTCCTCCCTGGAGCTGACAACGCTTTTCGACAGTATGTCATGATCACAGGAATGAAAATACAGGAATTTTCATTCCTGTGATCACGATATACGGTCGTTGTCAGCTCCAGGAAGGAAAATCGTTTTGCAATTTTTTTCATTAAATGCTTTTAATTAATTTTCTTATTTTTAATTGTGTTAAATTGATTTTTAATTATATTGTTACTCTAATGTAAGTTTTTCAATTTTTTCGTTTTAATTTCTGGAGAGTATCATATGGGAGTGTTCTACGTACTATATCGAGGTAAACTCCTCTTATTTTACAAATATCGATATCAACAGAGAACGTATTGAGCATTACAGCTCTGGTTCATACTATATAACTTCCATTCTATACATGATAAAATCAATCTGTAAAAAGGGTAAGTGAAAGAATTTATTACAGTTATACATACATTTATTTTTGGGAATTTAATGATTTCCTTGGACTTGCAGTAAAGGATTGTTCTACAGATGCCACACTGGTGCCTCCATAGCCAGGTGGGTAGGAGCAGCAGTGCGTAGCACACGCTTCTTGATTAGACCAGGGTTCGAGCCCGTGACCCCCAAATACGGAGGATGCGGAAAGGTTAGGGAATGACCACCACATATCCCTGGAGCAATATGGCCTTAGTTGCTAATGCTCCTAAAAACCAAATAACAATAACAAATAACAATAACAGATGCCGCACTTTCCTCACTTACACTTGGCTTGGCCTTCCAGATCGTGGCTTATCATTGACGGAACCTGCTTCTTTAAGCTTTTTCATCCAGTTAGTTATGGAATTCCTGTGTGGTGTATCTTTGTTGTAATGGATTCTAAATCTTTTTTGTACTGCAGTTATAGACTCGGCCAATCACAGCACCAATTTACTTTCTCTTCTATTGAAGCCATTTGGTCAAGCCTAATTCTTCAAAAAACAATATATAATGATAATAAAATTTTTGCTAAACTATAATAAAATAAATGAGTCACTCTTAGTACATACTAAACTTCACTAAATTACATTTCTAACGTTTTTTACAGATTGGTCTTATCATGTATAGAAGGGAAGTTATGAAAATTTTAAATTGCAGGACTTTATGATGACCTTGTATGATCAGATGTGATTGTAGTTGTAATATATTTATGGCATCAGAAAAAAAAAAAATCCATCGTGTTTGCAATCCTTTCTAATAATTTGTCCAGCCTTTCCTGAAATTAATTCAAACAAACCATTTCTGCAACTCCAGCTGGAAGCTTATTCCAAAAGTTAGTTACTCCCAGGCTAGGAGAAAATAGCCACACATCTATCCTGCTACCCTCCGCTTCTGATATAAAAATTGACCAGGGTATATTTGCCTGGGGCAAAAGTTGATTATGTTGTAGAGCAGATGTCTTTTTAAGGGCACAAAATGTGATATACTTTGGCACTAATGACATTAAGAGTAGAACATCTGTGGACTTCCTTAACAAGTACAGGTCACGAGTTAGGGTTATATTTGAAAGTGTCTACAATTCTGCTCGGACACAATAGGAGGGAGTATGTGATGAGAGACTCGTCAATCAATTTGCCCCTAGAGAGCGGAGCAATATGGCCTTAGTTGCTAATGCTCCTAAAAACCAAATAACAACAACAACAACCCCTAGAGAGACAGTGCAAGACTCATAGGGTAGAATTTTTCTCAATGTGGTTTGTGCTTGTTAACAGATGAGATTGTTTTTACATGGATGGGATAAACTTAAACAGAATGGGTGCAAGGATATTTGATGATGCTATTGAGGCAGTGTTAGGTAGGTTGAGAGGGAGGAAGACACAGACTAATAGATTAATAGTAGCTGCAGGCAGAGGTGAAAGTGATTCTTGCATGACTTCAGTTAGAATGAGCAGCCTGGAAAGCAAAGGAATGGGGATTTAAAGGCCTGTTGTGGAACATCTTGGAACAAGGAAATACAAGGGCTTTGTTAGAATAATTAAGAGTAAGAAGAGGTACATGTATACTTGCATGTATACCAATGCTAGGAGAATAGTAAATAAATCTGATGAATTTAAAGTGCTGGTCAAGACATCAAATGCGAACATTGTTAGGTTATCAGAGACGTGGTATCACACAGATATAAGGGATGTAGACATGTATAGTATCTTATGTAGGACGGCACCTGAAAGTCAATTCATCTCCTCCTTTGTACACTGTGATGATTACAGAAAGCACTGTAAAAGGCCAGAAATGTATGCAACATTATGTTCGTGCAGTGTGTGTGTGTGTGTGTGTGTGTTTAGTTGTTTCTGGCCGTTTTGTCACCAGGCAGGCGATCACCTGGAAAGCCTGCTCAGTGTCCGTCTACACCACGGGGAGGTAGGCCACAACTACGCATGTATCGCGACCTCCCTGGTTTACCAGCTCTTACTGCCCTAATATCAGAGCAAAAAATAAATAAATAAATAAATAAATAATAGGAAAAAAAAAAAATATATATATATATATATATATATATCTAAGAAAATAATAAAAACTAGATAATAAAATCCTGTCCATCAGGCAGTCCAAACCCAGGGAACCAGCAAAAATGAATAAATAAATAAATACAAATTAAGAGTGAAAAAGAGAAAAAAAAAAAAAAAAAAAAGTAAAAATAAAATTAAATTAAGAACAAAAAAAATAAAATATATATATATAAATAAATAAATAAATAAAAGTAAATAAATAAAATATAAAATTGAAGATAAAGAGAAAAAAAAAAAATATATATATATATATCTGATCCCGCACTGGCCAAAAGCCAGTGCCAGCAGGGGTCTCCACTAGGAAGTCTAGGAGGTATTCCTTAGTTGAGTGTGAAGACGTCTCCGGTGATCAAAAGCACGATGAGCAAATTCTTGCAGGGACTGGAAGTTTTCTGTGGTGCTCAGGAAGTCTGTCTCATTTCCGGGGACAGTGATACTGGTGGAGAGAAGGTTATGTTGAAGATCTTGGTATTGATGGCAGTGGTATAAAATATGTTCCCAGTCTTCTGGGTCACCACAAGAACAGAGAGGTGATTCAGCAAGGTTGAAAGTTGCAAGTTTGGCATTAAGGGAGCCATGACCAGAGAGTAAGTAGAGTGTACAGATCAGGATGAAACCATTTCTGAGTGGACTCTAACGTGGCAAAGGTGACGTTAGGGATGAACTTTAAAGTAACAAGACCCTTAGAGGTAGTGGACCATCTGTCTTGCCAGCTCTGCATCAAAATATTCCAACAGCGTCTTTTCTCTGCCTTGGGATCCACAGTGACATCGATGGTAATGCCAAGAAAGGTGACAGGGACAGCGTGCCTAATGTAGAAGCACAGGCCTCGATACATAAGAAAGAGATCGAGGGGCAGACAGCCACTAAGGACTTGGAAAGCAGGAGTAGACACAGTCCTACAGGCCCTGCACATTGCTAAAAGCATTTTACGTTGAATGCTGTGAAGTTTATTCCGTACTGAAACCTTCTTAACATGCCAGAACCAGGCGGCCGCGCCATAGGAACAAATTGGTAGAAACACAGCTTTGTAATATAACCGTAGAGAACGAGAATTAAGACCCCAAGATTGTTTAGAGTTTTTTGACTTTCTCTGAGAGATCTTCCAAGTGTTTAGTAAATGTAAGTTTATTATCAATGATCAGACCAAGAAAATTTAGAGAAGAAACCATGGAAAGTGATTTGTTTTGAAGTTTTACAACAGGTGGCCGTGAAATATTAAGCGAACCCTTAACCAGCATCATTTTAGTTTTCAATGAGGATATGGATAACTTATTTGTGGTGGACCATTGAGAGAGATCTGACATGATTAAGTTGGCAGTGCTTTCAAGGGAGGCACGGGAATTGCCCTGGATCAGCAGGGTGAGATCGTCTGCATAGGCCAATTTGGAAGTATAAGGAATAGTTTTAAGGAGCCATTCGTCAAGAACGATGTTCCAGACAGGTGGTCCAAGAACAGAACCTTGGGGACAGCCCCTAGTGACAAAGCGGGAGATGGAGTTAGATCCAGAAATAACAGAAACTGTACGGTTTTCAAAATAACTTCTTAAAAGGTTATAGAGAGGAAGAGGACAATCGGCAGCACGTAAGCAAGCAAACAAACTAGACCACCATAACAGATCAAGCGCCGCAGAAAAATCAACAAAAATAGCAAGAACGTATTTAGAATTTGCAGAGTTAACTCGAGAAAGGAATTCAACGACAGCTTCTTCTGTTCCTCGTCCAGTTCGGAAACCATATTGATTGTCTGATACAAGAGAGGTGTTCGTGAACAGTGAAGTGAGTCTTATAGCAATCAGCTTTTAAGTGTTTTGGCCAAATGCAATAACAGAGCAATAGGATGGAAGGACTTGCCACTTTGGGTGTTTGAAGGTTTAGGAATTAGTTTAAGAAGAGCTGTCTTCCAGATAACAGGGAATATGCTTTCATTCAGACATTTGTTGAATAGAGTCAGAAGAACCGTCGGACGTAGCTTGTGGAATTGTTTGATAAAGATGCCCTCATGAAGGTTGAGGCCCGGACAACCAGAGTTGTTAATTTTTAGGACAGCTGTGTCCACCTCCAGCTGCGTAAATGGCTGAGATTCAGAAGTAGTAGTGTAGGAATTATTTAGCTGTCTTATTTGTTGATGAGTAGTCAAGTCATCCTCTGGGCGATCAGAAGGAAGCAGATTGTCCAAGATAGTGTTGATGGTGTCCTTCCAAGTGAGAGTTTTGTGCCGTTTGCGGGTACCGACCAATAAACAGTAGGGGAATAGGATTTGTTCCTCGTAAGGCGATAAACAAGGCCCCATGGGTCGCGATTGCCAGTAGAAGTAACTAAGTTCTGCCAAGATTTTATTTTACAGATAGTGATGGTTTTGACGTATTGTCATTTGAGAACTTGATATTGTGTTTTAAGACTTTCGACGTTGGGAGATGGCCAGTTCCTGCGATGTCGTTGGTAAGTGCGTCTAGCCCGATGCACTTGCTGACGAAGCAGAGTAAGTTCTCGGTTCCACCATGGAGTGGGAATGGAGGACTGAATTTTCTTTTTGGCTGCTTTATAACAGGCGTGGCTGAGAGCATCATTACCATAGGAAGCTAATTCAGAAGCAGTAAAGTGATGGATGAAGTTTATGGTTTCAATTGGAAAATCAATGTTGATTGAGTCATTAAACCGGTTCCACATGATGCGTCGCAAAGAAAATCTTCTAAGGGCCTGTAGTGGAGGATTATATGATTGTGCAGAGCAAGTCACGGAGAAGGTGATCGCACAATGGTCACTTGAGCAAATGTTAGTATTTACTGTCCAGTCATTAATGTTTGAAGAAACGGTGTAAGAAGTAGCAGTGATGTCTATATTTGATTCGCCATTTAGAGAACTGAAGTTATAAGGTGAGCCGGGTTTATTTAGAACCGTCAGCTCATGTGAAAGGAGAAAGTCTTCTATGAGTGAACCCTTATTATCAGTATGATCGGAGTGCCATAGACTGGATTTGGCGTTGACATCTGACATTATAATAAGTTTGGCAGTACCTACCAAAGAAATAACTTGATCGAGGTAGGCAAGATGAAGTGTAATGTCGGAAGGTGGTGGGCAGTATAGTGAAACTAGAAAGTAAGAGCCATGAGGAGTAGACACACTTATGCAGACAGCATGTTGATTAGCAAGACTAATTATCTTGACTACGTCCAATTTAGAATTAACTATGACGAAGGCCGTACGTGGTTCAGCATGTTCCGGCTGAATCACCCTAAAAGAGATAGGGTATCTAGTTATTTTACCGCGGAAATGGTATGGTTCTTGTAAGGCTATAATATCATATTTAATTTCGTCGGTTACCTTTCGGACTTCATCGGCCACCAATCGTGACCGCTGAGCATTTAGTTGAAGCAGGCTAAGTTCCGAGACTGATTCATCTGCAGGTGAAGAACTGGTAATAGACAATGTATCCATAGTTAGTCCGTTGTCTTACAAGATCTATGATACGCAAAAGTTCTGGGCATTTGTAGTCACGAATTGCCTCATTCGTCAGCGGTCCTTAATCGTGCAATCTCTAGAGCTCTTTTATATTCAGGACAGTTAGGATTGCGGATGGAGTGCTGAAAGTCTCTTTTACAGCTCTTGCAATTTATGCAGCAGGCAGGCTCATCCTTATGAAGGCATTCTGCATGCACATGACCACTACAGGTGCAATGTCCACAGGATGGGGAGTTATGGGTACAATATTGTGTTGTGTGCCCATATCCCAAGCACAAAAAGCACTTAGTAACTATTGTAAATGGCCTATGCCTATGTGAGCTACAGGCAAGAAATATTCTGTCTATTGATGAAATACAGCTATAAATTTTTGGGGAGAAACTGATTACCCAGTGTACCAATGACAAGGACCTTGACTTAGTTGTGAATCTGAACGAGGTCTCTTTCTTAATCTCCTCCATTGTAAAATCATAGTCAGCTAGATTTTTATTATACAGTTCTTCTAATATGGCCTCCTTACTTAGATCCTTGGGCACGTCGTAGATAATTATGGAAGGGTTACTTTTTTTAGGAACTCCCATAGAGATTCCTGCAGAGGACAAGGAATCAGATGTTGGGATACTATTTAAGTCCGACTTAGAGGCTGTTTCCAAAATTTCGCTTTTATTGCGTGCTAATTTGATTGATTTTATTTTGACTGTTTTAAATTCTGTCTTCAAAGTGTTGGTTACCAAGGTTTTTACATCAGCACTGGTTTTAAAATTGCTGTTCTCCAACGCTCTAAGTACTATTACATTCTCACTAGGTTTAGCTGTTTGTTCCTTCAGTGTGGGTCTATTTTGGGCTGCATCAGCATAAGATCTAACAGAAGGGGATCTCTGTAGCAGGAGGTCCTCATTTTGCACTTTCCTATCAGCAGGGGCCTGAAATTCTGGCTCTTGTACATAATTTGTTTTATTTGGAGTCATTGGAGAAAAGGTTTGTATTATTTTGTCTAGAAGATTAGCTCGCATATTTATTTCATGATTAGTGGCCTTCAATACTTCATTTTCTATCAGGAGGGCTGTTGTTACTTTCTCAAGTTTGGACCATTTGTCCATAATAGCATCTCCTGCCTTTTTAGTTACTTTGTTAGTCTCTCCCAAAACTAAGCTCCTCATATCTTTACGCATTTTTGAAATTATCTCATAGACTGAAGATGCGTCCTGAGTAATATTTAATTCTTCAGTAGTTTTGTAATCTTCAGAATTTGCGGTTGTCCCAGCTTTTTGATCAGTAGATAAACCACCAGCAATATCTTTCTCAGGAGATGATTGTGGCATTTTGGGAAGCAATAAGGGGGTGCTGTCGTTTCCTCCCTCAGACATATCTGTAAGTTTACTGACACCAGTATTATTTCCATCCATACTGATTCCTTGCCGCCTCCGTAGCCAGGTGGGAAGGAGCAGTAGTGCGTAGCACACGCTTCTTGATTAGACCGGGGTTCGAGCCCGTCACCACCAAATACGGAGGATGCGGAAAGGTCAGGGAATGACCACCGCACATTCCCAGAGCAATATGGCCTTAGTTGCTAATGCTCCTAAAAACCAAATAACAAATAACAAACTGATTCCCTATTCCATGTTATCCAATACAAATTCAATATTAAACTCGGATGTGCTTGTCCTGAGAAAAAAAAACTATGTAACGGTACAGTAAAGGTGGCAGTTTGGTGTAATGATCACACAGTACGGGATTAGACAAGGAAATCTGTCAACCTCATTTGTTTATAGTGTGTATGTCAAGCAAAAGGCTAACTGAAGGTTCGAACGCTTTAGCAGACTGGACGTCCAGTCAAGGTCACACAGCTTGTTCTGTCGCAACAAATGAACAATGGCTGAACATGCTGGTAAAGCAATTACAGCAACGAGCATGCAGAAATTTAAACAGTACTTATCTTTTGTCCATTCTTAAAACGAAATGGTCGCATCTGCCATTTGCACGAGTCCTTCTTGAAGTAGTAGCACTAAAAGGTAACTAAATACTGCTTCCTTAATAAACAAAACTAAAAAAATAATACGGAGCACAGGTACATACAACCGTTCACATTCGTTCCCCTAGCGGAATCCAGATATAAGGGATGAAGAATTTCATTTGGGGAGGACCATGTGTACAGAAAGAACAAAATGTGTTTGTTTCCTTCATTAGCCACTGTAGCATCTGTATAAGATTTGCCAATGCCGGCAGTGTGCTAAGATGTATAGGGTGTGTATTTGTTCTGTTGAGTGTTTGCCAGCTCCTGGCATCTTCGCAGGTATGGGGCATGGAATGAATTTGTTCACTGCCCCCTGCCTCCGATCCTTCGCCACGTGGGTTCACATTGCACTGACAGTATGCTCAGGAAGAGATTCCTCCAGAGAGGAGCCTACCCCCGGGTCAAAAAAAAAAAAAAAAAAAAAAAGGTGAAAATGAAAGGAAGATTGTATGTCAGTGGGAGAAGTCAGGTTGCAGGGAGCGGAGGAGTAAAGTTTTAAGCAGTAGGGGATGGAAGAGAGGCATTCCTTGAGAAAAGTAGAGTTCAAACAGTGGAACCCTTTGGTTCCTATCAGGATTCTTCGGCTTGATGTCATGCTGTGGTCTTTGTCATTGTTAGTGAGCATCCAATTCAGTGTCCATCTGCATCTGGGTTCTGTTTAGAGTAGTAAGGATTCTTCTCCTGTGTTTGAAGAGGCTGTCCGCAAAATCAGCGAATGAGATGAACCTTTTGAGGAGTCGAGATGAGATTTTTGACATTTTCTTGTTCATATACTTCAGTGATTATTTGTAGTTGAGCTCTTAGGTCTTAGGTCCTCTTTGCATTGGAAGACTGACTGTCTTGATCCGCAGAGGCAGAGAGGTGAATCTGTTAGTCCAAGAGAGAGTACAACTTGGAGTTTATACTGCCATGTCCGGAAAGGACAGACAGGAAGTGGGGGAAGGAGTAAGGGAGGGGGTATTGCTTTCGTAAAGGCGACTACAATGGACTGAGACAGTATTTAAATTCTATACAGTGGGATCAACTGATGATATTGCCAACAGCAAATTCAAAATGGGAAGCATTCAAAGAACTTATCGTGGAAGCTACTAGGCTTTACATACCAACTAAGAAATATTGTTCAAGGTTTAGGCCTAAATGGTTGTCAGATGAACTAATGAGGCATATGGCAGAGAAGAAAAATGCATGGGATACATACAAATTAACACGTGACACAGACGCCTATGATAGATACAAGTTGATCTGTAACCAAGTTACAAAGGAGGTTAGGCAGGCGAAGGCAGATTACGAGAGATCCTTGGCAAGGGATGCGAAGAAAAACAGCAAAGAGTTCTTTACTTATGTAAACTCTAGAAGGAAGGGGATGAATCAGATTGGTCCACTTGAGATCGATGGGTCAACTGTTGATGACCCTGCTCAGGTAGCTAACAAACTAAATGAATATTTTGCATCAACATTCATACATGAGGAGTTATTCAGCGAGGGGAATGCCAGAGGTGTATTCAACTCTAGCAGTAAGCTAGAGAATCTTGTAATAACTGAGAGCAAAGTGGAGGAGAAATTGTTGAAGATAAACACAAGAAAGGCACCTGGGGTGGATGGGATCTATCCAGTTATATTAAAGGAGGCAGCAAAGGAAGTACTTAGCCATAATTATGAGAGCTTCCTTGGACTCAGGGGAGGTACCCATGGACTGGAGATGTGCAAATGTGACCCCAATTCACAAAGGGGGGATCAAAGGCTGACACAAGTAATTATAGACCTGTGAGTTTAACTTCTGTTCCCGGAAAATTAATGGAGGCACTGGTGAAAGAAGCACTGCAGGATCATCTAGACAAGACTTCAGTTATAGCTAGGACACAGCATGGTTTTGTTAAGGGTAAGTCTTGCCTGACCAATTTGATTGGATACTATGATGCAGTCACAAAAGAACTGGATGCAGGGAATAACTTTGATATTATATACTTGGATCTTAGAAAGGCTTTTGATACTGTTGCACATGGAAGACTGCTGCACAAATTGGAGCAGTGTGGCATTGGAGGCAAATTGCTGCTATGGATAAAGGGGTGGTTGAGGGGGAGAAGACAGAGAGTGGTAATCAATGGACACTGCTCATCATGGACTAATGTTATTAGTGGAGTCCCTCAGGGTTCAGTATTGGGTCCTTTATTGTTTTCTGTATTTATAAATGATATTGATGATGGTATATCAGGCTTAATGTCCAAGTTTGCAGACGATACGAAGGTTGGCAAGGTTGTCAAGGACACTATGCTGCTGCAACAGGATTTGGAAAGGTTGAGCAGATGGGCTTCGAGGTGGCAAATGAAGTTTAACATTGACAAATGTAAAGTACTACATATGGGAAACAGCAACCCCAGAGCAACGTATCAACTCTGTGGTACTACACTGACAGTGGTAGAGAATGAAAGGGACCTGGGGGGTGGTTGTGCAGGCAGATATGAAGTTCTCTGAGCAGTGCAGACGGGCTGCAAGAGTAGCTCATGGTGTATTGTCAATGATATATAGGAATTTTTCTAGCAGGGATAAGGAGGTGATTATTCCCTTGTATAAGGCAATGGTCAGGCCACACCTAGAGTACTGTATACAGGCGTGGAGGCCTCATTTCAAGAAGGATGTAGAGCTGCTGGAACGAGTACAGAGAAGGGCAACTAGATTGGTGAATGGGACAAAGGGGTGCTCTTACGAAGAAAGGCTTAAGTTTTGCGAAATACAGTGTCTGGAAACTAGGCACCAGCGAGTTGATCTGATAGAGGTGTACAAAGCCTTGAATGGTTTGAGCATGCTCAATGCTGATGGGATTCTTCCTCTTGCTCAGAATAATCACTTGAGAGGGCATAAATTCAAATTGAGGAAAGACAGATGTAGGATAGATGTGCGGAAATTTGCCTTTAGCCAGCGGGTGGTTGGTGGGTGGAACAGACTTCCATCCCTTGTCGTGGAAGTTGATAGCCTAAATAAGTTTAAGGCTCAGCTGGACAGGTATTTCGAACGAACAGAGGGGTGAAGTGGAAGTGGTTATTTTTATTTATTTATGTTACTTTTTTTTTTTTTTTGGCTGATGCTGCATAAGCTTGCTTTCTTGCATCAAATGCCTCTACTAATGCTAATGCTAAGGAGTTTATACTCTTATTTAAGAAACACACAAAATCTAAGGCAATGTGTTCAATTGACATGGGTGGCCAGTGCAATGTTGAGTCAGTTTGATGTGACATAAGCTGAGAAAGCAAAAATGAGAGTAGGAGTGTGTTATAGGCCTAATGCTTTTGATGAGTACAATGAACAACTATACAGAGAAATAGAATGAGCCAGATTTTTAATTTCCAGGTATTGACTGGAACTTGTAAGTTAGTCACTTGCACACTAGCAAGCCTTTTTTTTTTTTTGTGGATTTATTGGATGACTGTTTTTTAAAGGAGCATGCTAGATAGGCAACCAGTGGGAGTAATATCCTTGATTGATTATTAGCAGTGATTATTCATGCATTAAGAATCTAATGCACGAAGGTCAAGTTACTCCACAGGTAAAGGAAAAGGAATGACTAGGAGACAGTGATCACAGTGTATTGATTTGGGATTTACTTAAAGATGTAACTATGATCAAGGGTAAAGGGAAGTGTTTTTGCTTTCATGAAGATGAGTGCTACAGTGGTCTCAGACAGTTTTTAAATTCTATACAGTGGGACCAACTGATGATGTTGCCATCAGCCAATTCTAAATGGGAAGCATTCAAAGAATTAATCGTGAAAGCTATTAAGCTTTTCATACCAACTAAGAAATATGGTTCAAGGTTTAGGCCTAGGTGGATATCAGATGAACTGATGAGACTCATGGCAGAGAAGAAAAATGCATAGGATGCATATGAATTATCAGGTGACTTTAGAAGGCTATGGTAGTTATTAGCTAGTCTGTATTCAAGTCACAAAGGAGGTTAGGCAAGCAGAGGCAGGTTACAAGAAATCTTTGGCAAAGGATGAAAAGACTTCTTTACTTATGCAAGCTCTAAAAGGAAGGGGATGAATCAGATTGGTTCACTTGATATCAGTTGATTCGATTGTTAATGATCCTGCTCAAGTTGCTGATGAACTGAATGAGTATTTTGCATCTACATTCACAAATGAAGAATTCTTTAGGGAAGTGTGGACCAGAAGTTTTTATCACACTAACAGGGAGCAAAATGATTTTGTAATAAATGAGAGCAAAGTGGAAGAGAAATTTTTATTATTTATTATAGCCATATGGTGCAAGGAAGCCTGAGGATTTTGCTGCACCAGCGAAAAAAACATTTCTTAGAGAGAGAGAGAGAGAGAGAGAGAGAGGGGAATCATCAAGAAAGAGAAGAATGATGATATCCAGCTCAGGACCCTCAGTGCACCAAACCCACACTCACCAGATGTGGGTACCTGGGATGGATTATTGAAGTTAAACATAATAAAGGCACCTGGAGAGAATGGGATATATCCAGTTATAGTAAGTGAGGCAGTGAAAGAAGTTATCAAACCCTTAGCCATAAATTAGTGCATCCTTGGATTCAGGAGAGGTCCTTGCAAACCAAAGATGTGCAAATGTATCACCAATTCACAATGGAGGAATCAAAGGGTGACACGAGTAATTTCAGACCAGTTAATTTAACTTCTTTTTTTAGGGAAAATAAAGGAGTCACTGGTTAAAGAAGTAATTCAGGATCATCTAGATCCTGAATTACTTCTTTAACATGCATGCGTGAGTTTATTAAGGGGAAATATGACCGATTTGTACAGAAGGAACTGGATGCAAAAAAATAATTTTCATATCATATACTTGGATTTCAGGAAAGCTTTTGATACTGTTTCTCATAAAAGACTGCTGTACAAATTGCAGCAGTATGGCATTAAAGGTAAGTTACTGCTATGGATAAAGGGATGGTTGAGGGAGAGAAGACAGAGTGGTAATGCTGGCCAACACGTAAATTGTTAAGAAAATTTTTCATTTTCTTAACAATTTACCTAATCTTGACTAATTTTGTCTTGACTAAACTTGAAAATACCTAATCTTGACTAATTTTATTCGCTGAACACGAAAATCACATTAAAATATGTTGATTGGCTCTTGTTTTCAAATTACAGTTGGGGTCTCATATTAGTGAGTTACTCTACATTATCAACTACAGCTGTCAGCAAAATGCACGGAAACACTGCAGTTTTAGTACTACCATGCTCTTATCACATGATCAGCAACTGTTGCCTTTCATCGCATCACTTGTTAAGTTGTCGTCTCAAATGCATCTTCAACTATGTTGCAGTGATCCTCAAATATGGCTGGGTACTGGCTGATTTGTTTTCAGTTAATGGTTGTTCTCTGTGAGATTCCTATTTTTGCACAGTATTTGTGTCATGTAAGATCAGTTTGTCCCGTAATTTTGTGAATAGTCCAGATGACTTCTGTTATGTTTGTAGAGAAGTCACGTTAGCCTCAAGAAAGCGTCCCTTAACTTGAGCCATAAAAAAGGCCAGTAAAGTTTGGGTGTAAAGTAGATGACTAGGGCAAGAACTGGGCTCCATACATATGCTGCACTACGTGTTCATCAAAACTCAGTGGTTGGGTGAATCAGAAGGAACGTTTTATGCCTTTTGCAGTGTCCATAAAATGGAGGGAGCCAACAAATTGTGCCACAGACTGTTAGTTCTGTATGATCCCTTTTATTAGAAAAGGGATGACAACGAAGAAAAAGTGGACAATGACGTACCCAAATATACTGTCTGCAATTCGCCCCGTGCCTCATGGTGAAGTACTACCTGTTCCTGAACCACCTGACCATTTTTCTGTACATGCTGACGATGAAGACACTGATAAAAATCAACTTGATGTACACAAAGTACAGCAGCTATCTACGTCAAGGGATTAACAATTTTGTCCAAACCTTTATCCTTCTGAACCACATAAGATCACAGAAAATGAGCTTAATGCTCTCATCAACAATCTCGAATTGCCGAAGAAGAAGGCAGAGCTTTTGGCCTCAAGGCTGCAACAGTGTAATCTTCTAGATCAGTCTGTGAAAGTGACAAAATTTTTACTCGAAATAAAGACTATGATAAATTCAATCAAACAGAAGGTGAACTCGCTGTTTGTAAGAATGTTGATGGTCTTATGGCAGCAATGAACATGAGGCATGTTCCTGAAGAATGGCAGCTATTTATAGATGCTTCTAAGGTTAACCTTAAGACTGTGTTATTACACAATGGAAATATGCTGCCTTCAATACTGCTTGTGTATGCTGTCCACAAAAAAGAAAAATGCAAACATAGAGAACATATTCTTAAGTATAACTGTCAGAAATATGAGTGCCAGATATGTGGTGATTTAAAGGTAATCGCCATTTTATTATGACTACAAAAGGTTACACGTATTGTTGCTTTATATGTGAGTGGGATTGTTTTGCCAAGGATATGCACTATGAGAAGAGGAGTTGGCTTCAAAGAAAATCATTAACACCTGGAATGAAGAATGTAGCATTTGAACCTCTGGTAGATCCAAATAAAGTTCTGTTTCCACCACTCCACATCAAAGTGGGGATCGTGAAAAATTTCATAAAGGCTTTTGAAATGAATGGTACTTCATTCACATACTTGCAAGGGAAATTACCAAGACTTAGTACAGAGAGGATTAAGGCAGATGTTTTCATTGGTCCAGAAATAAGCCAGCTTTTCAAAGATGAACAGTTCGAACGTGACCGTAGTGATAGTGAGAAATCAGCATGGTAAGCCTTTGAAATGTTTCGACTGGTTTTTTTTGGAAATGTTAAAAGCCAGAAACTACAGGCAGCTTGTGGAAGATCTCATTACTTCTTATAAAGACAGAGAACAGGGTATCAACGAGAAGTTACTTCGCTGCAAAAGCACACCAATGAGGACAAACAGTAGGACTCACCCCTCGACCCTGTCCTACCAGAGGGAACTGTTTACGAGAACTCCGGACTTAGATCCCAAATTGTGACAATTTTCCACAAGATGGAAACAATATTACATGACCAGTACCTTGAAAGCGAGCGAGCCACCATTCAACTCCATGCTTATATTGAATGCGGGACAAGTCAAATGCCACAGTGCGCTCTGACATATTCTGAACCACTGAGGCCGACACCACGACCGCTAAAACCATAAAATCAGTACCTAGGAAGACGCTGCTCCCCACTTCCACATCTCGTGCTACTCAAACCAACCAACTCAGATACGTGCAAAACAAGTGAAGAAGTAAAAAAAAAAAAAAAGTTTATTGACTCCTTAATGCAGGAATTTAAAACAGCCAGAATCAGATCCATACGGACTAGAAACACTGGGGTGATAATTGAAATGGAAAATAAAGATGCTAACTTGATTATCAACAACACCAAGATCCCTACACTCAGACTAATTGCTGAACCTCCTAAAGAAAAAGCCTCCTCAGTCATCATATTTGGTGTAGACCCGGATCTGACTCCAGAGACAATCTGTAAAGAAATATACATGCGAAATCTGCAACAAGACTTCCCCAACAGAGACTACAAAAGTTTAGTAGTGCCCAAACATCAAACAAGGATCAGGGGTGGCAAATCAACCAACTGGGTGGCCAGATTGACCCCCTGAAGCATGGAGAGTCATCCCAAAATGAGAAAGGATCTACATATGCTGGAGCTCCCACCGCTTTAGGGGACACATTGCGATGCCAAAATGCTTCCGGTGTTGCCGATTTGGCCACACCACCCACACGTGCGCCCAACAGGAACCAATATGTGGACACTGTGCCGAGAAGGGGCACAACTATGCAAACTGCCCGAATAAAGGAAAAGAACCAGCCTGAGCAAACTGCAAGTGGCAGAAGCTTCCCCACATACACTCTGTTTGAGACAACAAATGCACTCTGTTCGAGACAACTGGGTGGCCAGATTGATCCCTGAAGCACGGAGAGTCATCACAAAACGAGAAAGGATCTACATATGCTGGAGCTCCCACCGCTTTAGGGGACACATCGCGATGCCAAAATGCTTCCGGTGTTGCCGATTTGGCCACAAATTGTGCGCCCAACAGGAACCAACACGTGGACACTGTGCCGAGAAGGGGCACAACTATGCAAACTGCCCAAACAAAGGAAAAGAACCAGCCTGCGCAAACTGCAAGTGGCAGAAGCTTCCCCACATGCACTCTGTTCGAGACAACAAATGCCTGGTATAAGTAAAACAAGAAGTGCACAGCAAATAAGAATAAATTATGGGAACTCTCCCTAAAAGGTACAATAACAGCTGTATCAAATTCCTCAACTGTGAATGCACAGTTGACAATTGCTGTAGCTGGTCAAATTAGAAAAAAAGGCTGAAGAAGAGAACCTGGACATCCTCCTGCTGCAGGAGCCCCACATCTGTGCAGGTATCAGGAATCCCAACATAACTGTGACAAGAATAACACACCTGTGCTTGGAGTGGGCGGCCTGCACTCACATTGTTGCTCCACTGGGAGAGCTGTATATCATCTCTATGTACTGCTGCCCAGGAGCAGACATCCAACCAGCCATCCAATACCTAAATCAAGTACAAACAGAACTTGTGAATTCCAGGATCCTCGTATCTGTGGACCTACACTGCTGTTCGCCACTGTGGCATAGTGAGACTCCTGAACGTTGAGGAACCAGGAATGGCCAATATGTGGAGGAATTCTTGGCTAACAGCAGATTTGTTGTTCTAAACCGACAAAACAATCTTCCCACATTTAGTTCCAGTATCTGGGAGGCTCTGGATGCAACAATGGCCATCAGATCCCTTGCTGGGCACCTAAACGATTGGATGGTGCAAGAAAACTGGACCTCCTCAGACCACGGGGCTATCGCCTTTATGATGCACAGATTGCTCCACCAGGCTCCAACAATCAGCTAAAAAACTCAACAGGTATGTCATTGACAAGGCCAACTGGAACAACTTTCAAGAAGCCATAATTAGGAACACGGAGAACCTGTCTTCTACTAACCTCCAAAATCAAACCTCGGATCAACACCAGCGTGCTTTCACTAATGCCATCCTACAAGCAGCAGACCAGTCAATCTGGAGAAGGGTCCTGCGGCCATGTGCTGTGCCATGGTGGTCCCAGGAACTTGACCTACTTAGGAGAGATATGAACAGGAAAAGACGTGCCTTCCAAAGAGCCAGACGGTCCTGACTTCCTCCTCCTGAGGTTGAACCCCTCAGACAACAATACAGGGAGGCCAGGAATAACTACACTGCGATGATCAGGCAGTGAAAGGAACTGTCCTGGGAGCATCTGGTTTCCACAGTTGGCAATACATGGAGCATCATATATAGATTAACCACAAACAAGTTACTGAGGGGAGAGGTCACATCCTCCACCATCACCCTAAGGCACCATGACCAAAAACTGGCAACAACATTCTCAACCTCCAAAACCAAACCCGTGATCAACACCAGCATGCTGTCACTAATGCCATCCTACAAGCAGAAGAAGTACCTTCAAACCCATCAGGCGCCTCCGTAGCCAGGTGGGAAGGAGCAGCAGTGCGTAGCACGCTTCTTGATTAGACTGGGGTTTGAGCCCGTCACCACCAAATACGGAGAACGTGGAAAGGTCAAGGAATGACCACCACATATCCCAGATCAATATGGCCTTAGTTGCTAATGCTCCTAAAAACCAAATAACAAACAACAACAACATCAAACCCATCAAAGTATCTTCAAACCCATCAAAGAGGACAACATTCCTCAACAGCAACAGCTGCGCCATGCCATGCCAACAAAACCTACCAATCGGCCCGAGTGGAACAATCATTCACTCTGCAAGATTTACAAACTGCCATACAAAAAATAAAAAACAAAAGAACCCTGGGACTGGACATGCTTGAACCAGAACTGGTAAAAAAGGTGGCCGAGTATGCTCCGAATTTGCTGTTAGACTTATAGAACCACTGTCTTCATCAGGGCTGGTTCTCCTCGGATTGGAAGGTAGCCAGCATAAAATTAATCATAAAAATCTCATCAAAGCAGCCACATATACTGGAGTCCTACCGACCTATAGCCCTCCTGTCTGTACTCAGCAAAGTCCTGGAACAACTTCTTAGACAGAGGCTTGAAGTACATTACACCGCAGCAAATTTAACAACAGACAAACAATTTGGATTCAAACCTGGGAAATCCACTCTGGATGCACTAGAATATATCATGAATGTCGCAGAAAACTGCCAATGAAAATACCTTCTCATCTCTGTGGACTTTGCGGGGTGTTCAATGCCTTCTGGTGGCAGAGTGTCCTCGCAAGACTAAGAGCTGCCAACAAACCTATATGGATGCATTCAGAGCTATATGAACAATAGGAGGGTCCTGGTGCAGGCTCCCTACTGATGCAAGGTTGAGTGCCAGGTACACAGGGGCTGCCGCCCTCAAGGTTCTGTACTGGGTCCCCTCCTGTGGAACTGTGTGCTGGATGAGTTTCTCTCCCTGGAACTTAGGGGGGGGTGCAAGCGCTCGCATACACAGATGATCTCCCCTTAATCCTCTCTGCCAATTCAAGAGCACAACTGGAAAGGCACCGCCACAGCCAGATGGGCAGGAGCAGCAGTGCGTAGCACACGCTTCTTGATTAGACCAAGGTTCGACCCCTTGACCACCAAATACGGAGGATGCAGAAAGGTCAGGGAATGACCACCGCATATCCCCGGAGCAATATGACCTTAGTTGCTAATGCTCCTAAAAACCAGATAACAAACAAACAACAAACAACTGGAAACCCTTGCCAACTCAGCACTTTCCACACTAAGAGAGTGGACTGAAACTCATCACCTTAATATCTCTGCCATCGAAATCCAATCTATCCTACTTAAGGGATATCTGACTCCTACCAGGCCACTTCAGATAAAGAACCACAACAGAACGATCAAGTTGGCCACAGAACTCAAGTACCTAGGAGTCATCCTGGACCGAAATTGAACATTTACGCCCCAATTAAAATACATCCAGAAGAAAATAAAAAAAATTGCTGCCATGCTTGCCAGAATTACCCACTGTGACTGGGGGCTGAAAAGACGAACCCTAGCAATTCTGTGTAAAGCCGCCATCATCCCTGCGATTTCATATGCTTCTGGTGTCTGGCACCACAAGGCCTCTAGTGCGGTAAATCTTCGGCTTCTCAACATCATTCACTGACCGATTTTATTAACCTTCACAAGAGCGTGCAGCACCGTATCTACTCATGCCCTGCAAGTACTCACTGGGACCCTCCCCCTTGAGGTGCCTCTGTAGCCAGGTGGGCAGGACCAGCAGTGCATTTTTTTTTTTTTTTTTTTATGAGAACCCCAAACACGAGAGGTATTATAACCTATAGTACTTAGTACCGTGCTTGGGTTGGAGGTTGAGAAGACGAAAGAAGATATTTGTTGATATTGGACTTGAACTTCTGTAGATTGTAATTTTCAGGAAATACGTATGAAGGAAGGTTGTTCCAGAAAATGGCAGTTGAATGAATAAATGAGGAAGATGAAAAGTTGGTTCTGTGGGTTTGAAGTTGGACAGTAAATGGATGTTGGCTGGTGGCGGCACGTGTTCGGACTGTTTTGAAAGAGAGAGCGGGAATTATAGAAGCCAATTCAGAAGAACAGTGCCCATGGAAGTATCTGTAGAAGAGGCATGCAGCAGAAACAGTGCATCTGTGAGACAGCGAGTGGAGAGACTCTGTTAGAGATGAATCATTAATTAACCTAACTGCCCTCTTCTGAATGGAATCAAGAAGCCTGAGAGAGGTTTTGGGGGCACCACCCCAGATGTGGGAACAATATTCCATGGCAGGGCGGATTTGCGATTTATACAGAGTGAGCAGCTGTTTGGAAGAAAAGTAACGCCGAGAGCGAAAGAGAAAACCAAGTTTTTTAGATGCAGAGGAAGCAATATTTGTAATGTGCTTGTGCCAAGAGAGATTAGAAGTCAGGGTAATCCCCAAAAGAGATATATCATTTTGCCTAGAAATTGGAGTGTCACTAAAGATAAGCATAGGAGCAGAAGAATCCTTTTTGCGAGATATAAGACAAGATTGAGTTTTAGAAGGGTTGAAATCAACTAAGTTGTCTTTGCCCCACTGGAGAATTACCTGAAGATCGGAATTTAAGGAATTGGCAGCAGATTTTCGAAAACTTGAAGCTGATTGAGCTGGACAAGGTTTCTCAAAATGGAAAGTTGAATGCAATGTGCTATCATCGGCAAAACTATGGATAGGATTTCCAGTCAATGGAAGAAGGTCATTGATATACAAGAGGAAAAGAGTGGGGGAAAGAACTGAACCTTGGGGGACACCGGCATTAGTGGAGAAGTTAGAAGACAGAGAGCCATCTACCATCACCCTCAGTGAGCGATCAGAGAGAAAACTGGATAACCAATTACTAAAAACAGTTGGCAAACCATAAGATGGAAGCTTGTTTAGAAGACCTTTATGCCAAACACGATCAAAAGCCTTTGAGATGTCAAGAGCAACTACTTGTGTTTCACCGAACCTTTCCATTGAATTAGTCCATAAATGGGTAACATAAGCCAGAATATCACCAGTGGATCGACACTGACGGAATCCATACTGGCGATCGTTGATCAGACGGAAGGTTTCTAGGTAGTTTAGGAGTTGGCGGTTAATTGATTTCTCCATTACTTTAGAAAGAGTAGAAGTAATTGCAATGGGACGATAATTGGATGGGAGGGATTTGTCACCCTTTTTAGGAACTGGCTGGATATGAGCAAATTTCCAAGCAGAAAGAAAAACACCTTTGGAATAAGAAAGTGAAAAAAGGCGGCAAAGAATAGGAGTAAGTTCAGGAGCACAGGTTTTGAGAACAAGTGGAGAAATACCATCAGGACCGGGAGCTTTCTTAGCATCAAGATTCATCAAAATCCTTCTGATATCCTTTTGACGGAAGACCACAGGAGGCATTGAATGGAGCGTGTTAGGAATGGTGGGAGGTGTTTTACCAAGATCATTAATACATGAGCTCAAAGAAAAATGGGATGCTAGCAGGTCAGCTTTATCCTTGGCTGAAGTGACAACTGAACCATCTGGTTTGGACAGAGGTGGGAGCAGAGATGGGCAAAAGTTGCGGCCAATAGCTTTGGCAAGAGACCAGAATGCTCGGCTGCCATTAGGGCAAGAAGCAAGTTTTCTACTCTTAGCCTGTTCAAACTCTAGTTTGGATTGATTAATAACTGCTTTACAATTGTTGCGAGCTTTGGTGTAGGCAGAAAATGAAACTGAAGAATTAGAAACAAGCCAATTACGATATGCAACGTTCTTCTCTTGGACAGCCTTAGCACATTTATTGGAAAACCAAGGTTTAGATAAAGGACGAGATTTTAAAGTGGAGTGTGGGATAAAGGATTCCATTCCTGCAAGAATAATTTCACTGACACGATCTGAGCAAACGTTGACATCAGAAGTTTGGAAACAGTAATCAGACCAAGGAAAAGAAGAAAAGAAGTCTCGCAGGTCATCCCATTTTGCATTCTTGTAATGCCAAACAATACGAGGTTGGGAATAGCCATGAGATAAAGGTTCCATTGGAGAAGAGGCAATCACCAAGTTGTGATCTGAAGTGCCTAAAGGACCTCTCACTTCAACCTTGTACTTAGAAGGGTTGTTTGTGAGAAAAAGATCAAGCGTATTGGCTGTATGATTAGGATTGTCCGGTATTCTTGTAGGTAAATGAACAATCTGTGCTAGGTCATTAGTAATTGCAAAAGCCTCAGCATCTCGACCTGCTGGGTCGGTGTGACTAGAAAACGGAAGCCAGCTGGAGTTGTGAACGTTAAAATCACCAAGGAAAATTACCTCACTGTTAGGAAAGTTGGACTGGAGAAAGTCAAGTTGCAAAGAGAGGAAGTCAAAGAGCTCCAAGTGATTAGTGGAGTTGGGAGAACGGTAGAGACAACAGATGAATTTTACACAATGAGGCAGAGAGATTTTGAGCCAGAGAAGATCAAAGAGAGGAGATTCCAAATTGCCAAGTCTCTGACAGGGAATATCAGAACGGACATATGCACAAGTACCACCTTTGAGGCGAAAGGAATCATACAGCAAATAATTTGGACATCTGAGATGAGCAGTAGTTGAATCAACTGATAACTGAGATTCAGTCAGAAAAAGTACATGGGGTTTGGAAGACTGCAAGTGGAAATGGACATCGTTGAGATTAGAATTGAGACCACGTATATTTGTGAAATGAATTAGGAAGTCCTTGGGAGGTTTAGATCTTTTCGCAGATAAGCTTGCTCTATTATTTTGACAATTCATGGTGTATTCAATAGTAAGAAAAGTGGGTGGGACATGCTGTATGATGTAATGAAATTTTTGGATATGGCGTACATGTGGTAAGAATATACCCAGATCCTTGACATAACGTGGCCTCGACAATGCTCCCGCATACACACTACTCGGACTCCCTCCAGTCACTATCTGGCAGAGTAGAGGTAGCAAGATTATACACTAGCTGATCCGGAAGCTTCCTAGAGAGTTACCAATAGGTTCAGTCCGGTGTACTAACTAGCGGCCGGCCTGCGAACACCGTTTTAGAGCTGTACCCTCGAAATGTAAGGAATATTGGATCTCGCCACGACATTCATCATAACCTCAAAAATCATCAATCATACTGCATGATGGAAGAGATAGGGAAGGGTTGGCCGGAACTTAGCTCTAGAGACTAAACATGGGTTCCACCACTTCAAGCCTCCAATAAGCAAAGTGGTGGTTTTTCACCGGTTGATGAGAGTCATCTACCACCTAGTACTGCCTGGTAACATAGAGGGGCGGCGTTCCTCCATGTGGTGTGGGCGCCACACCTCGACCCCTGCTTACGTTGGTTCACACCTGGGTGGTCACCCACCATGTACTTGTGCATGAAGGTTATACCCAGGATTACTAACAGTCCCACCATCGTGAAGGTGCAAGCAGAGGATTTGGCTGTCATAGACCGTCCGGACTTTGCCGAAATTGGGTCCACTTTGACTTGAGTGTCACCCGAATATCAGTTCCATCAGCGTTTTAGACTCACAGGTAGCAAGAACAGCTTGTCTGGCATATCTGAGATGTCCCCAGTCTAATCAAGAAGCATAGCACACGCTTCTTGATTAGACTGGGGTTCGAACCCGTGACTACCAAATACGGAGGATGCGGAAAGGTCAGGGAATAACCACCGCATATCTCCAGGGCAATATGGCCTTAGTTGCTAATGCTCCTAAAAACCAAATAACAACAACAACAACAACAACCTCCCCCTTGATCTTGAAGTGGTTCATCTAGGCATGTTACAGCAGCTTGGACACGGAAATCCAACTACCTTCCAGAATCACACTACAGACCCAACTGCAAATCGGACAGTGGAGAAGAAAAGACTCCAAATCTATTTGCGATCAATATGGCAGCAGCTCTGGACGACCTCCACAAAAGGGGAAGTCACGCTTAAGTTCTTCCCCGATCTACAGAAATATACCCACAGTATCCCACATGGCTTTGCCCTGGATTGTACAGCACATATCTCCTAACAGGACACAGAACGATCCACCACAAATTAAACCTTCTGGGACTTGAAGATAACCCAATGTGTGCATGTGGCTCTGTGGAGACCTGGGGACACCAGATGCAAACTTTATGAAGATTCTTGCGTTCAATTAATCACCCAAGTGTGCCTCAACCCCAAAAACCAGGAACACTACTTACTGGAAGAGAAAGCCTCATATATGGCACTCACCAAGTTTGCCCAGGACCTGTATGCCAGACGATTGACCATTCTTCTGCCTGAAAACCTCGAATAGACATGTCAAACACAGCTTCCCAGAGACCCCCCCCCCAACCAGACTTCAGGTTTGACTGCTTGATCCATCATGCAAGACAAAACTGGAACTCTTCCAAGAAGCGACAAAACTCCACTTCCCAGAACTTAAGACCAAGACCTGCCTAGACATGATTGTTCTCGGACAAACCAATATTGGATTGCCTCTGCCGGGCCTCAAGTTCTCCTGGACAGTGCGGACCTGACCTCGAAGTTTTGGTCTACTCCCACCTCTGCACACAGGCCACATTGGCGACCTGAGCCAGCTTCCTTGTCTGGCTCACTGTTTCACCTCTTCCTGGCAGGGAGGGAAGGGGACAGAAAACTGTCCCCCCTGCCACCTCATTTCTTTAATGTGGTGGGGCATGGGCATGCCCCACTGTAAACTGGATTTGCCTTCCCTTTCGGCTCCATATTTCTACCTATCTCCCCCCAGTCTTCAGCCTTCTCCCCACTCTATCTGACAGTTGTTATTGTTATTTGGTTTTTTTTTTTTAGACGCATTAGCAACTAAGGTCATATTGCTCCGGGAATATGCGGTGATCATTCCCTGACCTTTCTGCATCCTCTGTATTTTGTGGTCACAGGTTCGAACCCCGGTCTAATCAAGATGCGTGTGCTATGCACTGCTGCTCCTGTGCACCTGGCTGGGGAGGCACCCTATCTGACAGCAACGTGAACATGCTCCACACAATCTAAAGTCACCAATCTAAATTAATTTCGCTGATCATTTTGGACTTCTCCTAGCACTTCCTGCAACACGTACGCGATCATAATTTTTTATTATTATTTTTTTTTTTTTTTAGGTCCTAGCCACTGAAATCTCAGGAAATTAGGTGGCAGGTTCTGCCAGAGTGAACTATATACTAGTGAGTACCTGGTCTGCCTCCATGGGGTGAAAGTGGGGCAACGTTGGGCCTCAGTAGGGGTCTGGTGGCTAAATGACCAGAAGAACAATGGTACAAGGCATTACACATATACAAAGTGCACACACTTTTAAATCTCTGGCTTTTCCAGTCAGCTGGTTCACCCACAATGTAAACTATGCTGAGATGGGAGAAACCCCTGGTGCCGTTTGACCCTAAACACACTTTACAGTTTACTTCTTAACAAAAAACTGGGGTGCAACATGTCATTGAAGATGCATTTCTTGCACTCACATCTGGATTTCTTCCTGCCAAACTGTGGTGCTATCAGTGACAAACATGGAGAGCGCTTCCCAACAAAGATACAAAAGCAAATGGAGTGTTAGCCGATTATTGTTGGATGGTGGAAAGGGATGCTCCCAAAGCTGAACACAAGCGAAAGGCGAAAAGGTCCCTTGTTTGATACAGGTATGTTCGTTGCTTCATCTTACTGCTATATAAAAAAAAATACCTTGTCTAAATATAAAAAAATATGTTTTTTGAAAACAAGAGTCAATCTGCCATTTTAAGCACTGTTTCCATTTTTAGCAATTCCAAAATCTATAAAATGAACTTATTTTCGTGCCTGTAACAAGAAAGACCTAAAATTTGTTATTCAGTGTAATTTTTCCGTTATTATCTATTTCTTCCATGATATGCTTTAATTATTGTTAAAGCATATTGTGGAGAAAATGCCATTTTGCAGGAAGATGGACCTGTATAAATGTTTTATGGATTACTGTTTTGAAAAAGTTTGCTGATATTTCTTTGTTAAAAATATAACTTTTTTTATATAAATAAACATTCTCAGATGTTTATTTTTTATAACATTTTAAGGTTTGTTCTGAATTAAAGCTCAACCCAAAGTGTTTGCTTTTATCTATGAATTTCAGACTTTCAGTATTAATATGAGTATTAATAATAATAATTAGTAATTATTATTTTCAATGATTACTAATTATTAATTAGGAATTAATTTGTGAGTAATTAACAGAATAATTGCTTATTCTGTTAGAATCTGTATATTAGCATTAGCATTAGTAGAGGCATATGATACAAGAAAGCAAGCTTATGCAGCATCAGCCACCAAAAAAAAAAAAAAAAAAACCCCTTCCACTTCACCCCTCCGTTCGTTAGAAATACCTGTCCAGCTGAGTCTTAAATTTATTTACGCTATCAACTTCCACAACAAGGGATGGAAGTCTGTTCCACCAACCAACTACCCATTGGCTAAAGGCAAATTTCAGCACATCTATCCTACATCTGTCTTTCCTCAATTTGAATTTATGCCCTCTCAGGTGATTATTCTGAGCAAGAGGAAGTCTCCCATCAGCATTGAGCATGCTCAAACCATTCCAGACTTTGTACACCTCTATCAGATCACCTCGCCAGTGCCTAGTCTCCAGACACTGTAATTTGCAAAACTTAAGCCTTTCTTCGTAAGATCAACCCTTCATTCCGTTCACTAACCTTGTTGCCCTTCTTTGTACTCGTTCCAGCAGCTCTACATCCTTCTTGAAATGAGGCCTCCAGACCTAGCATTAGCATTAGCATTAGTAGAGGCATTTCCTGCAAGAAAGCAAGCTTATGCAGCATCAGCCAAAAAAAAAAAAAAAAAAAAAAACCACTTCCACTTCACCCCTCTGTTCGTTCAAAATACCTGTCCAGCTGAGCCTTAAACTTATTTAGGCTATCAACCTCCACCATAAGGGATGGAAGTCTGTTCCACCAACCAACCAACCACCCTCTGGCTAAAGGCAAATTTCCGCACGTCTCTCCTACATCTGTCTTTCCTCAAATTGAATTTATGCCCTCTCAGGTGATTTTTTTGAGCTAGAGGAAGAATCCCATCAGCATTCAGCATGCTTAAACCATTCAAGGCTTTATACACCTCTATCAGATCACCTCGCTGGTGCCTAGTCTCCAGACACTGTAATTTGCAAAACTTAAGCCTTTCTTTGTAAGAGCACCCCGACCCGTATACAGTACTCAAGTTGCAGCCTGACCATTGCCTTATACAAGGGAATAATAACATCCCTATCCCTGCTAGAAAAATTCCTGTATATCATTGATAAGACACCATGAGTTACTCTTGCAGCCTGCCTGCACTACTCAGAGAACTTCATATCTGCCTGCACAATTACCCCTAGGTCCATTTCATCCTCTACCACCGTCGGTGTAGTACCACAGAGTTGATACATTGCTCTGGGGTTGCCGTTTCCCATATGTAGTACTTTACATTTGTCAAAGTTAAACTTCATTTGCCACCTCTCAGCCCATCTGCTCAACCTTTCCAGATCCTGTTGCAGCAGCATAGCGTCAGTAGCGTCCTTAACAACCCTGCCAACCTTTGTATCACCTGCAAACTTGGACATTAAGCTTGATATACCATCATCAATATTATTTATAAATACAGAAAACAACAATGTACCCAACACTGAACCCTAAGGGACTCCACTAATAACATTAGTCCACGATGAGCAGTGTCCATTAATTACCACTCTCTGTCTTCTGCCACTCAACCATCTCTTTATCCATAGCAACAATATGTCACCAATGCCACACTGCTCCAATTTGTGCAGCAGTCTTCCATGTGCAACAGCATCAAAAGCCTTTCTAAGATCCAAATATATAATATCAAAGTTATTCCCTTCATCCAGTTCTTTTGTCACTGCATCATAGTATCCAATCAAATTGGTCAGGCAAGACGTTCCCTTAACAAAACCATGCTGTGTCTGAGCTATAACTGAATTCTTGTCTAGATGATCCTGCAGTGCTTCTTTAACCAGTGCTTCCATTAATTTTCCTGGAACAGAAGTTAAACTCACAGGTCTATAATTAATTGTGTCAGCCTTTGATCCTCCTTTGTGAATTGGGGTTACATTTGCACATCTCCAGTCTGTGGGAACCTCCCCTGAGTCCAAGGAAGCTCTCATAATTATGACTAACGGATTGCTTACTTCCTTTGCTGCCTCCTTTAATATAACTGGATAGATCCCATCTTGTATTTATCTTCAACAATTCCTCCTCCACTTTACTCTCAGTTATTACAAGATCATCTAGCTCACTGCCAGTGTTTACTTCATCTATGGCATTCCCCTTCGCGAATAACTCCTCATGTGTGAACGTAGATGAAAAATATTGATTTAGTTTGTTAGCTACCTGAGCAGGATCGTGAACAGTTGAACCATCGATATCAAGTGGACCAATCTGATTCATCCCCTTATTTCTAGAGTTTACATAAGTAAAGAACTCCTTGCTGTTTTTCTTTGCATCCCTTGCCAAAGATTTCTCGTAATCTGCCTTCGCCTGCCTAACCTCCTTTGTAACTTGGTTACAGATCAACTTATATCTATCATAGCCTTCTGTGTCACATGTTAATTTATATGTATCCCATGCATTTTTCTTCTTTGCCATATGTCTCATTAGTTCATTTGACATCCATTTAGGCCTGAACCTTGAACAATATTTCTTAGTTGGTATGTAACGGCTGGTAGCTTCCAAGATAAGTTCTTTGAATGTTTCCCATTTTGAGTTTGCTGTTGGTAACATCATCAGTTGGTCCCACTGTATAGAATTTAAATACTGTCTCAGACCATCATAGTCGCCTTTACGAAAGCAATAACCCTTCCCTTTACCCCTGATGGTAGTTACCTCCTTGAGTAAATCCCACTTCAGCACACTGTGATCACTGCCACCTAGTGATTCCTGTATCTGCAGATTCTTAATGCATGAAGAATCACTACTGATAATCAAATCAAGAGTATTGCTCCCTCTAGTTGCCTCCCAAACAAGTTGATTTAGAAAACAACCATCCAATAAATCCACAAAAGCCTTGCTAGTGTGTGAGTGACCAACCAACAAATTCCAGTCAATATCTGGGAAATTAAAATCCCCCATTATAAGACTCTCTGATTTACTGGCCCACTCTATTTCCCTGTACAGTTTCTTATTATACTCATCAGAGTCATTAGGCCTATAGCACACTCCTACTCTCAATTTTGATCTTCCAATGCTTATGCCACACCAAACTGACTTGACACTGCACTGTCCAGCGATGTTGACTGGCTTCACTTCCTTGGATTTTATGTGTTTCTTAACTAATATCATAACCTTTTCTTCCGTCCTATCCTGTCTGTCCTTTCTGTAGACGTTGTACTCCCCAAATTCCAGTTCTGCATTACTTATATCTGTGTGACACCACATCTCTGATATCCCAACAATATCCGCCTTTGAGGCTTTGAGCAATACCTCAAATTCATCAAATTTATTTACCAAACTCCTAGCATTGGTGTACACGCAAGTATACATGCACCTGTTCTTTTTCTTAGCTACCCTAACACAACCCATGTGTTTACTTGTACCCCAATGACTCCCAGCAGTCTCTGAAATATCCTGCGTCTTATTTTCCAAGATGCTGCTCATTCCAATAGAAGCAGTGCAAGAATCACTTTCACCTCTGCCAGTGGCTACTGTTAATCTATTAGTCCTTGTATCCCCCCCAATCTAGCAGTTTTCCGACCCACCTAACACTGCCTCAATAGCATCAGCAAACATTCTTGCACCCTTTCTATTTAAGTGTATCCCATCCCTGTAGAAGCAGTCTCTCCTGTTAACAAGTACAGACCAGGCTGAAAAAAATTCTACCCCTTGAGCTTTGCATAATCTTTCCAGGGCCGAATTGATTGACAGGGCTCTCATCATATTGCTGATGAAGGGGTCCATTTTACCCTGAAAGCTACATTTTGTTATTAAATATATTTCCTTATATATATATACAATATTAATCTCCTTAAACAATGGAATCCAGTACAACAGGCCCATTTGTATTTATAATTAGTAATATTATTAATACTAATTTTAGCATTAATACTCGAATGATAAAAAAGCAAGCTTACAAAGCATCAGCCAAAGCAAACAAAAAAAAAAAAACTATCCCACATCACCTATCCTTCCTTCCAATGATTTGTTCTAGTTCTCCCTTGAATTTATTCAAACTACTCACTTCCACAATAACAGATAGAAGTTCCAACAATCAACCACCAGCTGAGTGAAGGCAAATTTCTGCACACGTATCCTGCAACCATCCTCCTCAATTTAAATTTATGTTCCATCATGCGTGCAGTTGAGCAAGAAAAAGAATGCCATTAGCATTGAACTTGCTCAGTTCATTCAGAGACTTAAATGTCTCGATTAGCCTTAGCATTAGTAGAGGCATTTGATGCAAGAAAGCAAGCTTATGCAGCATCAGCCAAACAAAAAAAAAAAAAAAAAAAAAAACCCACTTCCACTTCACCCCTCTGTTCGTTCAAAATACCTGTCCAGCTGAGCCTTAAACTTATTTAGGCTATCAACCTCCACTACAAGGGATGGAAGTCTGTTCCACCAACCAACCACCCACTGGCTAAAGGCAAATTTCCGCACGTCTATCCTACATCTGTCTTTCCTCAATTTGAATTTATGCCCTCTCAGGTGATTTTTCTGAGCTAGAGGAAGAATCCCATCAGCATTGAGCATGCTCAAACCATTCAAGGCTTTATACACCTCTATCAGATCACCTCGCTGGTGCCTAGTCTCCAGACACTGTAATTTGCAAAACTTAAGCCTTTCTTCGTAAGAGCACCCCTTTGTTCCATTCACTAATCTTGTTGCCCTTCTCTGTACTCGTTCCAGCAGCTCTACATCCTTCTTGAAATGAGGCCTCCAGACCTGTATACAGTACTCTAGGTGTGGCCTGACCATTGCCTTATACAAGGGAATAATCACTTCCTTATCCCTGCTGGAAAAATTCCTGTATATCATTGACAATACTCCATGAGCTACTCTTGCAGCCCGTCTGCACTATCAGAGAACTTCATATCTGCCTGCACAACCACCCCCAAGTCCCTTTCATTCTCTACCACTGTCAGTGTAGTACCACAGAGTTGATACGTTGCTCTGGGGTTGCTGTTTCCCATGTGTAGCACTTTACATTTGTCAATGTTAAACTTCATTTGCCACCTCTCAGCCCATCTGCTCAACCTTTCCAGATCCTGTTGCAGTAGCATAGTGTCAGTAGTGTCCTTGCTGATGGGATGGGATGTCCATGCTGATGGGATTCTTCCTCTAGCTCAGAAAAATCACCTGAGAGGGTATAAATTCAAATTGAGGAAAGACAGATGTAGGATAGACGTGCGGAAATTTGCCTTTAGCCAGCGGGTGGTTGGTGGGTGGAACAGACTTCCATCCCTTGTAGTGGAGGTTAAATTGCCTTTCAGGGACCCAATCTCTAGACTGAATTGCAGAGCTGAGTACTTTCTTGATTAGACCATCCTTTTATTCCCTTCACTAATCTCATTGTCCTTCTCTGTAGATTCACCCATTTTGGTAGATCTACATCCTTCCTAAAATGTTATTAATACAGGCAACCCCCCATATAACACAGTACTTCTACAACATGGTTTCACTCTAACATGATTGATAAATTGCATCAGTCCTCGCACAACATGGTACTTATATAACATGGTTAGAGAATTTCGGTAAAATTCGCATAACAGGGTATTTTTGAGCTTTTGTGCAGGGAAAATCCTGCTATTATGTTGGATGTAATTTTTCAATATTTCCATTCTTTTTGAATTCCCACTGTTGACCTGCTAGTAAAAAAAAATTATTTAAAATCCCTGTATTTTATTTTGTTGAGAAATCCCTGTGTTACGGGTGCTATTGAACATGTTGAGAAATCCCTGTGTTACGTTCTGTGCTATTGAACATGTTGAGAAATTCCTGTGTTACGTTCTGTACTATTGAACTTGTGGAAAAATCTAGATTTCAAAGTTTTATTACTATTGGATAGCACACCAGGCCATCCAAAAGATTTGTCATTCAAACATTGAAGTTACGTTTCTCCCACCACAGTTGTACTAGGTTTAATAGAACTTCTTTCATTCAGCCATTAGATCAAGGCATTATATCCACCTTTAAAACTCATTCCATCTGAAAATTGTTATAATGGATTTTGGAAAAAATTGATTCTGAATCTATTGAAGTAATGGAGACATGGAAACATTTCTCAATTGTGGACTCTATCAGAATCATAGCTTTATCGCTGAAAGAAGTAAAACCGTCAATGTTAAATGCGTGTGGAAAAATGTATGGCCAGAGTCAGTTCATTCAGGAAATATGGTCGAACCGGCAGAAAACGAAATCGATGCAATAGTAGAACTTGCTATGTCAGTACGAGGGGAAGGTTTTGATGATATGACTACTGAAGCCCTTGTGGATAGCACAGTTGATAGAATTGCCCTCTTCCCCATACTGGATGGAAAAGACCTATGTTCAATTCCTGTCGATGAGGAGAGGAATTTTTATGGGTCTTTTTCACAATGTGGCCGAGTTAGTCAGTCTCAGGCAAGGGTGGCATGGTTTTTTTCTCCCGGTAACTCGGGTTTTTCGTCCAGCAAAACAGAAAATCAACCTCAGGACACATGCAATTTATAGACTATACACAGAGTAACATGGCCTTAGTCACTGGTGCTCCTAAAAAGAGGCCCTAAAAAAATAAAAAAGATGTGATAACTGAAGACATTCAAGAATACTGGTAGGAAAAGAGGTTGGCGAAGCGGATTTGGTGGATAATGGCATTGGAGGTAAAACCAAATCAATTCAGAGGATGAATGCACAGATAAAAATTCTACACTTCCAAATTTTATACTAAAAAGCATATCGGAAGGCATAAAGTTAGCTGACAAATTAGAATCTTGAATGCAGATTCTTGAGTGAAAGGAGCCCAAATTTCAAAAGGAGCTTCAAAAATGCTTAGTTCCATACAAAAATTCACAAAGTTCACAAAATATATCAAGGAGAAGCAAACAAACCCAGATTACTGATTTTTTAAAGAGAGCAGAAGATACATGAAATCTAGAATGGTGCATTTTTGTTAGTTTTGTTAAGATTTTGTTAATGAAATAGTGTATTTTTGTGAGCTTCCTCCTTTTTGTACTTTTTCTTAGGCCAACAAAACACTGTTCACACAACACGATATTTTATAGGAACCCAAATAAAGTGTTATATGAGGATTCACCTGTACTAATTGTAGCATTAATACTCAAATGATAAAAAAGCAAGTTTATAAAGCATCAGCCAAAAACAACAACAACAAAAAAAAAAAACATCTTCTGGTGATGTCTTTAAGTAAATCCCACATGAGTACAGTAAGATCTCTGCCACCAGTAGTGTGTGTGACCAACTGACAAATTCCAGTCAATATCTGGAAAACTAAAATCCCCCATAACACAATTCCTGCTCTCATTTTTCAGTGCTTATGTAACACCTAACTGACTCAAAATTTCATTGGCTGCCCATGTTGACTGGATGCACTATGTAGACTTAATTTGCTTCTTAACTAAGATCATAATCCCCACCCAATCCTTTCTCCTCTGCTTTCTATCTTTTTAGAGTAGTAGTAGTATTAGTAGTAGTGGCATGTGATGCAAGAAAGCAAGTTACCAGGGTTTACATACCAACTAAGAAATATTGTTCAAGGTTTAGGCCTAAATGGTTGTCAGATGAACTAATGAGACATGTGGCAGAGAAGAAAAAATGCATGGGATACATACAAATTAATGGGTGACATGGAAGCCTATGATAGATATAAGTTGGTCTGTAACCAAGTCACAAAGGAGATTAGGCAGGCAAAGGCAGACTACGAAAAATCCTTGGTAAAGGATGCAAAGAAAAACAGAAAAGAGTTCTTTACCTATTTAAACTCAAGAAGGAAAGGGATGAATCAGATTGGTCCACTGGATATTGATGGTTCAACAGTTGAGGATCCTGCTCAGGTGGCTAACAATCTAAACGAGTATTTTGCATCTACATTCACGCATGAGGAGTTATTCAGGAAGGAGAATGATGTAGGTAAAGTAAACATTGGCAGTGAGCTGGATGATTTTGTAATAACTGAGAGGAAAGTGGAGGAGAGATTGTTGAGGATAAACATAAAAAAGGCACCTGGGGTGGATGGGATCTATCCAGTTATATTAAAGGAGGCAGCAAAGGAAGTAAGCAAACCCCCTAGCCATAATTATGAGAGCTTCTTTGGACTCAGGGGAGGTACCCATAGACTGAAGATGTGCAAATGTAATCCCAATTGACAAAGGAGGATCAAAGGCTGACACAAGTAATTATAGACCTGTTAGTTTAACTTCTGTTCCAGGTAAATTAATGGAGGCACTGGTTAAAGAAGCACTGCAGGATCATCTAGACAAGAATTCAGTTATAGCTCAGAAGCAGCATGGTTTTGTTAACGGCAGGTCTTGCCTGACCAATATTTATTGGATACTATGATGTAGTCACAAAAGAACTGGATGCAGGGAATAACTTTGATATTATATATTTTGGATCTTAGAAAGGCTTTTGATACTGTTGCACATGGAAGACTGCTGCACAAATTGGAGGCAAATTGCTGCTATGGATAAGGGATGGTTGAGTGGCAGAAGCCAGAGAGTGGTAATCAATGGACACTGCTCAATGTGGACTAATGTTATTAGTGGAGTTCCTCAGGGTTCAGTGTAGGGATCCGTTGTTGTTTTCGGTGTTTATGAATGATATTGATGATGGGATATCAAGTTTAATGTCCAAGTTTGCAGATGATACAAAGGTTGGCAGGGTTGTTAAGGGACACCACTGACGCTATGCTGCTGCAACAGGATCTGGAAAGGTTGAACAGATGGGCTGAGAGGTGGCAAATGAAGTTTAACATTGACAAAAGTAAAGTACTACATATGGGAAACAGTAACCCCAGAGAATGAAAAGGACCTGGGGGGTAATTGTGCAGGCAGATATGAAGTTCTCTGAGCAGTGCAGACGAGCTGCAAGAGTAGCTCATGGTGTCTTGTCAATGATATACAGGAATTTTTCTATCAGCGATAAGGAGGTGATTATTCCCTTGTATAAGGCAATGGTTAGGCCACATCTTGAGTACTGTATACAGGTCTGGAGGCCTCATTTCAAGAAGGATGTAGAGCTGCTGGAATGGGTACAGAGAAGGGCAACAAGATTAGTGAATGGAACAAAGGGTTGCTCTTACGAAGAAAGGCTTAAGTTTTGCAAATTACAGAGTCTGGAGACTAGGCACCAGGCGAGGTGATCTGATAGAGGTGTATAAGGCTTTGAATGGTTTGAGCATGCTCAATGCCAATGGGATTCTTCATCTTGCTCAGAATAATCAGCTCCAGAGGGCATAAATTCAAATTGAGGAAGGACGGATGTCAGATAGATGTGCGAAATTTGCCTTTGGCCAGCGGGTGGTTGGTTGGTGGAACCGACTTCCATCACTTGTTGTTGAAGTTGATAGCCTAAACAAATTTAAGGCTCAACTGGACAGGTATTTCGAGCGAACGGAGGGGTGAAATGGGGAGTGGTGTGTTTTTTTTTGTTTTTTTTGGCTGATGCTGAATAAGCTTGCTTTCTTGCATCATATGCCTCTTCTAATGCTAATGCTATAAGTTTATGAGCTTATGCAGCATTTGCCAAAAAAAAAAAAAAAAAAAATCACACCATTCCATCAAATGCCTGTCCAGTTCCTCCTTAAATTTATTTAACCTGTCAACTTCCACAACGACAGATCTAAGTTTGTTCCAGCAATTAACCACCCTCTGGCTAAAGGCAAATTTTCCACACATCTATTCTACATCTGTCTTTTCTTAATTTGAATTTATGCCCCGTTAGGTTTGTAATCTGAACAAGTGAAGGATCCTATTAGAATTCAGCGTGCTCAACCCATTCAAGGCCTTATACACCTCAATCAGATCACCGCATAGGCGCCTAGTCTTCAGCCACTGCAATTTGCAGAACTTAAGCCTCTCTTCGTAAGAGGATCCTTTCATTCCCCTCACCAATCTTGTTGCCCTTCTCTGTACATGCTCAAGCAAATCTACATCCTTCCTAAAATGAGGCCTCCAGACCTGTACGCAGTACTCAAGGCGTGTCTGACCATTGCCTTATACAGAGGGACAATCACCTCCTTTTCCCTGCTAGCAAAATTCCTATATATCATTGACAAAATCCCATGACCTGCCCTAGCAGCCTGTCTGCATTTTCTCAGAAAACTTCATATCTGACTACACAATTATTCCCATGTCTTTTTCATTTTCTACCACCCTTAAGTGTAGTACCACACAGTTGGTACGTTTCTCTGGGGTTACTTCTACCCATATGCAGTACTTTGCATTTGCAAGGTTAAACTTCAGTTGCCACTTCTTAGCCCATCTGCCCAAATTATCTAGATCCTGTTGCAGTAGCACACTGCCATTACTGTCATTAACAACCCTGCCAACCTTTGTATCATCTGCAAACTTCGGCACTAAGCCTGATATACCTTCATCAGTATCATTAGATAAATATACAAAACAACAGAGGCCCCCAACACCGAACCCTGTGGGACTCTACTAATAACATTAGTCCACGAAGAGCAGCACCCATTAATTACCATCCTCGGTCTTCTCCTACTCAACCATCCTTTTATCCATTGTAGCAACTTACTCTTAATACCATTCTGCTCCAATTTGTACACAGTGTCAAAAACTTTCCTGAATCCAAATATATGATATCAAAATTATTTTTTGCATCCAGTTTGTTTGTATCCACATCATAATATCCTATCAAATTTGTCAGACAAGACTTTCCGTTAACAAACCCATGCTGTGTCTGAATTATTGCTGGTCTTGTCTAGATGATCCTGCAATGCATCTTTAACCAGTGAATCCATTATTTTACCTGGAACAGAAGTTAAACTAACTGGTCTGTAATTACTCGTGTCACCCTTCGATCCCCCTTTGTGAATTGGGGTTACATTTGCACATCTTCTGTCCGGGGGACCTTCCCTGAGCCCAAGGATGCTCTCATAATTATGGTTAAGGGTTTGCTTAGTTGCTTTGCTGCCTCCTTTAATTTAACTGGATAGATCCCATCCACCCCAGGTGCCTTTCTTATGTTTAACTTCAACAATTTCTCCTCCACTTTGCTCTCAGTTATTACAAAATCATTAAGCACCCTGCTACAATTTGATAACCTTTGCCATTTTCAAACCTTAATAAACTCCTCATGTGTGAATGTAGATGCAAAATACTCATTCAGTTTGTTTGCTATCTGAGCAGGATCATCAACAGTCGAACCATCAATATCAAGTGGACCAATCAGATTCATCCCCCCTTCCTTTTAGAGTTTATATAAGTAAAGAAATCCTTGCTGCTTTTCTTAGCATCTTTTTGCCAAAGATTTCTCGTAATCTGCCTTCGCCTGCCTAACCTCCTTTGTGACCTGATTACAGACTTGCTTATATCTGCCATAGGCTTCTTGAGTTCGCTTGATAATTTATATCCATCCCATACATTTTTCTTCTCTCTTACGAGTCTCATTAGTTCATTTGATAACCATTTAGGCCTATACCTTGAACAATATTTCTTAATAGGTATGAAACTATTAGTAAGCATCCACGATTAATTCCTTGAATGCTTCCCAATTAGAATTTACTGTTGGTAACAATGTCAGTTGATCCCACTGTACAGAATTTAAAAACTATCTGAGACCTCTGTACTCACCTTTACGGAAGCAAAAACTCTTTCCCTTTACCCCCGATGGTAATTATATCTTTAAGTAAATCCCACATCAGTACACTGTGATCACTGCCACCTAGTTCGTGGTTCCTTTATCTGCAAATTCTTAATACAGGAATGATCACTGCTGATAACCAGATCAAGAGAATTACCCTCTCTGGTTGCCTCTCGAACATGCTGCTGCAGAAAACAATTATCCAATAAATCCACAAGTCTTACTTATGTGTGAGTGACCAACCCACAAGTTCCAGTCAATATCTGGGAAGTTAAAATCCCCCATTTATAAGACATTCTGATTTACTAGCCCACTCTATTTCTCTGTACAATTGTTCATACCTATTGTACTTCCTACTTCAAAATTCTGCATCCCTTATATCTGAGTGACGCATATTTCTGATATCCTTACAATGTCTGCATTTGATGACTTAATCATTACTCCAAATTCATCAAATTTATTTATTATGTCGTTGCCTTAGTGTATGTGCAAGTATGCATGTATCTGTTTTTAACCCTTAGTACTACCATCTCACATATTTGCTTCTTTCGTGAAGACCCACAGCAGGGCTTGAAATCCCCGACATCTTGCTTTCCCAAGCTGCTGCATGTTCCAATAGAAGCAGTGCAAGAATCACTTTCATCTCTTTCGAGCCCGTCACCACCAAATACAGAGGATGCAGAAAGGTTCGGGAATGACCACCGCATATTCCCGGAGCAATATGGCCTTAGTTGCTAATGCTCCTAAAAAAAAAAAAAAAAAAACAAATAACTTTCAATCTCTGCTTGTGGCTGTATTTAATCTATTTATCAGTGTATTTCCCCCCCCCCAAGCTAGCAGTTTTCCAATCAGTGTAACACTGCCTCGATAGCATCAGCAAATATCCTTGTATCTGTTCTGTTTAAGTCTATCTCATCCCTGTAAAAATGCTCGCTCCTATTAACAGCACAAAGCACAGGCCTTGCTGGGAAAAATTCTATCCTATGAGTCTTGACACAGTTTCAACAGGGTCAAAATGATTGACAAGTCTTTCAACATGTGCTCTTTCTGTCATGTCTAGGCAGAATTGCAAACACTTTCAAACAATCCTAGTTTGCGACTTTTCCCCAAAATTGCCCTTGTACTTGTTGAGTAAGGCCTCAGATTGCCTACTCTTAATATTATTAGTGCCAACATGTAAAGAATATCACCTTTCATGCCATTAAAAGATTTGCTCTACATCATCATCTACTTTGTCTCTGGCAGACATATCCTGGTCCTGTTCAACCTATTGTTTTTTATACAATATGTTTCCCATTTCCCTGATAAGAGATACAAAAAATAACTACCTTCTGTTACTAGCAAATTCTGCCTTGGGAATTGCTGCTGTATTGACAGACATACAAGTGTAAGTTGTGGCATTGAGTTGGGCAGCTGGGAGCTTTGATGGGCCCCCAATTTTAATTCTTCACCCTATTCTTCATGTTTGTCAAAATGCCTATCACAATGCTCACTCAGTGCCTAATTTTCTCACACTCTTTGCAACACAACACACACACACAACACACACACACACACACACACACACACACACACACACCACAAAATTCCTCTGGGGTGCATCATGCCCTGTTCCTGATGTGTCCACAAATATTGCATATTCAGACTTAGTAGGAGAACTGATTTTATCTTTAAAGCATTTGGTTTACATTCTTATAACTCTGATTTCTGTATTTGCATGAATGATCCTTAATTCATTTGGTGTTATCTTGTATTATCCATGCCTGCATCCATCAGAGAATTCTCTATTAAATTTATTACTTTTTAAATTTTATTTGTTATTAATGACTTACATGTTAATTAGTATATTCATTAATGATTATTAATTTAATTAATTTAACACTGACACTGTGGCACACCCATTTCATTCTATGCCACTTTAGCCCTTTCACAAATTAGAAAGAGCACTTATGGCAAGTAAGGTTGAATAACAGTGTACATTAAAATTAGTAGGAAGAGACCTTCAGAAAGAGATCTGTATGATTGTATTCATTTGTTTTTGTTCTTAATCTTTGTATGATATGTCTTTGATTTTTTGTGCAATTGTTATTTAAATCTGATAAAGTTATTTAAATTAATAACTTAAATTTAAATTCATTATTTAAATCTAATTTGACAAAGACCTGTGTTGTCTTCTTTTGGTTCCCTTGTTTTCATAATTTTTATTTAATGAATTTAAAAAAGATTGCATTATTATTACTATATTATTTATTTTAACTTCCAGTTTCTCTTACTTATAGGGTTATTCATCTGGTGATGATCTGAAATATGTTACTAGTATTGGTTGTATGGATTTTTTTTTACAAAAGGTAATTTTTACATTGTTTAAACAAACTAATTAGCTAACTAATTTAGCATTAGCATTAGTAGAGGCATTTGATGCAAGAAAGCAAGCTTATGCAGCATCAGCAAAAAAAAAATAAATAAATAAAATTTACATAAATAAAAAATAACCACTTCCACTTCACCCCTCTGTTCGTTCGAAATACCTGTCCAGCTGAGCCTTAAACTTATTTAGGCTATCAACTTCCATGACAAGGGATGGAAGTCTGTTCCACCAACCAACCAACCGCTGGCTAAAGGCAAATTTCCGCCCGTCTATCCTACATCTGTCTTTCCTCAATTTGAATTTATGCCCTCTCAAGTGATTATTCTGAGCAAGAGGAAGAATCCCATCAGCATCGAGCATGCTCAAACCATTCAAGGCTTTATACACCTCCATCAGATCACCTCGCTGGTGCCTAGTCTCCAGACACTGTAATTTGCAAAACTTAAGCCTTTCTTCGTAAGAGCACCGCTTTTGTTCCATTCACTAATCTTGTTGCCCTTCTCTGTACTCGTTCCAGCAGCGCTACATCCTTCTTGAAATAAGGCCTCCAGACCTGTATACAGTACTCTAGGTGTGGCCTGACCATTGCCTTATACAAGGGAATAATCACCTCCTTATCCCTTCTAGAAAAATTCCTATATGTCATTGACAATACACCATGAGCTACTCTTGCAGCCCGTCTGCACTGCTCAGAGAACTTCATATCTGTCTGCACAACCACTCCCAGGTCCCTTTCATTCTCTACCACTGTCAGTGTAGTACCACAGAGTTGATGTTTCCCATATGTAGTACTTTACATTTGTCAATGTTAAACTTCATTTACCACCTCTCAGCCCATCTGCTCAACCTTTCCAGATCTTGTTGCAGTAGCATAGTATCAGTAGTGTCCTTGACAACCCTGCCAACCTTCGTATCGTCTGCAAACTTGGACATTAAGCTTGATATACCATCATCAATATCATTTATAAATACAGAAAACAATAATGGACCCAATACTGAACCCTGAGGAACTCCACTAATAACATTAGTCCACGATGAGCAGTGTCCATTGATTACCACTCTCTGTCTTCTCCCCCACAACCACCCCTTTATCCATAGCAGCAATTTTCCTCCAATGCCACACTGCTCCAATTTGTGCAGCAGTCTTCCATGTGCAACAGTATCAAAAGCCTTTCTAAGATCCAAGTATATAATATGAAAGTTATTCCCTGCATCCAGTTCTTTTGTGACTGCATCATAGTATCCAATCAAATTGGTCAGGCAAGACTTCCCCTTAACAAAACCATGCTGTGTCTGAGCTATAACTGAAGTCTTGTCTAGATTATCCTGCAGTGCTTCTTTAACCAGTGCCTCCATTAATTTTCCGGGAACAGAAGTTAAACTTACAGGTCTATAATTACTCGTGTCAGCCTTTGATCCTCCTTTGTGAATTGGGGTCACATTTGCACATCTCCAGTCCATGGGTACCTCCCCTGAGTTTAAGGAAGCTCTCATAATTATGGCTAAGGGTTTGGTTACTTCCTTTGCTGCCTCCTTTAATATAACTGGATAGATCTCATCCACCCCAGGTGCCTTTCTTGTGTTTATCTTCAACAATTTCTCCTCCACTTTACTCTCAATTATTACAAGATTCTCTAGCTTACTGCCACAGTTGCTCTGGCATTCCCCTCGCTGAATAACTCCTCATGTCGTGAATGTCGATGCAAAATATTCATTTAGTTTGTTAGCTACCTGAGCAGGATCATCAACAGTTGACCCATCGATATCAAGTGGACCAATCTGATTCATCCCCTTCCATCTAGAGTTTACATAAGTAAAGAACTCTTTGCTGTTTTTCTTTGCATCCTTTGCCAAAGATTTCTCATAATCTGCCTTCGCTTGCCTAACCTCCTTTGTATCTTGGTTACAGATAAACTTGTATCTATCATAGGCTTCCGTGTTACGTGTCAATTTATATGTATCCCGTGCATTTTTCTTCTCTGCCATATGTCTCATTAGTTCATCTGACATCCATTTAGGCCTAAACATTGAACAATATTTCTTAGTTGGTATGTAAAGCCTAGTAGCTTCCAAGATAAGTTCTTTGAATGCTTCACATTTTGAATTTGCTGTTGGTAACATCATCAGTTGGTCCCACTGTATAGAATTTAAATACTGTCTCAGTCTATCGTAGTCGCCTTTACGAAAGCAATAACCCTTCCCTTTACCCCTAATGGTAGTTACCTCTTTGAGTAAATCCCATTTCAGCACACTGTGATCACTACCACTTAGTGGTTCATTTATCTTCAGATTCTTAACGCATGAAGAATCACTACTGATAATCAAATCAAGAGTATTACTTCCTCTAGTTGCCTCCTGAACATGCTGATGTAGAAAACAGTCATCCAATAAATCCACAAAAGCCTTGCTAGTGTGTGAGTGACCAGCTCCCAAATTCCAGTCAATATCTGGGAAATTAAAATCCCCCATTATAAGACTCCCCGATTTACTGGCCCACTCTATTTCCCTGTACAGTTTCTTATTATACTCATCAGAGTCATTAGGCCTATGGCACACTCCTACTGTCAATTTTGATCTCCCAATGCTTATGTCACACCAAACTGACTCGACACTGCACTGTCCAGCGATGTCGACTGGCTTCACTTCCTTGGATTTTATGTATTTCTTAACTAATAGCATAACCCCTCCTCCCTTCCTATCCTGTCTATCCTTTCTGTAGATATTGTACTCCCCAAATTCCACTTCTGCTTTCCTTATATCTGTGTGACACCACGTCTCTGAAATCCCAACAATATCTGCCTTTGATGTTTTGAGTAATACCTCAAATTCATCAAATTTATTTACTAAACTCCTAGCATTGGTGTACACGCAAGTATACATGCACCTGTTCTTTTTCTTAGCTACCCTAACACAACCCATGTGTTTACTTGTACCCCAGTGATTCCCAGCAGGTTCTGAAATATCCTGCATCTTATTTTCCAGGCTGCTGCTCATTCCAATAGAAGCAGTGCAAGAATCACTTTCACCTCTGCCAGTGGCTACTGTTAATCTATTAGTCCTTGTATCCCCCCCAATCTACCAGTTTTCCACCCCCCCCCCCCCCCAACACTGCCTCGATAGCATTAGCAAACATTCTTGCACCCTTTCTATTTAAGTGTATCCCATCCCTGTAGAAGCAGTCTCTGCTGTTAACAAATTAATAGGTTAACAAGTTAACAATATGTTAACATATTGTTGGTATGATGTAATACTGGGCTGGTTCAAGAGATCTTGAAATTCATCCAGTGCAATTAAAAAGAAAGATACAGAATAAAATATTTATTTATTATTTATTTTTTTCATAGAAAGATTCAAAAAAGGGATTTGATATGAAGTATGTGAATAAAGTAGGACTCTTTCCTGATAAGAAGGTAAGCCAGCTATTAAGTATTTATTAAAAAACATAATTTTGTGATTAGCAATAACAGGCTGGTTAGCAGTCATAGAGGTTTTTTTTTTATTACTTCAGTTTGAAAATAACTAGAATTTATTTGTTTTGCAGGAATGTTTTGTAAAAATTGAATATATGAGATCTGCCTAATAAAATATTTAATTTTGTACATTTTTTTCACAGAAAGATTCCAAGAAAGGTTTTGATATGAGTTATGTGGATAAAGTTGGGGGCATTGGACTGTTTCCTGATAAGAAGGTAAGCTGGTCAATATTCTCAGAAAAAAACAATACTAAAAAAAACTTAACTTTTAATTTATTTTTTAACTTTTCAAACAATTCAAAGATGAAAGGTTATAAATAATAGTCAACCAAGGATGGGTCAACAGTTATATCATTGTGGGAAGTATTACATAGGGCAAATGTTCAGAAAACCACCAAAAAGAATCAATGAACCCCTTCGTCACACAGAACAAGGGAACTTAGTTCAAAGTGATGTAGCATTTCATTCCATATCAGAACACACCGTTTAAGCCTCTGCCTGTAAAGTCTTGAATGTTGCCTACCAACAAAAAAGAAGAGATTCCCTTGATGCTTTCAACATACAGAAAGACTGCAGAAAAAACATTTAACAGAAATATAGGTAGAATTATTATCACCCAATCCTGGATAGCTCTCTTCAACACAGTGACAACCAGAATCGATAACAGAAAACAAAAATTACAGCCATCTTGAATAACTTATAAAATAGCCACAACCGCCCATGCTAGCTTTAAAACCTCCAGTTTGATTATATTTCTGGACCTTATTGTAAGCCACATTTACAGTTCAGTGGCAACACATATATCAGAATTTCACAAGTGCAACTTTCTTATCCCCTGTGCTGTTCAACGTGGCTAGCAGTTTTTTTTTTTTGTTTATGGAAACCCCAAAAACGTGTTAGAACCTATAGTACTTAGTACCGTGCTTGGGTTGGAGGTTGAGAAGACGAAAATGGATATTTGTTGACATTAGACTAGAACTTCTGTAGACTGTAATTTTCAGGAAATACATATGAAGGAAGGTTGTTCCAGAAAACGGTAATTGAATGAATAAACGAGGAAGATGAATGGTTGGTTCTGTGAGTTTGAAGTTAGACAATAAATGGATGTTGGCTGGTGGCAGCACATGTTCGGACTGTTTTGAAAGAGAGAATGGGAATTATAGAAGCCAATTCAGAAGAACCGTGTCCATGGAAGTCTCTGTAGTAAAGGCGTGCAGCAGAAACAGTACATCTATGACACAGCTAGTGGAGAGACTGTTAGAGAGGAGTCTTTAATTAACCTAACTGTACTCTTCTGAATGGAAGATAGAAGCCTGATAGAGGTTTTGGAGGCACTGTCCCAGATGTGGGAACATTATTCCATGGTAGGGCAGATTTATGATTTGTACAGAGTGAACAGCTATTCGGAAGAAAAGTAACACCGAGAGCGAAAGAGAAAAACCAAGTTTTTTAGATGCAGAGGAAGCAATATTAGTAACGTACTTGTGCCAAGAGAGATTAAAAGTCAGAGTAATCCCCAAAAGATATATATCATTATGCCTAGAAATCAGAGTGTCAACAAAGATAAGCATAGGAGCAGAAGAATCCTTTTTGTGAGATATTGGTGGGAGCTGTTATTGTTATTTGTTTTTTTTTTTAAGAGCATTAGCAACTAAGGCCATATTGCTCCCGGGATATGTGGTGGTCATTCCCTGACCTTTCAGCATCCTCCATATTTGGTGGTCACGGGCTCGACCCTGGTCTAATCAAGAAGAGTGTGCTATGCACTGCACTGCTGCTCCTGCCCACCTGGCTACGGAGACACCGAGGTGGGAGCAGAGATAGGCAAAAGTTGCAGCCAATAGCTTTTGGCAAGAGACCAGAATGCTTGGCTACCTTTAGGGCAAGTACCAAGTTTTCTACTCTTAGCCTGTTCAAAATCTAGTTTGGACTGATTAATAACTGGTTTACAATTGTTGCGAGCTTTGGTGTAGGCAGAAAATTGAAGAATTGGAAACAAGACAATTACGATATGCAACATTCTTCTTTGAACAGCCTTAGCACATTTATTGGAAAACCAAGGTTTAGGTAAAGGACAAGATTTTAAAGTGGAGTGGGGAATAAAGGATTCCATTCCTACAAGAATAATTTCACTGACACGATCTGAGCAAATGTTGACATCAGAAGTTTTGAAACAGTAATCCAACCAAGGGAAAGAAGGAAAAGAAAGGCTTAAGTTTTGCAAATTACAGTGTCTGGAGACTAGGCACTGGCGAGGTGATCTCTTGTATAAATCCTTGAATGGTTTGAGCATGCTCAATGCTGATGGGATTCTTCCTCTTGCTCAGAATACTCATCTGAGAGGGCATAAATTCAAATTGAGGAAAGAGAGATATAGGATAGATGTGTGGAAATTTGCCTTTAGCCAGCGGGTAGTTGGTTGGTGGAACAGACTTCCATCCCTTGTTGTGGAAGTTGATTTCCTAAATAAATTTAAGGCTCAGCTGGACAGGTATTTTGAACGAATGGAGGGGTGAAATGGGAGTGGTTTTTTTTTTTTTTTTTTTGCTGATGCTGCATAAGCTTGCTTTCTTGCATCGTATGCCTCTACCAGTGCTAATGCTAAAAGTAATTTCTTAGGTCATCCCATTTTGGCATTCTTGTAATGCCAAACAACATGAGGTTGGGAATAGCCATGAGATAAAGGCTCCATTGGAGAAGAGTCAATCACCAAGTTGTGATCTGAGGTGCCTAAAGGACCACTCACTTCGACGGTGTACTTAGAAGGGTTGCTTGTGAGAAAAAGATCAAGTGTGTTGGCTGTATGGTTAGGATTGTCTGGTATTCTTGTAGGTAAATGAACAATCTGTGCAAGGTCATCAATACTAATTGCAAAAGTCTGAGCATCTCGACCAGCTGGGTTGGTGTGACTAGAAAACGGAAGGCAGCTGGAGTTGCGAACATTTAAATCACCAAGGAAAAAATACCTCACTGTTAGGAAAGTTGGACTGGAGAAAAAATCAAGTTGCAAAGAGAGGACGTCAAAGAGCTCCAAGTGAGTAGCAGAGTTGGGAGAATGGTAGAGACAAGAGATGAATTTCACACAATGAGGTAGAGAACTTTTAATCCAGAGAAGATCGAAAAGAGGAGATTACAAATTACCAAGTCTCTGACAGGGAATATCGGAATGAACATATGCACAATTACCACCTTTGAGACGAAAGAAATCAATCACCAAATAATTTGGGCATCTGAGATGAGTCATAGTTGAGTCAAACGATAACTGAGATTCCGTCAGAAAAAGTACATGTGGTTTGGCAGACTGCAAGTGAAAATGGACATGGTTGAGATTAGAATTGAGATCACATATATTTGTGAAATGGACAAGGAAATTTTTGGGAGGTTTAGATCTTTTTGCAGATAAGCTTACTCTATTTGACAATTCATGGTGTATTCAGTAGTAAGAAAAAGTGGGGGGGACATGCTGTATGAAGTAATGAAATTTTTGGTATGGCGTACCCATGGTAAGAATATACCCAGATCCCTGATATAACGTGGCTTTGACAATGCCCCCTGCATACACACTACTCGGACTCCCTCCAGTCACTATCTGGCAGAGTAGAGGTATCAAGATTATACACTACCTGATCTGGAAGCCTCCTAGAGAGTTACCAATAGGTTCAGTCCAGTATACTAACTAGTGGCCAACCTGGAAATACCCTTTTAGAGCTGTACTCTCAAAATGTAAGGAAGATTGAATCTTGCTATAATGTTCATCATAACCTCAAAAGTCATCAGTCATACTGCATAGTGGAAGAGATGGGGAAGGGTAGATGAACTTTCTGGAGACTAAACATGGGTTGCAGCACCTCAAGCCTCCAATAAGTAAAGTGGTGGTATTGCACAGGTTGATGAGAGGCATCAACCACCTAGTATTGCCTGGTAACACAGAGGGGCAACATTTCTCCGTGTGGTGTGTGTGTGTGTGTGTGTGTGTGTGTGCGCGCGCGCGCCACACCTTGACTCCTGCTTACGTTGGTTCACACCTGGGTTGATACCCACCGTGTGCTTGTGCATGGAGGTTATATCAGGATTACTAACAGTCCCACCATTGTGAAGGTGCAAGCAGAGGATTTGGCTGTCACAGACCGTCCAGACTTTGCCAAAATTGGATCCACTGGACTTGAATGTCACCCGAATATCAGTTTCTCAGCGTTTTAGGCTCCCAGGTAGCAAGTACATCTTGTCTGGCATATCTGAGAGAATGTCTGTGACAACCTCAAGGATGAAAGAGAATCTTAGAGAGAAAGTTAAGAGAATCTTAAGTCCAGTCAAGAAGGCACAAACTGGGCACGTGACCTTCCTTCTCCAGCCTGTTTTTTCCTTGATTTCATTGTTGGGTATAATGATGGGAGGACTGCATGTAATATTTATTTCAGACTGTAGTCATATTAAGATGTAATTTCATTGTATATCAGTTCCATTTCCCATAGATGAAGAACACCACAGGGTTCTGAAACATTTGAGTTACTTGTAACATCCAGTTACTAATTAATTAAATTTCTAAATTATTTTAATATAGAGCACTGCACTGTCAATTTTAATTAGAATTGAGACCAATAATGGTATTGAAAACTGTCCTGACAGCCAATTGCCATATCAGCAAACTGTCTGTCAACCCTCTGCACTGTCAGTTATCTGTGCAGGTTATCTACCAGACATAGCCGGCATTCTGTTAAGAATTTCTTTTGGCTCTTGCCTTCCCTTCAGCAGTTGAAAATTGAAACACCGAATGCCAATAATTTATTTGAGATGCACTTTCTATTTGAAATGCTATATTAAAAATTACTTAAGCAATTGTAACAAAGAGCAAATGAACCAGGTCTCTGATTAAGCAGTAACAGTGAAGTTGAGCACTCCCTGCCCCATTTGTAGGTAATGGAGTATTAAATGTATTTTTGATTTTTTTTTTTTTGTTATAAAGTAGCATTTCAGTTTGTTGGTTAAAGCACACTTTTGTCAGTTCCCCCCTCGCCTGCTGTGAATTGTCAAGCATCAAACATTTAAATTGAACAGCTCTCATAATAATGATAATAAATACATATAGAGGAAAATTCGCTTAGAGAAAGAAATAGGATAATGAGAAAGAAAGGAGTTCAACCCTCTCCAGATAAAATGTAAATAGCTGCTGGCTGTTTGAGGCATGTATTCAGGCTATTTGAACAACATATATAAACTATAGAGGCCTGTTTGGAAAAATTTGTAAATACCCAGAGAAATGGAATGCCGGAATATTCTTCGTCACAAGGAGCGTAGTGAGTTGGTGGGGAAAGGACAATGATTAACTTGACTTCTCTCTTTAGCATTAGCACCAACACTAGCACGATGAAAGAAAGCAAGTTTATACTCCATCAGCAAAAAAAAAAAAAAAAAAAAAAAAACAACGTTCAACACCTCCCATTTCACCTGTTTATTCCCTCCAATAGTTTGTCTTGTTCTTCCTTCGATTTATTTAAACTGTCAGCTTCCACAACAAAAAGATTGCAGTTTATTATTTGCCTGTAATCTGTATGGGGACTGAGAGGCAGTAATTATGAGTGGGAATAGCTGATTGACTGGGTGTCAGCCAAATTATTTTCTCTAATCCTACTGTGGCTGAGAATCCAGCAGAAACGAATATTGTATTCATGTGTAGCATTAGCATTAGTAGAGGCATATGATGCAAGAAAGCAAGCTTATGCAGCATCAGCCAAAAAAAAAAAAAAAAAACACACACTCCCATTTCACCCCTCTGTTCGTTCCAAGTACCTATCCAGCTCAGCCTTAAATTTATTTAGGTTATCAACTTTCACAACAAAGGATAGAAGTCTGTTCAACCAACCAACCACCCGCTGGCTAAAGGCAAACTTCTGCACATCTACCTACATCTGTCTTTCCTCAATTTGAATTTATGCCCTCTCAAATGATTATTCTGAGCAAGAGGAAAAATTCCATCAGCATTGAGCATGCTCAAACCATTAAAGGCTTTATACACCTCAATCAGACCACCTCACAGGTGCTTAGTCTCCTGACACTGTAATTTGCAAAATTTAAGCCTTTCTTCGTAAGAGCAACCCTTTGTTCCATTCACTAATCTTGTTGCCCTTCTCTGTACTTGTTCCAACAGCTCTACATCCTTCTTGAAATGACCTGTATAGGTCATTTCAAGAAGCCTCCAGACCTGTATACAGTACTCAAGGTGTGGCCTGACCATTGCCTTATATAGGAGGATAATCACCTCCTTATCCCTGCTAGAAAAATTCCTGTATATCATTGACAGGACACCATGAGCTACTCTTGCAGACCGTCTGCACTGCTCAGAAAACTTCATATCTGCCTGCACAATTACCCCCAGGTCCTTTTCGTTCTCTACCACTGTCAGTGTAGTACCACAGAGTTGATACGTCACTGTAGGGTTGCTGCTTCCCATATGTAGTACTTTACATTTGTCAATGTTAAACTTCATTTGTCACCTCTCAGCCCATCTGCTCAACTTTTCTAGATCCTGTTGCAGCAGTGTACTGTCATTAGTGTCCTTAACAACTCTGCCAACCTTCGTATCATCTGCAAACTTGAACATTAAGCTTGATATACCATCATCAGTATCGTTTATAAATACAGAAAACAACAATGGACCCAATACTGAACCCCGAGGGACTCCACTAATGACATTAGTCCGCAATGAGCAGTGTCCATTGATCACCACTCTCTGTCTTCTCCCATTCAACCATTCCTTTATCCATAGCAGCAATTTGCCTCCAATGCCACACTGCTCCAATTTGTGCAGCAGTCTTCCATGTGCAACAGTATCAAAAGCCTTTCTAAGATCCAAATATATGATATCAACATTATTCTCTGCATCCAGTTTCTTTGTGACCACATCATAGTATCCAATCAAATTGGTCAGGCAAGACTTTCCCTTAACAACATCATGCTGTTTCCGAGCTATAACTGAAGTCTTGTCTAGATGATCCTGCAGTGCTTCTTTAACCAGTGCCTCAATTAATTTTCCTGGAACAGAAGTTAAACTAACATGTCTATAATTACTTGTGTTGCCCTTTGATCCTCCTTTGTGAATTGGGGTCACATTTGCACATCTCCAGTCCATGGGTACCTCCCCTGAGTCCGAAGAAGCTCTCATAATTATGGCTAAGGGTTTGCTTACTTCCTTTGGTGTCTCCTTTAATACAGCTGGATAGATCCCATCCACCCCGGTTGCATTTTTATGTTTATCTTCAACAATTTCTCCTCCAATTTCCTCTCAGTTATTACAAAATCATCGAGCTCACTGCCAGAGTTTAACTCACCTCTGGCATTCCCCTCCCTGAATAACTCCTCATGTGTGAATGTAGATGCAAAATACTCATTTAGTTTGTTAGCCATCTGAACAGGATCATCAACAGTTGAACCATCAATATCCAGCGGACCAATCAGATTCATCCCTTTCCTTCTAGAGTTTACATAGGTAAAGAACTCTTTGTTGTTTTTCTTTGCATCCTTTGCCAAGGATTTCTCATAATTTGCCTTTGCCTGCCTAATCTCCTTTGTGACTTGGTTACAGACCAGCTTATATCTATCATAGGCTTCCATGTCACCCATTAAGTTATATGTATCCCATGCATTTTTCTTCTCTGCCACATGTCTCATTAGTTCATCTGACATCTGTTTAGTTCTAAACCTTGAACAATATTTCTTAGTTGGTATGTAAAGCCTAGTAGCTTCCAAGATAATTTCTTTGAATGCTTCCCATTTTGAATTTTCTGTTGGTAACATCATCAGTTGGTTCCACTGTATAGAAAGGAAAGAATTTAAATACTGTCTCAGACCACCGTAGTCACCTTTATGAAAGCAAAAACCCTTTTCTTTACCCCTGATGGTAGTTACCTCTTTGAGTACATCCCACTTCAGCGAACCATGTAGGAGCATCAGCAGTATTCCCAGATGTTACATTGTCACGCCAACTCCCAAAAGAATTCAGTGTCTTTTTTTTTTTTTTTTGGTAGTTATTGGCGCATCAGCTTCTGTGGCCATAATGCACCTCCCAAGGTTTTTACAGTACTTTGATCCAAGCCTGTAGTGATTTTTTTATTTTTTTTATTTGGTTGTTGTTGGCGCATCGGCTTCTGGGGCCATATTGCACCTCCCAAGGTTTTTGCAGTACTTTGATCCAAGCCCGAGGCGGGAATCGAACCCGCGACCTCTGGGTTGCCGGGCAGGTGCTTTACCCACCTGGCTATCCTGGTCGGCAATGCAGTGTATACACTGCAGAATTAGTAGCAGTTCAGATAGCCCTGGAGCATTTCGGAACCGCCTACCACTTGAGAACAGTAATATACTGTGATTGATTAAGTGTAATGTAAGCCATACAAATCACAAGCAATATAACCCATTCAGTACTCTGGCAAATTAAACAGATACTAACAAGCTTCACAAATAAAAAATAAGATATACTTTTCTGCTGGATACCAGGACACAAAGGGATAAAAGGAAATGAAGAAGCAGATAGAATTGCAAAATCAACCACTATTCTTCAAGAACAATATTTCACAGTCCCACATAAGGACTACAAGCCAATCATTAAAAATCGTGTCTAACCCAATGGCAAGAACTCTGGCAAAAACAAACATGGAATAAATTATATGAAATAAAACCAAAAGTTGAGCACTGGAAAACGAGCATAAGGAAATCAAGGAAAGAAGAAGTTGTTCTGACCAGATTGCGGATAGGCCATATGCATTTCACAAATGGTTATCTATTACATGCAGAAGAACCCCCCGAAATACCAAGTATGCAATAATATCCAAACAGTTAAACATATACTTATAGAATGCCCAACATATGAAAATGATCGACACTGAATTTTTTCATCATTATATAACGGAAACCAAAACATCACCCTTAAAAAAGATCTTTTAGGTGACAAGGAACACGTGTCAGATATTTTTAGATTCATACAAACAATCAATATACCATCTGCTGCTATTAATAATAAAAATATAATACCACAGAAACAGTTAACCTTTTACATTCGAACAAGATTTATATAAAGAGAACATTGTATAACAAATGAACTGGCGCACTATGATCTCTGTTGTCAATGCGTCAATAAACAACAACAACAACAACAGCAACCCACTTCAGCACACTGTGATCACTGCCACTTAGTGATTCCTTTATCTGCAGATTCTTAATGCATGAAGAATCACTACTGATAATCAGATCAAGATTATTACTCCTTCTAGTTGCCTCCCGAACTTGCTGATGTAGAAAACAATCATCCAATAAATCCACAAAAACCTTGCTAGTGTGTGAGTGACCAACCCACAAATTCCAGTCAATATCTGGGAAATTAAAATCCCCCAGTATAAGACTCTCGGATTTACTGGCCCACTCTATTTCCCTGTGCAGTTCCTTATTATACTCATCAGAGTCATTAGGCCTATAACACACTCCTACTCTCAGTTTTGATCTCCCAATGCTTATGTCAAACAAACTGACTCGACACTGCACTGTCCAGCGATGTCGACTGGCTTCACTTCCTTGGATTTTGTTTCTTAAATAATAGTATAACCCCTCCTCCCGTCCTATCTTGTCTATCCTTCCTGTACACATTGTACTCCCTAAATTCCAGTTCTGCATTCCTTACATCTGTATGACACCATGTCTCCGATATCCCAACAATATCTGCCTTTGATGTTCTGAGCAATATCTCAAATTCATCGAATTTATTTACCAAACTCCTAGCATTGGTGTACATGCAAGTATATATGCACCTGTAGCTATTCTTAGCTACCCTAACACAACCCATGTGTTTACTTGTACTGCAGTGACTCCCAGCAGTCTCTGAAATACCCTGCTTTTTGTTTTCCAGGCTGCTGCTCATTCCAATACAAGCAGTGCAAGAATCATTTTCACCTCTGCCAGTGGCTACTGTTAATTTATTAGTCCTTGTATTCCTCCAAGCTAGCAGTTTTCTGACCCACCTAACACTGCCTCGATAGCATCAGCAAATATTCTTGCACCCTTTCTATTTAAGTGTATTCCATCCCATTAGAAGCAGTCTCTCCTGTTAACAAGTACAGACCAGGCTGAAATATATTCTACCCCCTTGACCCTTGCATAATCTTTCCAGGGCCGAATTGATGAACAAGGCTCTCATCATATACTCCCTCCTGTCGTGTCTGGGCAGAATTGCAGACACTTTCAAATTTAACCCTAATTCATGGCTTTTTTTCAACAGTGACCTGTACTTGTTAAGTAATCTTGCCGGTCTCCTACTCTTAATATCATTAATGCCAACGTGTACAACGTGTAATATTGTTGTGTACAACAATATCACCCTTTGTGCCCTTAAAAGATAAAAGATGTTCAGGGAGAGAGGGAATCTTTTGCTCCAGTTGAGACAGAACTGGATGAGATTATATCACATTATATATGTAACCTGTAAGATGCTCAAAAAATCAAATATAAAAGGATCCGCTTTAGCGGTTCCTTTTATATTTGAATTTTTGATTGCTCCAGTAGCAATAAAAGGAATTGCTTTAGCCCTAGATCACATTTACTAATGTGATCTAGGGCTAACTCTATAATGCAGGGTTCTCAAAGTGTGGTCCACAGCCTGGTATTGGTCTGCGAAAAGAAAATATCGGTCCGCGAACACCTTATTTGAAATATACCTACATAAAACTATAAGAAAATTTACTTTCCTAAAATATGTCAATTTTATGTAAATTTTTGATAATAAATAAAGAAATGAATTACCTATTTTATTTATATTTACTGATGGTAATGAATACCTAATTGCATTATTGCTGGTATGTTAAATATCCTAAGGGTAGTGTCATTATTTCCTGAATCTATGAGTATAATTATTGAAAATACATTAATTTATAGCTATAGGTGGGCCACGAAAAAAAAAATCTGCAAACACCAATCTGCACTTGAAAAAGTTTGGGAAACCCTGCTGTAGTGTGCAGCTCTGCAGTCAGTATGCTGCATTCTGGGAGAATCTGTTCAGATTTAGTGGTGTCTGGAAAGACAGCAGCAAATCCTACACATGATTCCGACTTTGAGCTGTGTGTGTGTGCGTGTGCGTGCGCGTGCATGCGTGCGCAAACTGGCAAGTCATTGTGTTCAGCTTGGTGTGCTGAATAGAGCTCAGGTAGACAGGTGATAGAGTATCAGACTTTACTAGTTCTTAAGCAAAAAGTCACATGATGGAATATAGGCATGCCAAGATGGAAGGATTTCCTTTGGTGTTTCGGCAACCTTGTCTACTGTGATATTAAACTCTCTGAGTAGTTCTTGAACACGAATACTGAAAGGGTGATTGGCAGTCTGATGGGCACTACAAATTTTCCTAACGTGGCTCAAAAATGGATGTTCACATAGAATGGGCTAGCAGGGATTCCAGTTTTAAGGTGTACTTTAGAGACAACTGCTTATGTCGAAGCAACAGCGGTGATTCATTTGCTTCCATGTATAGGCTCTGTATAGGAGATGTTCGAAATGCTCCAGTAGCAATATGGATAGCTTGAGGATGGACAGTATCCAGCCATCGAAGTACGCTGTCTCTGGCTGAAGCGCATACCTGGGACCTGTAATCTAGTTTGGATCGTATAAGTGCATGGTAGCTGCATAGTAAGGTATATCAGTCTGCACCCAAACACATAAATGAGAGAACAAAGAATATTTAGTCCTCTCTTGCACTTTGTATGGAGTTGACAGTTGTTTGTTTGTTATTTGGTTTTTAGGAGCATTAGCAACTAAGGCCATATTGCTCCGGGATATGCGGTGGTCATTCCTTGACCTTTCCGCATCCTCTGTATTTGGTGGTGATGGGCTCGAACCCCGGCCTAATCAAGAAGCATGTGCTACACACTGCTGCTCCTTTCCACCTGGCTACGGTGGTGCCTGGAGTTGACAGATATGTTCCAAAAAGTCAACCTTTTATCAAATATGAGTCCCAAGAATTTTGTGTGTGACATTACTGGAATAGCATTTTGTTCAAGCCTTAATTCAGGTTCAGGATGAAGATTATGCTTACAACACACTAATTTGGATCGTATAAGTGCATGGTAGCTGCATAGTAAGGTATATCGGTCTGCACCCCAAATGCATAAATGAGAGAACAAAGAATATTTAGTCCTCTCTCTCAATTTGTATGGAGTTGACAGATATGTTCCAAAAAGGTCAACCTTTTATCAAATATGAGTCCCAAAAGCCTTGTGTCTGACATTACTGGAATAACATTTTGTCCAAGCCTTAATTTAGGTTCAGGATGAAGATTATGCTTACAATCAGAGTCGGCCCGAACAAAAGCGGGGCCCGGTGCAAACTTCACTTGCGGGGCCTTGATACAAATTTCGTACAACAAAATAATTTATTGCATTTTGATATTTATTATATTGCACAAATTGGTTTAGTAAGGATTACATGAAAATGATAAATAATTAAATTATTTTAATAAAATTAACATTTCAATCACAAAAAAATAATCTTTAATAAATCAAATAAGAAAAATAATTCTTCATATACTTATAAAATACAATTTGGTATGCGACTTAATTGAATAAGGTCACAATATGTGATTTTTGTTTCATTTTCTTACATGTTTTATAGCAAATTCATTGATAATATCATCATAATTTGGTTTTTGGCTATTTTGGATTCGATAGATAAAATGGCTAAGGATGTAAATCATTCTTGACTAATGCTAGATCTCAAGTAATTTATTATTATTTTCAATCTTGAGAAAGATCTTTCTGCAGATGCGATGGTAATTGGTAAGGTTAATATAATTTTCAGAACAGTAACAAAATTTGGATACAATTCAAATAAATTATTTTTCAGTAAATATTGTAATATTTGTAATATTGTGATCCTGGAAGGCAAAACTCGACGACAAATTTTGATTTCATTAAATAAATCAATGCAATCAATATCGTCTTGCAAGGTCACATTTAAGTCTTTCAACATTTAAGAAGATCATTTTCAATCAGTTTTTGAATATTATCCGAATTATATAAAAAACCATATGATGTCTCATGTTCGTGATAAATTTTGAATCTTTTCTTAAAAGAAATAATCGCACTATCGATTATGACTAGAAAATATTGAATTTTGAAATATTCTTTGCCTGATGAAATAGGCTGATCGGTTCCTTCATAACAAAATTGCTTTGTTTTTCATCCAGTTTTTTGATTCTTAAATTCAGATGTCACTTGTAATTCTTCAGCTATTTCCTTTGCGGTTATTAAAGAAGATTTGAATCCAGATTCACGATACTGTTCAAAAAAATTTAAAAGGCCTTTTAAATGTGAATTTGCAGTACCGATATCTATATTTGAATTTTGAAATATCTTGCTCACAATATTTACTTCATTCAGTATGTCATACCAAATGACCAAACTTAATAAAAATTCAAATGAAGTAAGTTATTTTCGATTGATTGGATTTCAGATTTCGTTTTCATGTCATTGGTATGTTCATAAAGGTATTTCAAAGCTAGATAAAATTGTGGTACTTGGTATGTTACAGATTTCACACTTCGAGGTGACATTCCCACCTCGTTTCTGACAGTGGTTTTGGAGTAAGATGTTTGACATGCTCTTTTAATATATCCCAGTGTATCACAGAACTTGCAAAAATATTATATATGCTTTGTAAAAGTCCCCAAAAAAAAACGAATTTGCAAGAGAAGATGATTTTGAAATGTCTCCAAGAACTAATTCAAATTATGAATTCCGCAGGGGCATATACTGTGCATTGGAATTCTTTTGCAGGATAAGTGCTTGCACACCGGGGTTCGAGCCCATCACCACCAAATATGGAGGATGCAGAAAGGTCAGGGAATGACCACCACATATCCCGGAGCAATATGGCCTTAGTTGCTAATGCTCCTAAAAACCAAATACAACAGCTTGTGCACACCTTCATATAAACCTCTCATATGAGCTCCATTATTGTACCTCTGGCCTCAACAGTTCCCTAATCTAATTCCTCCTTTTCTAATATGCTTTCAATTTTGGCTGATAACCCTTTTCCTGTCGAGTCTTACAGAACAATTTTATTTCAAAACAAATAAATTGTTCTTGTATACTCACATCACTTTCAGAGTTATCAACATTAACATATCTTAAAATAACAGATAATTGTTCTTGATGGCTTACATCTGGAGTGCAATCTAATAAAAATTGTGAAATACTTAGCTTTCTTAACTGTATTTATTATTTTCTTTCTAACTTTTTTAGCCAAAGCAGAAATCAGTTCATCTGGTATTCTATGAGATAAAATAGGAATCCGATGCTGATTCTACGCACCGATCCAAATGTTGTTTCATGATTGGGTCAAATCTTGCAAGTAATTCTATGAGACCTAAGAAGTTACCATTGTGCGGTTTATATAAAGCATTGCTACTGCCCCTTAACGCCAAATCATGCTCTGATAAATATAAATTTGCAGCCACTATTCGTTCAGAAACACATTTTAAACGCTGTGTTTTGTTTTTAATTATTTTTTCATGTTCTTTGTCAATAGTGTTTCCAAGTTTCAAATTCTTTTCAAGTTGTAACAATTTGTACATAGCTTGTAAATGATATTCTGATCTTTCATGACTTTGTAATCGCGAACTTAAATATACCCAATCGTTAAGTTAAACACAGAGAAGTGGTATTTGAAGAGAATAACTTACACGCATAGCACAATGTGGCATCTTTGTACTTTGAGGAGAGTAATCACCTTCGTTCTTGACGTTCGCCATTCGTTAATTTTCTTAAATAATAATTTTCAGAAAAACTTCTGTTATTTTTATCTTTCAGAAAATCATTGTTTTTTACTTGTCATGCCATTTTGTATGATAGCCATTCTAAATTTATCAGTTATAATTTGAGGCCAAGTACCAGGATCATTGATATCAACATTTTCTTCTTCGTCGCTTTGTTGATCCTCTTGAGGCTGCGGTCCTCGGAATAATTCATCTTGTTCTTTTTTCGACGTTGACAAAAAATCCTCCGTCTGTACATTTCCCTCTGCTTCACGATTATCTTCCCATTCTACAGTTTTTTTATCATCGCTTTCCTCTTCATTAGGATGAGATCTGGCTTTATGACGATCAGGATCGTTTTCGTGGATGTTGTACGGCGTAATTTCATTTCCGCGAGTTTGATCTTCCAGTAACTGTGAATTATGCGTTTCTTCAGTTTGTTGCAAATTTTCGATTTTTAAAAATTTTGCAAGGGAGTTCCTCTTTTTTTTCGTAATTTCTTCTCTCTTTCTTTTTTTTTCTTCAATTTATCAGAGCCACACATACTTTCTTCCTGCATCTCTGTCTCTGCTAGTCATGTTGTGAAATAGATACGAGTATGTTAGTTATTTTCACACCTCGCGAATTGCGACAAAAAATGTACGATGTACAATCAGCTGTCATAATATATATATATATATATATATATATATATATACAGGGTGATTCACTACCAGTGCAACAAACTTGCAGGAGGTGTAGAGGGCACAAAGACGAATCGGAATCACATAGCATTGCAGGGTCCCAAATGCCTTTGTCATGTGGTAGAGGACGTTGAACGGGAGGTTGCGTGAACAGCGATCCTGCTGGAAGTCAGCATTTGCGAACCGTTTCTGTTGAAGAAACCAAGTAGCAAAAGTCCTCCAGAGTGGATAATCCGCAGGCTCCAGTGATTGGACGCATTGCAGATGGTATGAACTCATTTGGTTTGTTGACAGTATCCTCCATACAGTCGATTGGGAAATACCCAATCGTTGGCCTATCGCTCAAGTACTTGATTTTTGCACGTGTGCACCTTCTGTGCACACGTGCAAAAATTGTATGATGAGGAGCACGCCTGTGCGGGAAACGTTCCTGGTACAAGTGCAGAGTGCACGCCCATTACAGTCCGCAGCTCCATACGCGAGGTGCATGTCGGCCAGTTCAACGTTTGAATACTCGTCCATCCTACTGCCTCGGGAACCGGTTTGCAAATGCTGACTTCCAGCGGGATCGCTGTTCACGCGACCTCCCGTTCAACGTCGTCTACTGCATGACGAAGGCATTTCGGACCCTGCAACGCTATGTGATTCCAATTTGTCTTTGTGCCCCCTACACCTCCTGCAAGTTTGTCGCACTGGTAGTGAATCACCCTGTATATATATTCATATTTGTGGGGAATATTTATTCGATAATTTCAAATGAAACTCCTATAAATTATTATATAATTATTATTTTTATTTGTAAGGAGAGATATTTTAAATATATTTGAAAGAAATATATTTTTCCGTGTTCTTTAGAGAATTCTTGGCGGGCATTCAGATAATGTTAATAACATGATTATTGACATTTTATTTCTTATGTATATTAAAAATATGGCCATTTTATGGTGATGTCGCTAAATTTTGCGACAGTATTAAAACAAAAAAAAAAATGAAATAATTTTTATTTTTCAAAATCAGTCAGCGGCGTTGGGGCCTTGTGTGCCCACACCGTTCGCACCTCCCTCGGGCCAGGTCTGCTTACAACACACTAATTTGGATCGTATAAGTGCACGGTAGCTGCGTAGTAAGTTATATCGGTCTGCACCCCAATGCATAAATGAGAGAACAAAGAATATTTAGTCCTCTCTCTCAATTTGTATGGAGTTGAGTTTGTATGTTCCAAATTTGTATGATCCGAAAAAGTCAACTCAATTTGTATGTTCCAAAAAGGTCAACTTTTTATCAAATACATTTATCAGTTATCCCAAGAACTTTGTGTCCGACATTACTGGAATAGTGTTTTTTCCAAGGTTTAATTCAGGTTCAGAATGAAGAGTATGCTTATGACAAAAGTGTATTCAAACAGTCTTCTGCGGCGAGAACACGAATCCATTAGTAAATGCCCAGGAATTAAAGCGATCGAATGCTTGTTGTATTTGTCTTTCAATAACTCTTATGTTGCATGACTGGGAAAATATACTAAAGTCATCAACATGGAGGGTGCTGTTTACAGTTAGAGGAAGTTCTGTGATGAAATTTACTTTGATGCGAAAAGTATGACACTTAATACTGATCCTTGCAGTACTCCCTCCTCGTGGCAAAAGGGACGAGAGAGTGAGGTTCCTACATGAACTTGGAAGGACAGTTTGGCTAGAAAAGTTTTTAATAAAAATGGGGAGATGCCCTCTAAGACCGAAGTTATGCAAATCTTTTAAGATGCCAAATCTCCAATTTGTGTCATATGCTTTCTCCATATTAAAGAATACAGATACAAGTTGTTCATGTTTTAGGAAAGCATCCCAGGTGGATGAATGTTTCCAGTCTACTGAAATGGTTCAGAGTGGACCCGGTTCCTTCGGAAGCACTGGATGCTGGAGAGAAGGTCATTTGATTCTAAATACCATATTAAACGAAAATTAGCCATTCTCTCCAGGATTTTGCACAGACATCTAGTCAGAGAGATAAGACAATTAGTAGAGATTTTAGGATCCTTTCCTAGCTACACAATGGCAAGAATGGTTGGTATCTGCCAGGCATTTGGAAACTGCTCTTCAATATGTGTTCTGTCATATAAAAGGAGCAGGTGTTCCACAGATGGTGAAAGGTACTTAATCATTTCATAATGGATGCCATCTGGTCTAACAGAACTTGCCTTAGAAAGGGTGAGAGCTCTTTTTAGTTCCTGCATAGTGAATGGCTCATTGTAGGGACAAAGGCCCTTTGGTATGAAATGTAGTGCCTGTTTTTTACTTTTATGTTTTATGACTAAGAACTATGGGGAATAGGAGGATATCGCAGAGATGTTTGAAAATGTTTCCCCAAGAGCATTGGCTATTGCAGTTAGCTCTGCAATAGTCCATTCATTATATTCTAGGTTTGATGAAGGGTGGGATGTATATTTTCCCTTCATTTTCCGAATTTTATCCCAGCCACCTTAGTACTGGTAGACTGGGTAATAGATGATGATGAGATGTGGTAGGATTTTTAGCATTAGCATTAGTAGAGGCATTTGATGCAAGAAAGCAAGCTTATGCAGCATCAGCCAAAAAAAAAAAAAAAAACCCACTTCCACTTCACTCCTCTGTTCGTTCAAAATACCTGTCCAGCTGAGCCTTTAACTTATTTAGGCTATCAACCTCCACCACAAGGGATGGCAGTCTGTTCCACCAACCAACCACCCGCTGGCTAAAGGCAAATTTCCGCACGTCTATCCTACATCTGTCTTTCCTCAATTTGAATTTATGCCCTCTCAGGTGATTTTTCTGAGCTAGAGGAAGAATCCCATCAGCATTGAGCATGCTTAAACCATTCAAGGCTTTATACACCTCTATCAGATCACCTCGCTGGTGCCTAGTCTCCAGACACTGTAATTTGCAAAACTTAAGCCTTTCTTCGTAAGAGCACCCCTTTGTTCCATTCACTAATCTTGTTGCCCTTCTCTGTACTCGTTCCAGCAGCTCTACATCCTTCTTGAAATGAGGCCTCCAGACCTGTATACAGTACTCTAGGTGTGGCCTGACCATTGCCTTGTACAATGGAATAATCACCTCCTTATCCCTGCTGGAAAAATTCCTGTATATCATTGACAATACTCCATGAGCTACTCTTGCAGCCCGTCTGCACTGCTCAGAGAACTTCATATCTGCCTGCACAACCACCCCCAAGTCCCTTTCATTCTCTACCACTGCCAGTGTTGTACCACAGAGTTGATACGTTGCTCTGGGGTTGCTGTTTCCCATGTGTAGTACTTTACATTTGTCAATGTTAAACTTCATTTGCCACCTCTCAGCCCATCTGCTCAACCTTTCCAGATCCTGTTGCAGCAGTGTAGTGTCAGTAGTGTCCTTGACAACCCTGCCAACCTTTGTATCATCTGCAAACTTGGACATTAAGCTTGATATACCATCATCAATATCATTTATAAATACAGAAAACAATAATGGACCCAACACTGAGCCCTGAGGGACTGCACTAATAACATTAGTCCACGATGAGCAGTGTCCATTGATTACCACTCTCTGTCTTCTCCCACTCAACCACCCCTTTATCCATAGCAGCAATTTGCCTCCAATGTCACACTGCTCCAATTTGTGTAGCAGTCTTCCATGTGCAACAGTATCAAAAGCCTTTCTAAGATCCAAGTATATAATATCAAAGTTATTCCCTGCATCCAGTTCTTTTGTGACTGCATCATAGTATCCAATCAAGTTGGTCAGGCAAGACTTCCCCTTAACAAAACCATGCTGTGTCTGAGCTATAACTGAAGTCTTGTCTAAATGATCCTGCAGTGCTTCTTTAACCAGTGCCTCCATTAATTTTCCTGGAACAGAAGTTAAGCTCACAGGTCTATAGTTACTTGTGTCAGCCTTTGATCCTCCTTTGTGAATTGGGGTCACATTTGCACATTTCCAGTCTATGGCTACCTCCCCTGAGTCCAAGGAAGCTCTCATAATTATGGCTAAGGGTTTGCTTACTTCCTTTGCTGCCTCCTTTAATATAACTGGATAGATCCCATCCACCCCGGGTGCCTTTCTTGTGTTTATCTTCAACAGTTTCTCCTCCACTTTACTCCCAGTTATTTCAAGATTCTGTAGCTTACTGCTAGAGTTGAATACACCTCTGGCATTCCCCTTGCTGAATAACTGCTCATGTGTGAATGTCGATGCAAAATATTCATTTAGTTTGTTAGCTACCTGAGCAGGATCATCAACAGTTGACCCATCAATATCAAGTGGATTAATCTGATTCATCCCCTTCCTTCTAGAGTTTACATAAGTAAAGAACTCTTTGCTGTTTTTCTTTGCATCCCTTGCCAAGGATTTCTCGTAATCTGCCTTCGCCTGCCTAACCTCCTTTGTAACTTGGTTGCATATCAACTTGTATCTATCATAGGCTTCTGTGTCATGTGTTAATTTGTATGTAGCCCATGCATTTTTCTTCTCTGCCATATGCCTCATTAGTTCATCTGACATCCATTTTGGCCTAAACCTTGAACAATATTTCTTAGTTGGTATGTAAAGCCTAGTAGCTTCCAAGATACGTTCTTTGAATGCTTCCCATTTTGAATTTGCTGTTGGTAACATCATCAGTTGGTCCCACTGTATAGAATTTAAATACTGTCTCAGTCCATCGTAGTCGCCTTTACGGAAGCAATAACCCTTCCCTTTACCCCTAATGATTTCTTCAGAATATCCCCCACGCTTTGTTTTGAGCCTTTTATTGCTACTGTTCATTATGAATTCCACCATGGTTTGGGAAAAGTGGAAACTGGGTAGATGTTTTCAGAATGGCATTCTGCTTGGATGATATTTTTGTGATGTATGTGACTCTGCATCATTGATAGGCTCCTGACTGACTGCAGTGATGTCAAACTCTGACAGATAGTGAAAGGCATTCCAGTCAGCCTGATCAATCTTCCACTGCAGTAACCTAAAAGGAAGACATGGTCTCCCACTGTATAAACAGGTTATCACAGACAAATAGTGATCACTTCCATATGGGTTCTCCTCCACTTCCCAAGTGAGTGAAGAGACTAGAGAAGTGGAGCAGATAGAAAGATCAATAGCATACAGGTAGGCATGTAGAAGAAGGGAAATATTTAGAAGGGAAAGGTCATTGTTAGTGAGCATATACTCTATGACATGTCCTCTTCCATTAATGTCACACTACTCCATAGGGTGTTATGTCCATTGTAATCCCCAAGAATAAGGACAGGGAATGGCAACTGCACTATAAGGTCATCAAGGTTTGTCTGGGAGATGTCACCCCTAGGTGGCAAGTAAACGGAACAGACTGTTAATGAAAACCCAACTGTAAGGCAAATCGCTATTGCTTCTAAGTTAGTGGAAAGCGGCTAAGGTTGTAATGGGGTCTGGTTGCCCACAAGGATTGCAACTCCTTCATGGGCAGGTCCATCCCCAGTTCTGTCTGGCGCCTCCGTAGCCAGGTAGGCAGGAGCAGCAGCGCTTAGCACACGCTTCTTGATTAGACAGGGGTTCGAGCCTGTGACCACCAAATACGGAGGATGCGGAAAGGTCAGAGGAATGACCACTGCATAACCTTGGAGCAATATAGCCTTAGTTGCTAATGCTCCTAAAAACCAAATAACGACAACCAGGTCTGTCCTTACATATGATATTAGTATTATGAATTGATGGGTTTTCGTTAACCTTATTTAGCCAGAATCCGTGACAATTCCACTGTGGGAATTTAGCCATTTGGGCTTGGCGGGTCTATCAGGCAGCTTCAAGGTGCTGAGGGCTTACTTTTCTCAGTCTTGGAATTATCTCTTTTGATGAAGTATGGATGCAGTCCTGTTTCCATTTCCTCCTCCACAAAGAGTTCCAAGACTGTTTCATCAAGCATCCATTTTTTTTTTGAGAACTAGGATGTATGTCAGGTTTCTTATTCTTTTCTCTGGCAATTTCTTTTGTTACTGGTAGCGTATTAGGAGGTAAGGATATAGGAGTGGCAGCTGATTGATCTTTCTATGCAGGTTTTATTAAACTTAGCAGGTAGCATGCGATGGGAGTGAATGACTCTTTTGCTGGTATGGTCATTTTGGTCTGAGTTCAAGTAGAACATCTCCCTGCTACCCTCTGAGTGTAGGTGGATTTATTTTCATTCATAGGTTTCACCACTTTTCTTGCCTCTTGATATGATATGTTCAGCTCTGTCTTATGTCTTTGTATTTCTTTTTTTTTCTTACACCTCTGGCATGCTTGTGAGTGTGCAGGGCGTACTTCTTGGCAGTTAATTCAGGTGGGTTTTGTGGCTGAATATGATGTAGTTCTGTAGTCCTTTGCAGCACATTGAGTGCATGCAAGGGGTCCATGACAGGCCATTTGTGAGTGTCCATATTTCTGACACTTAAAGCAGCTCAATGGATTTGGGACATATGGATGCACAGACAGTTGATATAGCCAGCTTTGATCTCATTAGGAGACGTCGGTGAGGATGATGTTTCTAGTGGGAATAAGTATTGCTCAAAACATCAAAGGCAGATATTGTTGGGATATCAGAGATGTGGTGTCACACAGATATAAGGAATGCAGAACTGGAATTTGGGGAGTACAATGTGTACAGAAATGCTATTAGTTAAGAAACACATAAAATTCAAGGAAGTGAAGCTAGTCGACATCACTGGACAGTGCAGTGTCGAGTCAGTTTGGTGTGACATAAGAATTGGGAGATCAAAATTGAGAGTAGGAGTGTGCTATAGGCCTAATGACTCTGATGAGTATAATAAGAAACTGTACAGGGAAATAGAGTGGGCCAGTAAATCAGAGAGTCTCATAATGGGGGATTTAATTTCCCAGATATTGACTGGAATTTGTGGGTTGGTCACTCACACACTAGCAAGGCTTTCGTGGATTTATTGGATGAGTGTTTTCTACATCAGCATGTTCGGGAGGCAAATAGAGGGAGTAATACTCTTGATCTGATTATCAGTAGTGATTCTTCATGCATTAAGAATCTGCAGATAAAGGAACCACTAGGTGGCAGTGATCATAGTGTGCTGAAGTGGGATTTACTCAAAGAGGTAACTACCATCAGGGGTAAAGGGAAGGGTTTTTGCTTTCATAAAGGCGACTACAATGGTCTGAGACAGTATTTAAATTCTATACAGTGGGACCAACTGATGATGTTACCAACAGCAAATTCAAAATGGGAAGCATTCAAAGAACTTACCTTGGAAGCTACTAGGCTTTACATACCAACTAAGAAATATTGTTCAATGTTTAGGCCTAAATGGATGTCAGATGAACTAAGGAGACATATGGCAGAGAAGAAAAATGCATGGGATACATATATATATATTAAAGTGTGTCACAGAAGCCTATGATAGGCTTCTGTGACACACTGTTACAGACACACTGTTACAGACAAATATATATGATATATATATTTGTCTGTAACCAAGTTACAAAGGAGGTTAGGCAGGCGAAGGCAGATTACGAGAAATCTATGGCAAAGGATGCAAAGAAAAACAGCAAAGAGTTCTTTACTTGTGTAAACTCTAGAAGGAAAGGGATGAATCAGATTGGTCCACTGGATGTTGATGGTTCAACAGTTGAGGATCCTGCTCAGGTGGCTAACAAACTACATGAATATTTTGCATCGATATTCACACATGAGGAGTTATTCAGCGAGGGGAATGCCAGAGGTGTATTCAGCTCTGGCTGTAAGCTAGATAATCTTGTAATAACTAAGAGTAAAGTGGAGGAGAAATTGTTGAAGATAAACACAAGAAAGGCACCCGTGGTGGATGGGATCTATCCAGCTGTATTAAAGGAGACACCAAAGGAAGTAAGCAAACCCTTAGCCATAATTATGAGAGCTTCCTTGGACTCAGGGGAGGTACCCATGGACTGGAAATGTGCAAATGTGACCCCAATTCACAAAGGAGGATCAAAGGCTGACACAAGTAATTATAGACCTGTGAGTTTAACTTCTGTTCCAGGAAAATTAATGGAGGCACTGGTTAAAGAAGCACTGCAGGATCATCTAGACAAGACATCAGTTATAGCTCGGACACAGTATGGTTTTATTAAGGGAAAGGCTTGCCTGACCAATTTGATTGGATACTATGATGCAGTCACAAAAGAACTAGATGCAATCCCCAAGGTCTTGCCTAGAAATCGGAGCGCCATCAATGATAAGCATAGGAGCAGAAGAAGAAGAATTCTTATTGCGAGATATAAGACAGGAATGAGTTTTAGAAGGATTGAAATTAAGTTATCTTTACTCTGGAGATCAACATTAAGGAATTGGTAGTGGATATTGGAGAAGTAAGCTGTTTGGGGAAAGCAGTACAGCACACTGATGACACCATTCTCAAACCGAATGGTGTCATCAGCAACAATATGGATAGAATTTCTGGTTAATGGAAGAAGGTCATTAATATACAAGAGGAAAAGAGTGGGAAAAAGAACTGAATCTTGGGGAACACCAACATTAGTGGTGAAGTTAGAAGACAGAGCTGTCTACCATTAACCAGTGAGTGATCAGAGATAAAACTGGATACCCAATTACAAAAAACATCTGGCAAACTATAGGATGGATCGAAGCTTATTTAGAAGCCCTTTAAGCCAAACACGAATGAAAGCCTTGGAGATGTCAAGAGCAACTGTTTGTGTTTCACCCAACTTTTTCCACCGAATTTGTCCATAAACGGGTAACATAAGCCAGAATATCACCAGTGAATTGACACTGATGGAATCCATACTGGCAATCATTGATCAGATGGAATGTTTCTAGATAGTTTGAGTTGGCAGTTAATTGATTTCTCCATTACTTTAGAAAGAGTAGAAGTATTTGCAATTGGACGATAATTGGATGGGAGGGATTTGTCAGCCTTTTTAGGAACAGGCTGGATATGAACAAATTTCGAAGCTGAAAGAAAAATACCTTTGAAATAAGGAAGAAAAAAGCAGCCAATAACAAAAGTAAGTTCAGTAGCTCAGGTTTTGACCATCAGGACCTGGAGCTTTCTTAGCATCAGATTCGTCAAAATTCTTCTGACATCCTATTGGCGGAAGACCACAAGAGGCATTGAATGGAGTGTACTGGGAATGGTGGGAGGTGATTTACCAAGATCATCAATACATGAGTTGGAAGGAAAATAGGATGCTAGCAGGTCAGCTTTATCTTTGACTAATGTGGCAACAGAACCATCTTGTTTTGACAGAAGTGGGAACAGAGATGGGCAAAAATTGCAGCCAATAGTTTTGGCAAGAGACCAGAATGGTCAGCTACCATTGGGCAAGAAACAAGTTTTCTTCTCTTAGCCTGTTCGTAATCTAGTTTGGACTGATTAATTACTGCTTTACAAAGTATAAATGATGCTTAATAATAATTTTTATTATTACGCTATGTCGCTTATAAAAATGCAGTACAGTACTGGAAATATTTTATAATAAAAATTCAGAAATATATGATTTCATAGAATATAGGCTTAATGGTTTGCTTTAAAAATATGTTGAAAGTGGTTCGCTTAAAAAAAATTTACATTGAAAGGGGTTTGCGAGTCAAAAAAGGTTGGAAACTGCTGCTCTAGAATATATTAAATGTCATAGTTTTCCTCTAGAATATATTAAAGAAAACCAAAAAATGGATTTTGAAGAAAGCAGCCTAATTATCTGTTAGATAGTTTCAAGTTACCACTGGATAAAAAGTGTTCAATTTTCCTAGATTGTTGAGTTGCAACATGTTTATAATATGATGCACAATGAAAAATGTCTACCATATCACGTCACCAGCAGGCAATTCTTGAGCACTGCCAGTATTCTTCATTGTGAATAACATGTTAATATATAATTTAGATATTCTATGCTTTTTTATTTTTATTATTATTATTATTTTTTTAAAATAGAGGGAAAAAAACGTGTGACTTTTGAGAATGAATCAGCTCTAATGCTAATGGTTTTTTTTTTTTTTTTTTTTTTTTTTTTTCAGGCTGTTATAAGGACAAATCCAGGAACTGATGAGGTATGCTTCAGGACTAAAAATTAAGTTTAACTATAAAAATATATGTATTCATGATGTAATATGATACTTCAATTCAGCTCATTTCAATGCCACCTTAGCAACCTTCACCAAGTTCAGCACTCAACCACCACAGTTCCTCAACCTCCTCCTCCAGAATCTATGAGAAATGAGCATTGGTATTAAATTTTAATGGTTGTGGCCTGATATGATGGTCAGACTCCAGAGGTTCGCTCATTGACTTATCATTTCAGTCCTGTCAAGATGGGAGAAACTGGCAAACTATTGTCTTATTGTTAGCATTAGTAGAGGCATATGATGCAAGAAAGCAAGCTTATACAGCATCAGCCAAAAAAAAAAAAAAAAACCTCAATTGACCCATCCATTTGCTCCAAACATTTGTCCAGTTCTTCCTTGAATATGGAAGTTTAATCCAACAATCAACCACCTGCTGGCTGAAGGAAAATTTTGACACATCTATTCTACAACTGTCTTTACTCAATTTGAATTTATGCTCCCCCAGGTGTATAATCTGAGCAAGAGGAAGAATCCAATCAGCATTGACCTTGCTCAAACCATTCAAGGTCTTATACATCTCAGTCAGATCACCTTACAAGTGCCTAATTTGTGAGGCACTTATTCAATAAACATTTGCCCTTCATGGACAAATGCCCTTTATCCATAGCAGCAACTTGGCCTTAATGCCACACCACTCCAATTTGTACAGTAGGCTTCCATGTGCAATAGTATATCAAAATATTATATCAAAATTTATTTTTTGCCTCCACTTCCTTTGCATCATAGTATCCAATTACATTGGTCAGACAAGATTTCCTCTTAGGAAAGCAATGCTAACTACATGCGCAGTCTTATCTGCAGAATCCTGCAATGCTTCTTTAACCAGTAACTCCATTATTTCTCCCGGTTAGAAGTTAAACTAACAGGCCTGCAATTTCTCATGTCACTTTTTTATCCCCCTTTGTGAATTGGGTATATATTTGCACATCTCCAGTCTGTGGGGACCTTCTCTGATTCCAAGGATGTTCTCATAATTATGGCTAAGGGTTGCTTACTTAATTTGATGCCTCTTTTAATATAACTGGATAGGTCCCATACACCCCAGGTGCCTTTCTTATGTTTAACTTCAACAATCTCTCCTACATTTTGCTCTCAGTTATTATAAAAAATCATTAGGCTCCCTGTTAGAGTTTGATAAACTTCTGGCCTTCACTTCCCTACAGAATTCCTCAATTGTGAATGTAGATGCAAAATACCCATTTAGTTTGTTAGCTACTCCAGCAGGATTATCAACATTCGGACCATCAATTTTCAAGTAGACAGATCTGATTCATCCCCTTCCTTCTAAATGTTACATAAGTAAAGAAGTCTTTGATGGTTTTATTTGCATCCTTTGCTAAAGATTTCTCATAATCTGCCTTTGCCTGCCTAACCTCCTTTGTGACTTAATTACAGACTAGCTTATATCTACTGTAGCGTTCAGTGTCTTTTATCCGAAGATTCTTAATGCATGAATAATCACTGTTGATAATCAGATCAAGAGTATTACTTCCTCTGGTTGCTTTTGAACATGCTGATGTAGAAAACAATCATTCAATAAATCCACAAAAGTCTTGCTAATGTGTGTGTGTGTGTGTGTGTGTGAGTGACCAACCCATAAGTTCCAGTCAATATCTGGGAAGTTAAAATAACCTATTATAAGCCATTCTGATTTACTGGCCCATTCTATTTCTCTGTACAGTTGTGTTGTACTCATCAGAGTCATTAGGCTTCTAACCCACTAGTACCCTCATTTTTGCTTTCCCATTCTTACATCATATAAGGCACTGCTTATATCTGTTTGACACCATTTGTCTGATATCCCGACAATGTTAGCCTTTGACATCTTGATCAGCACTTCAAATTCATCAAAATTATTTACTATACTTCTAGTATTGGTGTACATGCAAGTATACACGCACCTGTTTTAATCTTATTTACCCTAACACAGCCCATGTATTTATTTGTTCCATGATGACTCCCAGAGTCCTTGTAATCTCCAGCACCCTGCTTTCCAGGCTGTTGCTCATTCCAATAGAAGCAGTGCAAGAATCACTTTCACCTCTGTCAGTGGCTATTGTTAATCTATTAGTCTGTGCATCCCCCAAGCTATTAGTTTTCCGACGCACCTAACACTGCCTCGATAGCATCAGCAAATATTCTTGCACCCTTTCTATTTAAGTGTATCCCATCCCTGCAGAAGCAGTCTCTCCTGTTAACAAGCACAGACCAGGCTGAGAAAAATTCTATCCCTTGAGCCTTTCACAATCTTTCCAGGGCCAAATTGATTGACAAGGCTCTCATCATATACTCCCTCCTGTCGTGTCTGGGCAGAATTGCAGACATCTTTAAATTAACCCTAACTCATGGATTTTTTTCTTGGTAAATGTTTAACTTAATGGCTTTCTGCGTAAATGTTTAACTAAATGGCTTTCTGCGTAAATGTTTAACTAAATGGCTTTCTGGGTAAATGTTTAACTAATAGAACAGTGACAACCTCTAATAAGTCCAGTTAGAGAAAAGGTTAGAAATGGTGAGAAAAGCCATATAAGCACTTTTCAAAGTTACCAAATTTGAAAAGTACAAGCAGTTGTTAGTGAGAAGCTGACTGGCATCTGGATACAGGGTCATGATCCAAAAGAAGTTTTGAAAAAAGGCAAATTAATGAACTCAAGGAAAATAATTTGGCATTTTAGCAATTCTTCACTTTCTGGTGGAGCCTTGGAAATTCTCTTGACAGTCAAGTCTAGAGAATTTACAAACTTTTGAATTTATAGACAATGGCCTTGAAACAAAGTTAGGGCCATTTTTATGAAAAAAAATTTGACTCAAGATTTCTGAAAAGGGCAAAAATCTGGTTAGTTAATGTTTGAAAGCATATAACTGGTAAAATTCATATCATTCAATCTTAAAAAAATTCATACTCTCCTGCTTACTTGCTTAATCTCCAGCTTTTCAAAAGTTAAAATATGGCAGCTATGCTTTAGTGATTCTTTTATTCATATTAGACTTAGAGCTTGTGCTGATTGCCATGTGTATAAGAAATCAGTATCTTTATTTTTTCTTAAGCATGCTTTGGTCTGTCTGTATTATCTTATTGAACCATCATCATCATACCATGCATTATGAACTGCTGCTGTATAATGTATTTTTACCTTCTGTCTGGCTTTTCTCTCTTGCCTCATAATGTTAATTACCAAGATTTTGTGATTCCAGGTCCATTTGTAAGGGGTGTGCGTGTGTGTGTGTGGGGGGGGGGGGGTAAAGTGTAATTTATAATCAATAATTTTAATTTGCAAACTAAGAAGTAAAATGCCTATTTATTTCTGTTGCATGTTTTGAAACCGAATAATAACAGAGTGATTAACTGACATTTTAATTTTCCTATAACTTTTCCATTTTATTTATTGCTAAGATGATTAATTCATTAACATTAAATATAATTAATTCAGAAGTAATTTGTCTAAATAATATTTTGAATGTTGTTAGACTTTGCTGATAATTGACTTGGAATTTTAGAATTTTTCTGGAAGCATCATAAGTGAACAAGTTTCTAGTACTTAAATCATGAAAACAGTAGTTTTATTTTTAGGAAATTTTTGAATTGGCCAATTTTATCATTGACGGCCTCTTAGGACATGCTGAAACACTTATGGAAAGCCAGGCAAGCCTTTTTTTTAATTCTCTTTATAACTTTTTAAAATGTTTTTAATAGAAATTTTGGTCTAGATTCAGTATTGGGTATCCCTTCAAGACTGACAGCGATACGGCTGTGATTGATGGGTGCTGATTCCGCCCAGTTTCACGTGATCTCCTTAACATGCGAAAACATGTGGCAAGGGTGACATGCACTGCGTGCCACCCGTGTCATGTACCTACTAGTACTGGAAACACGAGGCACACTTTTTTTAATTAGAAAAAAGAAAATGGTGTTTATTGTTATTGTTCTCGGCTGAATAATTCCAGGGGGTGTGGGAAAAATTTTAAAAATTAAAAAATAAAGTGATTTAGCTCCCTGATTGGCTGATTATGATTGCGTCATTCCCAGGCTCACGTGGCTCTGGCAGTCAGCACGTAGTAAAATTCACATTTTGGTCAGTGCTTGATTTGTGCGGGTATCCTGTTACTTGCTACCGTGAAATCTCCTTTGTCACAGGTATTTTTTCTTGTATATTTTTTTGTTTCTTTCCATTCAACTCTAGAGAAAATGTAATGAATAGTGTGCAAATGTTTGGGTGTTTGAAAAATGAAGGTTGCAAAAGTTTGATTGAATGGTGCCAGAAAATGAATTTTGATTTCATGTGAGTACAAATGTTCTTGGTGTGAATGGAAAATGAGATTGGGCGAGCAGAAGGATCGTTCGGATGGTTTTGAGTGGGTTTGCTGATCAAAAGGGGCCAGTCCTCATTATTGTAAGAGATCTGTGCGAAAGGGGTCGTGGTTCTCCTTCAGCAAGCTCAGTATAATCAACGTGCTCCTTCTAATCTATTATTGGATTGTGAAGGTGTTCATCGATTGCATTATGAATGAGCTTGGTGTCGGGTCCGCGACAGTGAGTGACTGGAGGAGTTTATGAAGAGAAGTTTGTGTGGAAGTGTGCCAGAGAGAAAGAGGTATGATAGGAGGAGTGAATGTTATTGTTGAGATAGATGAGAGCAAGTTCGATAAAAGGAAGTATAATAGAGGTAAAAGAGTGAATGGGAAATGGGTGTTTGGTGGGGTTGAACGGGATACAAGAAAGTGTTTTTTCCAGGTCGTTGAAAATAGGACTAAAGATGTTCTCCTAGACATCATTAAGACTTTCATATATCCCGGTATCACCATAGTATCGGACTGTTGGAAGTCATATGATTGTCTGGGAGATGAAGGGTTTCAACATCTCACTGTAAACCACTCGATTCATTTCAGCAACCTGGAAACAGGGGCAAACACTAACACAATCAAGGGAACATGGAGCACCATTAAATGGCAACTGTCATTAAGCAAAGTCAATGATCAGTTTGACTCCTACCTCGGAGAGTATATGTGGCAAAGGAAACATTCTAACAGCAGCGATTTAACCAAGGAATTTTTAAAAGCTGTCAGCATAATGTATCAACCTGAAACAGAGGATTGAACGAGGACACCCGACCAATGAGGTGAGTGGTTTTTCTTTGTCTCAGTTCAATCTCATTGTTAAAGGTAGTTAAATAGCATAGAAAAATGTTGATTTGCCATTTCTTTTCTTTTGTGAAATTTCCCCTTAAATTACCTTTTCCCCTTTTCTTTTCTTTTTGTTCTTTTCAGCCTTTCTCATTGTTAAAGCTCATAAAATAGCATAGAAAAACATGCATTTATATTTTTTAAAAATATTGATTTGCCATTCCCTTTCTTTAGTTAAATTATCCTTTCCCCTTTCCTTTTTCTTCTTTTCAGCCTTTCTCATTGTTAATGCTCATAAAATAGCATAGAAAAACGTGCATTTTTGTTTGTTTCTTTTTCTTAAAATTGTCGATTTGCCATTCCTTTTCTTTCGTGAAATGTCCTTTTAAATTTCCTTTTCCTCTTTTCTTGAATATGGCTATCCGACGTATTTAAATTTCACATGACATTTTGTGATCCCCGAAAAATGTGCATTTTTGTTACTTGAATTTTTAAAATTATCAGATTTATCCTTTGTTTTCAGCAGTCATATTTGTTGCTCTGCCACGTGCCATCCATGTGTCACTTGACATCTGCCCGGCGAGGAGGGGAGGGGAACACAGTGAGTGGGTGGAGTCACAACCCGTCATTCACTGCTTTCTTCCTCCTCTCTTCGCCGCCATTTTGAAAGGGATACCCGTTACTGAATATCTACTGAAATTTTATATTTTTAAGGATAACATTTTTAATAGAGGAATTTATTTTTAATATTTAATTAAACTTTATTGTAAAGGTGTGTACTGTACAAGGAAATACCTATCTAGACAACACGCTTCATGAGGTATGGCAAGGGGTATGCAATATAAAAAATGAAGGAAATGTGAGGTATAATGTGTATATAAGATATTTGATAAAGTCTCCTTTATTTATTTCTGAACCCTATAAGCTGCAAGCTAAGAACCAAATGCGTATCTATTAATACTGTTTTATATCTTGTTATAATTTTTGTAACAAAGTAATAAAAAATCAGTAATTTGATTTTCCTATGAACTTACCAGTCTATACAAATTTTATACACAATTTTGTGATTATGTATAAAAAAAAATTATGTATATGTTGATAAATGTGTAAATTCACTAGGCCAGGTACTAGGTGTCTTGAACAATTTATCTGGAACACAGGCAAAGACACTGTATGTAATTCATCAGACAGACACTGAATAAAAGATTGTTTATGTTGTATGCAGTCGGTATTCTTTTAATATGCATGTGTTATAATTGAAGGCTAACTTTTGGGCCAGCTAATATCTTGAGTTTGCATTCTTCTCAGCATAGTCTGTGCGTGTTAACAGGAGAGATTGCTTCTACAGGGATGGGATACACTTAAATAGAAGGGGTGCAAGAATATTTTCAGATGCTATCAAGGCAATGTTAAGTGGGTCAGAAAACTGCAGGCTTGGGGGGGATTTCCAGACTAATAGATTAACAGTAGCCACAGGCAGAGGTGGAAATGATTCTTGCACTGCTTCTATTGGAATGAGCAGCAGCCTGGAAAACAAGATGCAGGAGATTTCAGAGACTGCTGGGGTCATGAAACAAGTAAATACATGGGTGGTGGTAGAGTAACTAAGAGTAAGAACAGGTGCATATATACTTTCATGTACACCAATACTAGTAGCATAGTAAATAATTTTGATGAATTTGAAGTGCTGATCAAGATGTCAAAGGTGAACATTGTTGGGATATCACAGACGTGGTACCACTCAGATATAAGGGATGCAGAATTTGGAATTTGGTGAGTACAATGTGTACAGAAAGGATAGACAAGATAGAAAGGGAGGAGTGGTTATGCTGTTAGTTAAGAAACACACAAAATCTAAGGAAGTGCAACCTATTGATATGGGTGGACAGTGCAATGCTCAGTCAATGTGTGACATAAGCACTGAGAAAGCAAAAATGAGGGTAGGAGTTTGTTATAGGCCTAATGACTCTGATGAGTACAATGAACAATTGTACAGAGAAATAGAGTGGGCCAGTAAATCAATGTCTTATAATGGGGAATTTTAGGTTTCCAGATACAGACTGAAACTTATGGGTTGGTCACTCGCACACTAGCAAGGCTTTTGTATATTTTTGGATGATTGTGTTCTACAGCAGCATGTTAGAGAGGCAACAAGAGGGACTAACACTGCTGATGTGATTATCAGCTGTGATTAATCATGCATTAAGAATTTACAGATAAAGGAACCACTAGGTGGCAGTGATCAGATTGCACTGATGTAGGATTTACTTAAAGATATAACTACCATCAGGGTAAAGGGAAGGGTTTTTGCTTTCGTAAAGTTCGACACATACAAATCTTGACTACAGTGGTCGCAGATATTTTTTAAGTTCTGTACAGTGGGACCAACTGATGATGTTACCAATAGCAAATTTTAAATGGGAAGCATTCAAGGAAGTAATTTTGGAAATACTAGACTTTTTATTCCAATTAAGAAATACTGCTCTAAGTTTAGGCCAAAATGGATTTCAGATGAACTAATGAGACTTGTGGCAGAGAAGAAAAATGCATGGGATGCACATAAATTGTCAGGTGACACAGAAGCCTGACAAGTACTGCATATGGATAGCAGTAACCCCAGAGAAATGTACCAACTATGTGATGTTACACTCAGAGTAGTGGAGAAAGAAAGAGACCTTGGGGTAATTCTGCAGTCAGATATGGAGTTTTCTGAGCAGTGCAGACAGGCGGCCAGAGTAGGTCATGGGGTCTTGTCAATGTTATACAGGAATTTTGTGAGCAGGGATAAGGAGGTGATTATCCTCTTGCATAAGGTAGTGGCCAGGCCACTGCCTTATACGCCACACCTTGAGTATTGGGTATAGATCTGGAAGCCTCATTTTAGTAAGGATGTAGAGTTGCTAGAATGAGTACAGAGAAGGGCAACAAGACTGGTGAAAGGAACAAAGTGGGTGCTCTTATGAAGAAAGGCTTAAGTTCTGCAAATGGCAGTTTCTGGAGACTAAGCACCTGCGAGGCAAACTGATTGAGGTGTATAAGGCCTTGAATGGATTGAGCCGGCTCAATGCTGATGAAATTTTTCCTCTTGCTCAGATTACAAACCCGAGGGGGCATAGATTCAAGCTGAGGAAAGATAGTTGTAAAATAGATGTGCGGAAGTTTGCCTTTAGCTAGTGGGTAGTTGATTGCCGGAACAAACTTCCATCTGTTGTTGTGGAAGTTGATAGCTTAAATAAATTCAAGGCAGAATTAGACAAACATTTGGAATGAATGGATCAGTGAAATAAGAAGGAGGTTTTTTTTTTTTTTTTTTTTTTCATTTTGGCTGATGCTGTATAAGCTTGCTTTCTTGCGTCATTTGCCTCTACTAATGCTAATCATGAACATTGGCCAGTTAACATCTTATGCATTAGTTTATCATACTTTATCTTTTACAGATAGAGCTGGAGTACCTAAAATTTCATCAGTTAGCCGTCTTCCACTCTGCATGCGAAACCATCAGTTTTTAATTATAAGTGACATCATTACATTTTATTTTGTTGTCAAATAATATTCCTAGTAATTGCGTGTCTGAGAAAATTGCCCACTCAAACAGTTGTTTAGCCATATTATTGCAAATGAATGAATGCTTATTACTTGATTAGTAGAATGCTTATTGGGACTATAAAATAAAATATTTATGCAATAGACTATCAAATTATTATAATTATACCTAGAGGGCTTTACCCCCTGCTTGCTTTGCTCACCAATCCTTGCGCACGCTTTTCTATGTAAAATGTTTAGGTATGAAGGAGTAAGTCAAATCTTTTCTGCGTAAAAGATACACCTGTCAAAATGCACTGATCGATATCTAATTAAGAAATGACCAATGTAATTATTTACCTGTGCATTTGTAGTGATGTAATTGGCCCGCCCACTTGTGCCACACGACTCACATCCCTCTTCTCCCATTGGCTACCTCCATCACATGGCATTCTCAAGGTTAAATAAATATCACTGTGATTATTTACCTGTATTTATACAGGTCACTTAGGAAAAGGCCTTTTGCTTCGGATTTCATAATGCATGAGGAATGTCGTTGCATTTGAAAGAGCAGGACTAAAATATTTAACTAAAATATTTACAACCTATACAAATATTTAAAATATTTACAAAATACTGAACTATTTACAAATATACAAACTATATCAGGATGATGGGTTTGTTTGTTATGTTATTTGGTTTTTAGAGGCATTAGCAACTAAGGCCGTATTGCTCCGGGATATGCGGTGGTCATTCCCTGACCTTTCCGCATCCTCCATATTTGGTGGTCACAGGCTCGAATTCCAGTCTAATCAAGAAGCATGTGCTACGCACTGCTGCTCCTGCCCACTTGGCTACGGAGGCGCCCGGGGTTCGCTTCATCAGCTGACATTAATATACAAAAAACCTTACAATGGAACATCAAATGATGCCGGGCTTGGTAATGTATTAGACAATGAAGCATGTGCATGAGGTTTGTGAACATTATGGAGGCAATTGTCTTGCAGTGCATCCCATGTATGGCTCTGCATCGTCAACAGCAATTGTCTGATTCTGCCCAGTAACCCATTTCTGTTCCTTCCATTTAACGTTCACCAACCTTGTGCACGTGCTTCACTGTCTAATACATGACTACACCTGACATCATTTGATGCTCCATTGTAATGATTTTTGTATATTAATGTCAGCTGATGAAGGGAGCCATTGTCTCGATATAGTACAGTTATGATTGTTAATAGTTTAGTATTTTGTATAGTTTTGTTTTTATTTGTATAATACTAACATTATAGTGCACTGATCGAAATCTAATCAGGAAATAATTATTTACCTGCACATTTGTAGTGATGTAATTGCCTACACCTTCTCCCATTGGCCTGAATTAGTGACGTAATTGCTCCACCCTCTTCTCTCATTGGTTTGAATAAATATCACTAGGAGGAAAACTTTTTTAATGTGTAGATAGATATTAGATTATTATTATCATTTTCTTCTTTTGTGGCTTTCTCCAGCCTTGAGGGAACCTAAGGGGGCATAAATTCAAATTAAGAAAAGACAGATGTAGAATAGATGTGCGGAAATTTGCCTTTAGCCAGCGGGTGGTTAATTGCTGGAACAAACTTCCATCTCTCATTGTGGAAGTTGATAGGTTGAATAAATTTAAGGAGGAACTGGACAGGCATTTGGAGGGACTGGTGTGATTTTTTTTTTTTTTTTTTTTTTTTTGGCTGATGCCTGCATAAGCTCATACACATGCTTTCTTGCATCACATGCCACTACTACTACAACAGTTACTGGTATCAGGTTCCATGGGTGGTTGTTATGTCTGGCTGTCATTATTAGTTGAGGAACTCTGTGACTATACCACAGGTGTTCAGTATCGTAGCTATTTGGAGTTCCTTGTAAGTATTTTCTGGCAAGAAATGTTGGATAACTTATGAATAAAATTAGTTTCCTGACACTGGACTCTAGCGCTGCTCGCTCGGTAAATAGACAGTAGGTTTATCGGTCTGGAGCCAAAATCGAGAAGGATATATTCATTGACAGGTAGGCTTGGCAAACGATGACATGTTTGGTGGTGAGCGCGATAGACAACAAGCTACTGTGTAGTCATTGGTTGACATTATAATGTGTATATTTATGAGTAAAAAACAGTGCATAATAGTTTTGTGGTGAATGGTAAACAGGTAATGGTAGCGATGAATCTTTTAAAGATGGAAGAAATTTGTAAGGAAAATAAAATGTTGGTTGATTTTTTGATGAAAACTAAATTAATAAAAGTTTCGTTCTGTTCATTTTTATGTTCTTCATTATGTTTTTTTCTCATTATTAAAAGCAGATTTTTGGAGTTCATGAGTGTTTTTACTATACTGTTGATTTAGATTTGGTTATGGAAAAAGGAAAAGGTTTCTTTATTTTTCGTTATATTTCGTAACCTGACCTTAAATGGTAGGTTAGGAAATAATAGAAAAAGAAAGAAAGATTCTTTATATATATACATATATATATATATATATATATATATATATATATATATACAGGGTGATTCACTACCCGTGCGACTAACTTACAGGAGGTGTAGGGGGCACAAAGACGAATCGGAATCACATAGCATTGCAGGGTCCGAAATGCCTTCGTCATGCGGTAGAGGACGTTGAACGGGAAGTCGCGTGAACAGCGATCCCGCTGGAAGTCAGTATTTGCGAACCGGTTCCCGAGGCAGTAGGATGGACGAGTATTCAAACGTTGAACTGGCCGACATGCACCTCACGTATGGAGCTGCAGACTGTAATGGGCACACCGCTCTGCGCTTGTACCAGGAACGTTTTGCGCACAGGCATGCTCCTCATCATACGATTTTTGCACGTGTGCACAGAAGGTTATGTGAGACTGGTTGTTTCACGAGAGGTACCATGAATCGAGAGCGAACGACGAGGACGCCAGACAATGAGGAGAGTGTCCTACATCTTGCAGAAGGCAATCCGAGTACGAGTACTCGAGCGATAGGCCAACGATTGGGTATTTCCCAATCCACTGTTTGGAGGATACTGTCAACAAACCAAATGAGTTCATACCATCTGTAACGCGCCCAATCATTGGAGCCTGCGGATTATCCACTCCGGAGGACTTTTGCTACTTGGTTTCTTCAAAAGAAACGGTTCGCAAATGCTGACTTCCAGTGGGATCGCTGTTCACGCACCTCCCGTTCAACATCCTCCCGTTAAAAATAAAAGTACAAAAAAATAAAAAAATTAATATTTTGTTAATAAACAATTTATGCACTATTCCACCCATTTTCTAAAGAAAAAAGGTTAGTTACCCTTTTCATTTTAGGAGGGGTTCAAGCTCCCATGGGACTCAAGTGGAGGTAACCTGACATTTTTTTCACCATTAGAGCATATTATTAAACAAGAAAATAAAAATACAGGCATAAAAAAAATTATTTTTTTATGCATGTATTTCTAAATATGACTGTGATTCTAAAGAAAAAAGTTTAGGTTACCCCCTCCGCTTCGGGATGGGATTCGAGTGGAGTTAACCTGACCTTTTTTCACCATTATGGAAATCATTCATTAGGGCATGTGCTTTTTTTTTTTTGTTTTGGTTTTTTTTTAAGGAGCATTAGCAACTAAGGCTATATTGCTCCGGGATATGCTGTAGTCATTCCCTGACCTTTCCGCATCCTCCGTATTTGGTGGTGACGGGCTCGAACCCCGGTCTAATCAAGAAGCATGTGTTACGCACTGCTGCTCCTTCCCACATGGCTACGGAGGTGCCAGGGCATGTGCAATTAGGGCAAGTTACCATTAGTGCTTCTGAGTACTACTAAAGTGATACTAAACTGATGTTATCGTGTGTTGTGTTGTGTTTGTACACCAATCAGCATATCGTTTACCACACCCACCTGTCAACGAATATATATTGTTCTCAACTTTGCTCCAGACCGATAATACCTACTGTCTGTTTACCGAGCGAGCAGCGCTAGAGTGCCATATCGGGAAAACTAATTTTCCGCATAAGTTATTTGCTGTTTCTCGTCGTTCTTGCATTGGCTTTCTTTACCTTTGCCAGTTGTTATTGTTCCATATGCCACATCTCTTTGACTTCCTGTCTGAGACATCGGTTTTCTGGAGGTTGCTAGTGTTGGGCACCACTCTGTTGATCAAGTGGTAGTCTGTAGTCTCTTTCTTTTTGTCACTGAGGGTTAGGTTAAGTCTGTGCATGATCATCTTGTCCCTTCTTATGGCACAGTCCCAGTTCATCTTGTGGGTAAGAGTCTCTCACATGGCCTAATGTTTGCACCTATAATACAGTTTTCTTTGATCAACTGGTATTTCTTTACTAACTTCTGATGTATTATGCAAGTCATTGAGGTTGTCACAGACATTCTCTCAGATATGCCAGACAAGCTGTACTTGCTACTTGGGAGTCCAAAACGCTGATGGAACTGATATTCGGGTGACACTCAAGTCAAGTGGACCCAATTTCGGCGAAGTCCGGACGGTCTGTGACAGCCAAATCCTCTGCTTGCACCTTCACGATGGTGGGACTATTAGTAATCCTGGGTATAACCTCCATGCACAAGTACATGGTGGGTGACCACCCAGGTGTGAACCAACGTAAGCAGGGGTCGAGGTGTGGCCCCCACACCACATGGAGGAACACCGCCCCTCTATGTTACCAGGCAGTACTAGGTGGTAGATGACTCTCATCAACCGGTGAAACACCACCACTTTGCTTATGGGATGAATGCAAAATGGTATGACCTGCGAGACTTCTTTTCCTTGGTCGGATTACTGTTTCAAAACTTCTGATGTCAGCGTTTGCTCAGATCGTGTCAGTGAAATTATTCTTGCAGGAATGGAATCCTTTATCCCACACTCCACCTTAAAATCTCGTCCTTTATCTAAACCTTGGTTTTCCAATAAATGTGCTAAGGCTGTCCAAGAGAAGAATGTTCCATATCGTAATTGGCTTGTTTCTAATTCTTCAGTTTCATTTTCTGCCTTGTGGGAGCAGAGATGGGCAACTTTTGCCCATCTCTGCTCCCATCTCTGTCCAAACCAGATGGTTCTGTTGTCTCTTCAGCCAAGGATAAAGCTGACCTGCTAGCATCCCATTTTTCTTCCAGCTCATCTATTAATGATCTTGGTAAAACACCTTCCACCATTCCCAACACACTCCATTCAATGCCTCATATGGTCTTCCATCAAAAGGATATCAGAAGGATTTTGATGAATCTTGATGCTAAGAAAGCTCCAGGTCCTGATGGTATTTCTCCACTTTTTCTCAAAACCAGTGCTCCTGAACTTACTCCTATTCTTTGCCGCCTTTTTTCAATTTCTTATTCCAAAGTTGTTTTTCCTTCTGCTTGGAAATTTGCTCATATTCAGCCAGTTCCTAAAAAGGGTGACAAATCCCTCCCATCCAGTTATCGTCCCATTGCAATTACTTCTACTCTTTCTAAAGTAATGGAGAAATCAATTAACCACCAACTCTTAAACTACCTAGAAACCTTCCGTCTGATCAACGATCGCCAGTATGGATTCCATCAGTGTCGATCCACTGGTGATATTCTGGCTTATGTTACCCATTTGTGGACTAATTCAATGGAAAGGTTCGGTGAAACACAAGTAGTTGCTCTTGACATCTTAAAGGCTTTTGATCGTGTTTGGCATAAAGGTCTTCTTAACAAGCTTCCATCTTATGGTTTGCCGTTTTCAGTAATTGGTTATCCAGTTTTCTCTCTGATCGCTGACTGAGGGTGATGGTAGATGGCTCTCTGTCTTCTAACTTCTCCACTAATGCCGGTGTCCCCCAAGGTTCAGTTCTTTCCCCCACTCTTTTCCTCTTGTATATCAATGACCTTCTTCCATTGACTGGAAATCCTATCCATAGTTTTGCCGATGATAGCACATTGCATTCAACTTTCCATTTTGAGAAACCTTGTCCTGCTCGATCAGCTTCAACTTCTCGAAAATCTGCTACCAATTCCTTAAATGCCGATCTTCAGGTAATTCTCCAGTGGGACAAAGACAACTTAGTTGAATTCAACCTTTCTAAAACTCAGTCTTGTCTTGTATTAGTATTAGTAACGGCCGCATGGTGCAAGAAAGCCTATGGCTTATGCTGCACCGGCCAAAAAAAAAAAAAAAAATCCGAACAAAACAATGATAAAAACAAAAAAAATAATAAAATAAAAGAAATAACTAAATAATAATAATTAATAAAAAAAAAAAAAAAAAAAAGGAAATTAAACCTATCATCCTATGCACTTCCCTTACCTGAAAGTACTATCCAGATGACCATTGAATTTCCCCAAACTGTCGGCCTCTACCACCCATGAAGGGAACTTATTCCAGTAATTTATAACTCGCTGGCTAAAATAAAACTTCCTGCAGTCCAATCTAAACATTTCCCCCAGTAACTTGAATTTATGTCCCCTAGTTCTAGCATCATTTATAATCTTGAAAATTTTGTCCTCATTCATTTTACTGTGTCTCTCAGGGCCTTAAACACCTCAATCAAATCTCCTCTAAGGTGTCTAGTTTCCAAACTCTGCAACCCACATATTCTAAGTCTTTCTTCATAAGGACGCCCTTTTGCCGATCTCACCAGGCGAGTTACCCTTCTTTGCACCCTTTCAAGAAGCACAATGTCTTTCTTTAGGTGCGGTCTCCATACTTGAACACAGTATTCCAAGTGTGGTCTAACAAAAGCCTTATATAATGGGATTATCATGTCCCTATCTTTACTTGCAAAAGTTCGATAGATCATCAATAGGACACCATGGGCCTTCCTTGCAACCTGTTTACAATGCTCAGAGAATTTCATGTCTGCCCGTATCGTAACACCCAAGTCCCTTTCCTCCAGTACTGGGTTTAGTTGAACTCCACCAAGTGAATAAGTTTTTTTGGGATTACTGTTTCCCAGGTGTAATACCTTACACTTTGTTGGATTAAAGCACAGCTGCCATTTTTCTGACCATTCCTGAAGTCTATCTAGGTCTCTCTGAAGAAGCTCAGCTTGACAGTGATCATTAACTACTCTACCAATTTTAACATCATCTGCAAATTTAGACATCACGCCCTCTATCCCTTCATCAATGTTGTTTATGAAAATTAAAAACAACAGTGGTCCTAATACTGATCCTTGGGGAACCCCACTTCTTACATCAACCCAATTTAAGGAATAGCCATTTATCACAACCCTCTGCCTCCTGCCCTGAAGCCATCCTTCTATCCATGTAAGGATTTTCCCAGTGATTCCAACCTGTTCCAGTTTATAAAGCAACCGCTCATGTGGGACTGAGTCAAAAGCTTTGCTGAAATCTAAATAAACAATGTCGAAATTATTCCCTAAATCCAGCTCGTGAGTGACCCTTTCGAAATAGCGAACCAGATTTGTTAAACATGATTTTCCCTTTAGAAAACCATGCTGAGTATCCTTGAAAATTTCAATTCGATCCAAATGATCCTGAATTCCACCCTTGATCATTGCCTCCATGATTTTCCCTACTACTGAAGTCAGACTGACAGGTCGATAATTTCCAACTTCACTTTTAGAGCCACCCTTATGTATGGGAGATACATTTGCACTTTTCCAATCCAAAGGAATCTCCCCAGAGTCTAGTGATGCTCGCATAATTAGCCTCAATGGTTCAATGCACTCGCTTGCCGCCTCTCTTAAGATTATAGGGTATATTCCATGAACTCCAGGAGCCTTACTGGTCTGTAGGCTCGAAAGTTTTTTCATTAAATAATCTTGCGAAATTTCAATATCATTAATTACATATTTTTTAACTTCGCTCCCACAATTTTCCATTGCCACAAAAGGCTTTTCATTTGTAAATATCGATGCAAAATAACTGTTGACTTCATCTGCAACGGCAGCTGGTGTATTTATCACTATCCCCTTTCCCTTACGTAAAGGTCCGATCTGGTTTGTGCTGTTCTTCTTCTTGACATTTATATATGTGAAGAATTCTTTATCCCCCCTCTTTGCTCTGTTTGCTAGTGATTTCTCATAAACTGCCTTTGCCTGTCGAACCTTTTCTGTGGCTCTATTACATATCACCTTGTAGCTGTTATAGGCTTCAGTACTTTTTATTGCTCTGTAACCTTTCCATGCCACCTTTTTCTGCTCAAGTAATGTGGCAACTTCACTATTCATCCAACTTGGAACCCTTCTCGTGGAGTATTTTTTTAATGGTATATATGCATTCAAGGCATCTGTGATTAATGTTTTAAAAGCGCACCACAGTTCAATTGTATTCATTCTCTGCTCGATATCTACCCAGTTAATAGAGGCCATGTAGTACCTTAAGGCATCGTAATTTCCTTTTCTGAAATTAAAACTCATTCCTTTGCATTTTACTTCTGCCACCTCTCTTGTCATCCTCCACCGTAGAACTCCGTGATCACTTCCTGCTACTGGTTCCTCTACTGTCAGCCCTGTTATGTCTCTAGTACTTTCCCTGACATGTTGATACAAATAACAGTCATCTAGTTGATTTAAAAATTTTGTTCCCCATGTCGAGTTTCCTTCCCATTTACTCCAATCAATTAGAGGGAAATTGAAATCACCCATAATAAGACATTGACGCTTACTTGCCCATTCCATTTGCATGTAGAGGCTTTTGTCATAATCTTCACAATCACTTGGTCTGTAGGTTACTCCTACTTGCATTATACCTTTGTTTCCAACTATCTCACACCATACAGACTCTATACTAGCATGTGAAATGTCTGAATCCGGGAAAGCTATCGTCGCACTCAGGCTGCTTCTGATAAGAAGCATTACCCCACCACCCCTTCTATCTAATCTATCCTTCCTAAATACATTATACAAGCCGTACTGAAACTCATCATCCCCAATTTCCGGGTGGCACCATGTCTCTGTAAGCCCTATTATGTCCGCGTTACTTGTTTTAACCAGCATATCTCGCAAAAAGGATCCTTCTGCTCCTATGATGATCTTTAGTGACACTCCGATTTCTAGGCAAGATGATATATCTCTTTTGGGGATTACCCTGACTTCTAATCTCTCTTGGCACAAGCACATTACAAATATTGCTTCCTCTGTATCTAAAAAACTTGATTTTCTCTTTCGCTCTCTGCGTTACTTTTCTTCCAAACAGCTGCTCACTCTGTATAAATCGCAAATCCGCCCTGCCATGGAATATTGTTCCCACATCTGGGGTGGTGCACCCAAAACCTCTCTCAAGCTTCTTGATTCCATTCAGAAGAGGGCAGTTAGGTTAATTAATGATTCATCTCTAACAGAGTCTCTCCACTCGCTTTCTCATAGACGTACTGTTTCTGCTGCATGCCTCTTCTACAGATACTTCCATTGGCACTGTTCTTCTGAATTGGCTTCTATAATTCCCGCTCTCTCTTTCAAAACAGTCCGAACACGTGCCGCCACCAGCCAACATCCATTTACTGTCCAACTTCAAACCCACAGAACCAACTTTTCATCTTCCTCATTTATTGATTCAACTGCCGTTTTTCTGGGACAACCTTCCTTCATATGTATTTCCTGAAAATTACAATCTACAGAAGTTCAAGTCCAATGTCAACAAATATCTTCTTTCGTCTTCTCAACCTCCAACCCAAGCACGGTACTAAGTACTGTAGGTTCTAATACCTCTCGTGTTTGGGGTTCACATAAAAAAAAAAAAGGTGACCTGGTTGAGCCTGTGAGTGTACTGCTTCTGGGCGATCACCCTACATCCTGCAATAATGAGCTGGATTATTACTGGAGTAAAGTGGCATCGTTGACACAAGTCATCTGTCTCCAGGGTCCTTGGTGATGGATTTTCTGTTGTTCCCAGTATTGATTACTTGGTCTTGGATGGTGGTAGTAGTAATGAATGCAAGTGCTGCAACAAAGAGAGCACATGAGCTTATGTAGCATCAACCAAAAAAAAACCCAATTTCATGCATCCATTCCCTCTAAAAGTTTGTCCCATCCTTCCTTGAATTTATTTAATTTATCAACTTCCACATCGACAGATGGAAGTTTGTTCCAGCGGTTAACCACCCGCTGGCTAAAGGCAAATTTCCACACATCTATTCTACAACTGTCTTTCCTCAATATGAATTTATGCCCCCTCAGGTTCATAATCTGAGCAACCAGAAGAATTCCAACGAAATTCAGCTTGCTCAACCCATTCAAGGCCATATACACCTGAATCAGATCACCTCTAAGTGCCAGTTCTCCAGCCACTGCAATTTGCAGAACTTAAGCCTTTATTGGTAAGAGGACCCCTTCTTTCCCCTCACCAATCTTTTTGCTCTTCTTTGTACACACTCAAGCAACTCTACATCCTTCCGAAAATGAGGCCTCCAGACCTGTATGCAGTATTCAAGACGTGGCCTGACCATTGCCTTATAGAAAGGGATAATCACCTTCTTTTCCCTACTAGCAAAATTCCTGTTTATCATTGACAATACCCCATGACCTGCTCTGGCAGCCCCCTCAGGTTCATAATCTGAGCAACCAGAAGAATCCCAACGAAATTCAGCTTGCTCAACCCATTCAAGGCCATATACACCTGAATCAGATCACCTCTAAGTGCCAGTTCTCCAGCCACTGCAATTTGCAGAACTTAAGCCTTTATTGGTAAGAGGACCCCTTCTTTCCCCTCACCAATCTTTTTGCTCTTCTTTGTACACACTCAAGCAACTCTACATCCTTCCGAAAATGAGGCCTCCAGACCTGTATGCAGTATTCAAGACGTGGCCTGACCATTGCCTTATAGAAAGGGATAATCACCTTCTTTTCCCTACTAGCAAAATTCCTGTTTATCTTTGACAATACCCCATGACCTGCTCTGGCAGCCTATCTGCATTGCTCAGAAAACTTCATAACTGACTGCACAAATACTCCTAGATCTGTTTCATTTTCTACCACACAGTTGGTATGTTTCTCTGGGGGTTACTTCTACCCATATGCAGTACTTTGCATATGTCAATGTTAAACTTCAGTTGCTACTTCTCAGCCCATCTGCCCAAATTTTCTAGATCCTGTTGCAGTAACACACTGACATTAACAACCCTGCCGACCTTCGTATCATCTGCAAACTTTGACATTGTCTGATGTACCTTCATCAATATCATTGATAAATATACAGAACAACAGTGGGTCCAACACCAAACCCTGCGGGACTCCACTAATAACATTAGTCCACGAAGAGTAGCATGGATTAATGGTGAATATGACTGCCTTGGTCTCGGGGAAGAACATTTCACTGGTCAGCTATGTGTTCCTGCATGGTTCACCAGTGGGATGTTCTCTTGTTGATTTGACTGTTTTGTTTTGCTTGACAAAAAATGAGAGTTTTTTTGGGGGAGAGCTTGCTATCTATGCCTAAGACCAACTAACTCGGGAGTTAGTTGGCCTTAGGCATTTAAGGTATTAGTTGGCTTTAGTCTAACTATGCCTAAGACCAACTAAATCAGGAGTTAGTTGGTCTTAGGTATACATAGATACTTTATGGAGTGAAAAAAAAAACCCATTAAAGTTTCTTTCATCATTCATTGGCAGGATTTGAACCCAGAAGGGGTTTGACAGACCTCATTGAACAACAGAATAGAAAAAATGAGACTCTGAAGGATTATCTCCAGAAAAATATGGCACCAATCTACTAAAGGCCATAAAGAAAACAGACAAGCAGTACTCCCCATTTGCTGAGGAGATCCCACACACACCCAGATGGTAGAAACAAAGACAGAAAGGAAAGATGAGCAAAGAAGGTATTCCACAGCAGGGAATACCTTCTTCGCTCATCGCTTATCTATGAAGCCTTGATGAAGCTCATACAATGAGCTTCATCAAGGCTTCATAGATAAGAATGCTTCCAATGCATGGCTCACCAGCAGGATACTCTTACCCTCGACTCCACATCAGCTGGAAAAGTCTGGGTTCAAATCCTGCCAATGAATGATGAAAGAAACTTTAATGGGCTTTTATTTCACTCCATAAAGTATCTGTGTATACCTAAGACCAACTAACTCAGGAGTTAGTTGGCCTTAGGCATTTAAGGTATTAGTTTGCATTAGTCTAACTATGCCTAAGACCAACTAAATCAGGAATTAGTTGGTCTTAGGTATACATAGATACCTATGGAGTGAAAAAAAGCCCATTAAAGTTTCTGATGGATTGGTTGGTTGGTTGTTTTCAGATTTTATGCCTCATTAGAATCCTGAAGGAGTATGTTAGTACTGGGACTGCATAGATGATTATCACTTTAGTTTAGTTCCCCTCTCCCATTTGGCTGCCTCCGTAGCCAGGTGGGCAGGAGCAGCAGTGCGTAGCACATGCTTCTTGATTAGACAGGGGTTCAAGCCCGTGACCACCAAATACGGAGGATGCAGAAAGGTCAGGGAATGACCACCGCATATCCCAGAGCAATATGGCCTTAGTTGCTAATGCTCCTAAAAACCAAATAACAAACAAACAATAAACAAACTCCCCCATTTAGCTTTACTTTTAGTAGGGACTTCTGATTCTCTGTTAATATTTCTCAATCAGTTGCGCCTTCATCTCCTTGTGTTCTAGCAGTTTTGCTTGCATCATCACCAAGTACTTTTAGGTCTCTCACTTTGTCATGGCTTTGATCTCTTTACTGGTCTTTATCTGGTAATTTCGGCCGATTGGTTTTCCCTGATGCAATCCATGGGTTTTTCATTTCTGTAATCCGGATTCAGTCCTGATGTCAGTGCTCTTCAGTGATCTGGATTAGTGGCTCACCAAAGAGTTCAGCACTAACTTGGAGCTTCTTCTCAGTAGCCACATAGAGCTTAATCTTGTCCACAAACATCAGTTTGGAGATTGCATACAGGTTCTTTCGCCCTTCTTTAAGGGTTTATCTGTATTTGCTAGTATTAAGCATGGTGGATGGCAAATTGAGGTGCTCGACAGAACCACAGTGAAGAGAGGTTGTCTTGGCACATTTTAACCCTAGTCATTTTTGTGTCCTTATAACCAAAATCAAATCAAATCAAATTCCTGAAAATTCATTTTCCTCATGGGGATTGGTTTAGTTGTGATGTTCCTGACCTTGATGGTGCTCTTCTGTTTTTCTGTGGTTTATCTAGAAAGTTTATCATTATTGAGTTGATTTTGTAGATTTTCAACATTTCTGTCAGCCAGCTATGGGACAAAGAGTTATAAAAGAGGACTCAGGCACTCAGCTACTGTCCAGTGCACATCCCCATGCTCCAGAATTGTACAACAATATTTAGAAAAGTTGTGAGTTAGAAATGAGGTTGAAAAAAAAAATGGATGGAAGCTTGTTCCAGCAATCAACCACCCACTGGCTGAAGGCAAACTTCCACACATATATTCTGTTATATGCAGTCTATTATATGCCATTGTAAAGCCTATTCAGGAAGGTGAAGTTTGTCATAGTAGCCAAAGGGGAGCCGACACACTGTGCAGTTTGTGACTGTTGTCAAGTGAAACTGATGTGGGTCTGGATACATTAGGAGGATAGTGTCTACTTAACCACCAATGAGATCCCAAAAAAAGGACTGAAATACAAGTATGCGTACTGCCATATACTTTAAATCATTAGTATATCCCTCTACTGGAGCAGTGCTGTTTTTTTAATTTAGACTTGTGCAGTACCCAGGCAACTTGTGGTGTAGTGGCCCCACAATATGAGATCAGTGCATTAAGTAGCAAGTCTAGTTTGTTCATTTTTACTTATAGAAATCTTCCATAACAGTATAGTGTTTTTTCCACTTATCCTTGTTTGGAGAAGTCAGGGTTTGAATCCCATCAATGACGAGGAGTTTCTAAAGATCGCTTTAGTTGGGGCTATAATTAACTGATCTCAGCTGGAGGAAGTAGTGGTTTTTTCTTGTGAGTTTTTCTGGATTTTTCAGCCTGCACAACATACAAATTGGCCTGTGAACACACACACTTGTACAACATAATATACATGGAGCAGTATTATCTAAGTCACTGATGCTTCTAAAAACACAACAGCAGCAACAACAGAATCTACATAATAGAATAAAGCTATGCCACACTTGTACAATAATGTTACAAAGTAATTTTAAAAAATCCTACTGTGATCATGAAGATGATATTTAAGAATTTCAATGCATGTAGTATTACTAAGTACGATTAAAAAATGAATAATATTCATGTGCAGCAGCATTATAAGCCATTAAAATTGGAATGTGTCAAGTACCTCCAGTGCTCTCTCATCTCCTAGATTTCAAACATTTTCTTGAATAAAGCTAACCTTTATTGATGAATGGTTAATAAAGTTTTTATTTGATTTTGAAAATGTTGACTTATGTATGCTGTAGTATGTCATAAAGTGGCATTTTATTAAATGAATGAATCAATCTACTTACAGAAAATTCAAGATGAAAAACATATGGATAAAAAAAGTGTAAGCTGTTATTTTTTTCAATATTTAAACTCATTTTCATATTTTATCAAATTCAGGAAAAATAAAATTATACTTATTTACTAGAGCAAGACGAAAAATTTTTTTACCTCAGTCACCATACTATAATTACTAAATGGAATGTAGCAGAATATTTAGATTATGTCTAAAAAATCTGGATTACAAATTTTGAGTTAATTTTTTTGGGGATCTTTGTGTGGTATATATTTTAGAAATTGAGAATTTCATTAGTTGTGTGTAATGTTACTCAGTTTAGAATTATCTGGTCTTAAGCAGAGTAGGGTTTTTCATGTAAGTTATTCCAGTGTTTTTTTTTTTTTACACCTTGCTAACGGGCAAACTGGTTTGTTTACATATACAGTATAGCCAGACCAGCATACACAGGTGAAGCAATGGAAAACTACTATAGCAACTTTATATGAAAAATTCCCAGAATTAAGAACCTGCCCTCAGGCAGAAAAATCAACATTGTCATTGTCATCATTCAACTTTAGAATTATTAATAAAATTTTCAAGTATAATATGCTTTGGTGAATTGCTAAACAAAAGAATGAAAGATAGAATATTTTATAGATTAATAGTGGGTGTAGATGAAATCATACCAAAAATGCTGAAGTTTGGTTTAGAGGTAATAGTATTGCATTGGTTGTACTGCATTATCCAGAAATCAGTTTTTGAAGCATATAAAAAGGAAAATAAAGTTGAAAGTGGAAATTACCAAAGAATTTTTTTAATTGCCATATATCTGTAATTCTCTTAAAAGGATAACTTTTTAAGGGAATAAAAGCTTGCATTGATGATTGAAGGTGGCATTGGGAAATGATTTAATTTTAAACCATTTCTTAATGGTTTCAAGTTTTTATTGGGTAGCTTAAAAATTGGATCATTATTGTATGTGGATATTATGTTGTTAAATAGAACACTTTGGCTTGAAAATTAGTTACACAAAAACAAAAACAAATATATAATTATCAACTTTAATAATTTCCGTATGAAAGTTGGTAAGGATAAATGGATACAGTATTCTCCTACTTGCCTGATAGTCTGGCTGGCTTCAGTTCCTGTCTATGATTAGAGTAATTTCTAAAAGCTAAATAATAAAAGTTAAACAATCTTAGGTGAAGTAGAGCAGCCAAGCCTCAGATGTTTTTTTTTTTTTTTTCAGCCTAACAATTTGGCCTGAGAATACCCACACTGGAACAGCCATAGGATTTGTGGAAGCTACATCATGCTTAACAGGCCTGATCTAGTTTCAAAATACGCAACTGCAAATGATCCTATTTAAAGTGTCCAGTGCCACAAGTCAATAGGCCATATAAGAGAAATACTTTTATGATCCCAGCATTAATCACCTACTGGACTTTTAGCATTAGTAGAGGCATATGATGCAAAAAAGACTTACTTGACATGACATAAAAAAGATCCCCAGGATGTCCATTGTTAACATGCATCAGTTCTGCGTAAAGCTCATTAATTGCTGGTGTCACTTGTTATTCTGTCTTCCCTGGAAATAGTAATTACTTGTAGAAAGCAGCCAGCTTGCTCACCTCACAATAGATCAGATATTATGACTCTAAATGTGTAATATCTTTTGCTTAAATAATTATCTGAATTAGAGGATCTTGTTCTTTTTCAAGCTTTAAATATCATATGTCCTAATGAGACATGGCTATCTATAAATTCTCCCGATCTCTTCCCCCATTGAAGAATATAATATGATTCTAAATAACAGTGGGTAAAAAGGGTGGCAATGTTCTTTCCCTCATCAAATGTACCTTTAAAATTGCTAAGACTGTTCTTTCCAAATCCGAAATTTATGAAACTGCTATTATTGAGATTATAGTAGTATTTATCACTTCAATATCTTATTCAGATGAAGAGATATTTATTGAGTTTATGCTGTGGATTATTTCTGTCACAAATTTAAAACTATCCTCAATTATGTATGGGTATTTTAACCTCCCTGTTGCTTCATGCAAAGCTTTCAAATTGAATTGAGAGTAATTTGAGAGCATTAAATATGTATATCATATTTGTATATCGTCCTTTTTGATTTAAAGTTAGTAGTATAGTTATTATTTGTGATTCTCTGATTAATTTGATAAATTTCTTTATTACTCTGGTGAACAAATTTGGTGAATTTGTTCATTACTTGGACTTTGTAATTAAGAAACAACAGTTGACTTCTGCCACCACTGTATTGATTTGAGAAGAAAGTTCAAATTTTGCTGCCATTGTTCTAGTATTGATATAGGTGAAACTTGGAGGGGAAACTTCATGGTTTTGAAGCAGTGTAATCAGTATCAGAAGAGTCTTATAAACCATAATTTATAGCAATACAAACAGGTTTTAATAACTTGACTTTATCGCATAGTACGTAATGAAATCTAAAAGAGCATAGTTTGTTCGGCATTAAATATGCAGGATTAATATAGTATTGTTATTTTCAATCTCTTAGTTTTGTGTGTTGTTTCAATTCCTACTATTAGTTCACACTCTCCCTATATATATTTATATATCTTGTTCAAATTTTCAATCGTTAATAAAATACTTTTTATTCATCCACTCAAGTTCAAATAAATTTTTTTAAACTTGTAGTGGATGACACTTGATGTTAATACAGTTTTTTCAAATATTAATTCATTAATTAAATTTAATTAATTAATTTTAGTTTTATATGGGAGAAAAAAATTTCTCTTATATAAGATATTTAGCAGGATATAAATTTAGGAATAAATACCGTCAGTGGCAGCGTGTAGATCGCTGGAAAAAAATTTCTTTTTCAGATTCTTTTTTCATTCTGGGTTCTAGTCTGAGTCAAGGAGGGAACAAAATGGAAAATGAAACATGTGAATAAAAATAATAGTCCAACACCATATATAGAAAGGAAAATGGAAAATTGCAAGGAAATTCTCTTTCTATTTTGCCACTTAATATTGTGATTCTGTCATATGTATATACATATTTATATTAATTGTAATTATTTAATAAAAAGTAACTAAAATAAAATTTTTCTTTGTTGACCTAAGTAGGAATTGACTTTAAAAATTTTTTTTTTTATATTACTTGTTTTTAAATTAAATTTAGACTAAAATTTAGACTAAATTTAGACTAACACACATATCATAATCAGGATTATGATATGTGTGTTACTTGTGCCCTATTTAAAAAGCTACCTTTAGGAAGACATGATATCATCACAGCAGATGCCTTTGTGAGTGTTTGTTACAAGAGCATGACGAGGATAAGTGTAAACTTTAGGGGTTTTGAACTATTCTTTCTCCCTTCATTCAGCTTAATTTTTAAATTATTGTTTGTGTAGGTGATCTGAAGATCTGGAGCTATCCTGGTTAATGTCAGGAAGCTTTAATCAATAATTATAAATTATATAATGCACTTATTAAAATCTGTACCTGCTTTAAAGCTTTTGGTTTAGACATGAACCCAAATAGATCTGTTCATCTGACTATCTCTTAAAAATGGGGGGAGGGTGCTCTTAGTCAAGAAGCATGTTAAATTTAAAGCAGTGCATCCAGTTGACATGGGCCAGTGCAATGTTGAGTCAGTTTGGTGCAATATAACCACTGGGAAAACAGAACAAGAGTAGGAATGTGTTTTAGGCTTAATGACTCTGATGAGTAAAAGAATTATACAGACAAATCGAGTGGGTCAGTAAATGAGAATGCCTTATAATGGGTGGGATTTAAATTTCCAGATATTGACTGGAACTTGGGGATTGATTACTCACAAACTGGCAAAGCTTTTGTGGATTTATTGGATGACTGTTTTCTGCAGCAGCACGTTAGAAAGGCAACAAGAAGAAGCAATATTTTTGATCTGATTATTATCAGTGATTCTTCATGCATTAAGAATCAGCAGATAAAAGAACAACTAGGTGGAAGTGAACACAGTGTGTGTTGATATGGGATTTACTTAAAGATATACCTACCATTAAGAGTAAAGGGAAGGGATTTTGCTTTTGTAAAGGAGACTACAGTGGCCTCAGATAATTTTTGAATTCTGTACAGTGGGATCAACTGATGATGTTACCAACAGCAAATTATAAATGGGAAGTATTCAGAGAAGTAATCAAAGAAGCTACTAGGCTTTTCATACCAACAAAGAAATACTGTTCAATGCTTAAACCTAAATGGATGTCAGATGAGCTATTGAGACATGTGGCAGAGAAGAAAAATGCATGGGATGCATATAAATTATCAGGTGATACAGAAGCCTATGATAGATATAAATTAGTCTGTAATCAAGTCACAAAGGAGGTTAGGCAATCTAAGGCAGATTATGAGAAGTCTCTAGCAAAGAATGACAAGAAAAGCAGCAAAGACTTCTTTATTTACATTAACAGTAGAAGGAAGAGGTTGAATCACGTTGGTCCAAATTGACCTTGATTGTTTAAATGTTGATGATCATGCTACATTTGCTGACAGGTTAAACAGACATTTTGCATCTACAGTCACACATGAGGAATTTTTTAAGGATCAGAATGCCAAAAGTGAGTCAAATTCTGTTGAGGAGTTGTATGATTTTGAAATAACTGAGAGGAAAGTGGAAGAGAAATTGTTGAAGCTAAAGATAAAAAAAAGTAACCTGGAGTGGATGAAATCTATCCAATTATATGAAAGAGGGCCGCAAAAGATTTAAGCAAATCTTTAGCCATGATTATGAGAGCATCCCAGTATTCATGAAAGGTCCCTGTGGACTGGAGATGTGCAAATGTATCCATAATTCACAAAGGGGATGAAAGGGAGATGAGTAATTGCAGATCCATTGGCTTGACTTCTGTTCTAGGAAAAATAATGGAGTCACTTGTTAAAGAAGTAATGTGGACTCTCTCTAGACAGGAATGCATTTATACTGTAGTCACAGCATGGATTTGTTAAGGGGGGGATCCTGTATGACCAATCTGAGTGGATAGTATGACACAGTAACAAAGGAACTAGATGTAAAAAATAAATTTGATGTCATATACTTAGCTTTCAGGAAAACTTTTGTTACTGTTGCACATAAAAGACTATTATACAAATTGGAGCAGTGTGGCATTAAGGACAAGTTGCTGCTATGGATAAAGGGATGGTTTTAGTTCATGATGACAGAGAGTGGTTTTCATTAGGAATTGCTCTTCTTGAACTAATGTTATTAAGCAGCGTTCCCGAGGGTTCATTGCTGGTGTCATTTTGTTTTCTATATTTATTAATGTTTTTTATGAAAGCATATCATGCTTAATGTCTAAGTTTGCAAATCATACATAGGTTAGGTAATCGCAGTTATCGGGGTATGCTATTGCAACAAGGTCTAGACAAATTAGGCAGATGGGCTGAGAACTGGCAACTGAAGTTTAATATTGACAGATGCAAGGTAGTTCATGTGGTGAGAAATAATGCCAGATTAACTTACCAGCTGTGTGGTATGCCACACTCAAGTGTGTGGTATGCCACACAAAAAGACCTGGTATTAATTGTGTACTCAAATATGAAGTTCTTTGATTAGTTCAGATAGGCTGCCAGGATGCTCATGGGGTTTTGTCTATAGTATACAGGAATTTTTCTGGGTATGTATAACAAGGTGATTATCTATTTGTAATTAGGCAGTGATTAGGCCACATCTTGAGTATTGCATACAGGTCTAGAAGTCTCATTTTAGGAAGGAAAATGAGTGTCCTGAGAATTATCTTTAATTTCCTGGTGAAGCCTTTTAATGAACCTGGCTCATACCACTCTGTAGATCTCCTACTCATAATGGGAAAATTGAAAGATTGTTTCTGAAGCAGTTTTTGAAAAGGTACAATGTTGAATCTTTACTCTGATAGGATATGGCTTCAAGAAAGGTCATTTGACTGTTGTTTTCAAATGCTGAGATGGATGATTTTCAGGATAGGTATGCTTTAATGTGCTTTAAAAGAGACATTGATGCCCTGTGGTGGAATATTAAAGGATATACCACAGGGTAAGAATGGCAAAATATCCTGGAAATATATATATTTTTTCTTTATATTTTCGGGGTTATTTCTCAGGAAAGAGCATAATTATAAGAACTGAATTATGGAGCAAGTTTATAATATTGAGCAAGCTTCCTTAAAGGATTGATCCTGGGGCCTACCATATGGAGCATTGTGCTTGATGAGTTTGTGGAGTATGATGCGGAAGGTTCATATATAACTTATTCAGATTCTGGTGTTTTTAATATACAGGATGTTTCAGTTAAACGTTTAAGAACTTCTAAGAGGGGTAGGATACATCCTGACAACTCGAAATCATATAGCAATGTGGGGTCGGAAATGCTTTCCTGAAGCGGTGTTGTACACAGAAGCACCATAAAAAGAAAAGAGACCGTAAGTGAGAAATCGTTTTAATAATACATGAAAAGAAGCAAAAGGTACATGGATTAAAGTAAGTGTTCGAAGTTTCTTCAACCTTGTATTGCTTTCGCACAGTGGTACCTTGGAAAATGTGCTACAAATCCCCTTTTTCCTGCTGAAGTGTTGTTTTCCGATGAGGCATCCTTCACAAGGGAAGGAATTTTCAACACGCATAACGACCATATCTGGGCGGTCGAGAACCCGCATGCAATACGACGTCGTGCAGCACAGATTCGATTTTCGGTCAATGTATGGGCCGGTATTATGGGAGATCACCTCATCGGACCTTACCTGTTACCGTGTCGTCTAACCGGACCTATCTACTTGATCTTTCTGCAGCAAGTATTGGAACAACTTTTGAGAGATGAACAGATTTCTGCATCGACGCAACAGACAATGTGGTTCCAACACGATGGAGCCCCTGCCCTTTATAGCGGAGATGTTCGTAACTACCTGGATGTCACATTTGGTCAACAGTGGATCGGACGTGGTGGTCCCGTGCGTTGGCCTGCTCGGTCACCCGACCTATCATGTCTTGATTTTTATTTCTGGGGTCATATGAAATCGCTAGTTTATGACACCCCTGTTGACAATGCTGAGGAGCTGGTTGCAAGAATCGCAGTAGCTGCCGAAGAAATTCGAAATTCGCCTGGAGTATTCCAGAATGTTCGGATGTCCATGCGTCGGAGATGTGAGGCGTGCATTGTAGCCCGTGGAAGAAACTTCGAACACTTACTTTAATCCATGTACCTTTTGCTTCTTTTCATGTATTATTAAAACGATTTCTCACTTACGGTCTCTTTTCTTTTTATGGTGCTTCTGTGTACAACACTGCTTCAGGAAAGCATTTCCGACCCCACATTGCTATATGATTTCGAGTTGTCAGGATGTACCCTACTCCTCTTAGAAGTTCTGAAACGTTTAACTGAAACACCCTGTATATGGAGGATTGAGGAAAGAATGTGAAGCTGAAGCAAGTGGCATATTTTTATTTGTTTAGTTAGTAGGGGGGGGCTTTTGGATATGTCTTGGCAACCAGTGGTATGAATCTCTTTGTTACTTCGCCTTTGTTTGATGCTGTCCATCTGTCCTGCCACAGCTGTAGCAGGTGAGCCACGATTCTATGCTTTTCTGCTTTGTGGTTGTTGTTTGGTTCTAGGGTGAGTCCATAGATTGTAGTGGGCGTTCCCTTAGACAGGTGGTACATCAACCCACAGCGAGTCACCTCCAGGTCCAGTGGGAGGACTCCTGTCAAGACCTGGAGGGCGTGCGTGCTCACTGTTCTGCATGCACAAGAGATGATGAGCATAATGCTAGTTGGAAGAAAAATGGGATGCTAGCAGTTCAGCTTTATCTTTGGCTGAAGTGACAACAGAACCATCTGGTTTTGACAGAGATGGGCAAAAGTTGCAGCCAATAGCTTTGACAAGAGACCAGAATGCTTGGCTACCATTAGGGCAAGAAGCAACTTTTCTACTCTTAGCCTGTTCAAACTTTAGTTTGGATTAATTAATAACTGCTTTACAATTGTTGTGAGCTTTGGTGTAGGCAGAAAATGAAACTGAAGAATTAGAAACAAGCCAATTACGATATGCAGTGTTCTTCTCTTGAAAAGCCTTAGCACATTTATTGGAAAACCAAGGTTCAGATAAAGGACGACATTTTAAAGTGGAGTGTGGAATAAAGGATTCCATTCCTGCAAGAATAATTTCACTGACACGATCTGAGCAAACGTTGACGTCAGAAGTTTTGAAACAATAATCCGACCAAGGAAAAGAAGAAAAGAAATCTCGCAGGTCATCCCATTTTGCATTCTTGTAATGCCAAACAATACGAGGTTGGGAATAGCCATGAGATAAAGAAGAGACATTCACCAAGTTGTGATCTGAGGAGCCTAAAGAACCACTCACTTCAACCGTGTACTTAGAAGGGTTGTTTGTGAGAAAAAGATCAAGTGTGTTGGCTGTATGGTTAGGATTGTCCGGGATTCTTGTAGGTAAATGAACAATCTCTGCAAGCTCATTAGTAATTGCAAAAGCCTCAGCATCTTGACCAGCTGGGTCAGTGTGACTAGAAAGCGGAAGCCAGCTGGAGTTGTGAACATTGAAATCTCCAAGGAAAATTACCTCACTGTTAGAAAAGTTGGACTGGAGAAAGTCAAGTTGCAAAGAGAGGAAGTCGAAGAGCTCCAAGTGATTAGTGGATTTGGGAGAATGGTAGAGACAACAAATGAAATTGACACGATGGGGTAGAGAGATTTTAAGCCAGTGAATATCGAAAAGAGGACATTCCATATTACCAAGTCTCTGACAGGGAATATCAGAGCGGACATATGCACAAGTACTACCTTGTGCGAAAGGAATCGTATAGAAAATAATTTGGGCATTTGAGATGAGCAGTAGTTGAATCAACCGATAATTGAGATTCGGTCAGAAAAAGTACATGGGGTTTGGCAGACTGCAAGTGGAAATGGACATCGTTGAGATTAGAATTGAGACCACGTATATTTGTGAAATAAACTAGGAAGAGTTTGGGAGGTTTAGATCTTTTTGCAGATAAGCTTACTTTATTAGTTTGAAAATTCATAGGTATTAAATAGTAAGAAAAAGGGGGGGGGACATGCTGTATGAAGTAATGAAATTTTTGGATATGGAATATACATGGTAAGAATATTAGTAAATTGATAAGAGGAGTTTACCTCAATATAGTACGTGGATCACTTCCGTATGATACCCTCCAGAAATTAAAACGGAAAAAACGAAAAAATCGACAACTTACCGGTACATTAAAGTAAAATATAAATAATTAAAGTGAAATATAAATAATTAAATAATCAATTTAACACAATTCAAAATCAATTCAAAACAATTAAAATTCAAATTAACGCAATTAAAAGAATCTAACGAAAATATTCAAAACGATTTTCCTTCCTGAAGCTGACAATGCTTTTCGACCGACTGTCGTGATCACAGGAATGAAAATTATCGAATCAGGCTAAACCTGCAACTTAAATAGTGATTATGTGTCTTCGCGCATGCGCGTGAAGGTCCACGCATCGGAGATCAAATATGGCCGCCGAACATTAACAGAATTCTCGTGTAATTTAATTTCAACGGTTTCTGCAATTAATAGTCGCGTATAATTACGTTGAACGTTAAGTATTTTGGCCTCGTTAAATAAAAAAGTATGTTTTTCGTTAATGGCATGAAAGGCTAATTCTGACGCTGCTGAACGAGAAGCACGAACAGAGGCTTCGTGTTGATTTACACGGATATTAAGAGAAAACCGCGTGGAACCCTGATAAGACGAGTCGCAATCACCGCAAGAAATGTTGTATACAAGATCATTAATTTGTGTTGCGAACGCCGAAAGAACCGAGCGATTGTTCAGTATAGTGTGTAACTTCCGTATAGGCCTAGCTATAATTTTTAATTCGGTATCTTTAAAGAATCTGTTAAGCTGTTTGTGCCACTGTTCAACATATGGGACAGAAATAAAGTATTTTTTGATATTACTATTGTTGATTGGTGCAGTATTTTGTATCCTATCCTTAGCTTGTACCATAATTCGATTTATTGTGTTAATGGGATAACCCCTGTTCAAGAATCTGCTAGTTAATATTTGTATTTCTGAGTCTAAAGCAGAATCCGTCGTTGAATATTTATAGGCATTTAGAAATTGATTAAAGATAATCGATCTTTTGTAGGTGAACGGGTGGTAGCTATTATAATGTAGAAGCATACCGGTGTTAGTGGGTTTTCGATAGATGCTAAATTGTATTTTGTTCGAGTCCCGGGTAAGCGTGAAATTTAGAAAGTTTAATGACTTAGTATCCGTATCTTCCCTTTCCAATGTAAATTTGAGTCTAGAATGAATATTGTTAAACGAATGTAAAATATCTTGGATAGTACTACTATCGGTAATAACTAGAACATCGTCTAAATACCTCCCATAGTATGTGATACGGGGACGAAAAGGTGTCAAATGTATCTGCTCAATCGTTGAGAGATAGATCTCTGACATTAAGCCACTCAGGCTCAAACCCATTGGTAATCCAAAAATTTGTTTGTACACCTTGTCTCGAAAGGTGATGTAGTTAGCCTCAACTAATAGTTTAATTAAGTGAAAAATCTCCTTTATAGGCAGCTTCGTATAATTAATCGGTGTCGAGTTTTTATTTAACATATCCCAAATAATATCTAATGTGTATTCAACGTTTACATTCGTATATAATGATGTAACATCTAATGAGAATAAATTGTCATTGTCGCCGAGTTTACAGTCTTTAAGATTATTAAATAATGTATCGTAATTCTTAATCCCAAATTGTATAACCTGTCTAAAAGGTTTTATAATGTTATATACATGTGTGGCTAAGGCTGAAAATGCCGAGTTCCTGTAGGAAACAATAGGTCGAATCGGAAATCCAGGCTTGTGTAATTTTACCTGACCAAAAAGTGCAGGAATATTGTATGTTCTGGACTTCAATTCCTTCAACTGAACCATAGTAATGTAGTCGTTTTTACGATATGTGGTTAACGTTTTATTGTATTGATTTACCAAATTGGTAAACAGTGTCGGGTCCACTTCACAATAAGTGGAGGTATCAGATACAACTGAATCTAACTTATTAATATAATCATGTTTATCTAGTATTACCACTGTATCTCCTTTATCTGCCCTCTGTATAATAATGTCCTTATTTTCTCGAAGTTCTCGTAAAGCTGAACTGTCATGTGTATTCAATTTAGGAAGTCGTGTTTCTTTTATGTTATTCACTACTTGGTTAACTTGTTGAATAAATACATCTTTTTGTGGAACACTACGAAGTCCAAATTCAAAATCAATTACGCATTGTTTTTTTGGCAGCTTTCGAGGTGGTAAATTATAATTTAATCCTTTGGATAAAAGTGAAATCTGGTCCTGCGATAGTGTACACGAGGAAAGATTTGTAACCTGTTTATATGTCGGTTCGTTGGATACTGGGTGAGGGGGTGTTCGTGAACTAGCCGACATATTCTGTGGTAGTGCGTTATGTGTCTGTGGGGGGGATGTCACCCAACTCGTGTGAACTTGGTCGCAGGCTCGCGACAATGTGTTAGAATTCGTATGAACGTGTCTTGAACTATTCGATAATGTTTGCAACTTATTAACGTGTCTGTTTTTTATTTCTGAGGCTTGTGCTTCCCGTCGCAAATCTATGGAGGTCTTCAATACAGACCAATCGTTCGGATGTAGATAATTTTTTAATTTATCGCGAAGCTTCCTAACCTGGGAAAGGTATTTTTGTTTATCCGAATATCGAGATTTTAAGGCAAGCTTAACAATATTACGTGATGTCGCCAGTGATAGTTGTTTTATGCCTGAAATTTTTTGATTTAAATTCACCCTGGCAAACTTCGGAACGATGTTGTTTTGAAGGCAATATTTTAGGAAAGAAATATGGTAACTTTGGGCCGAGTACCTTAGTGTAGATTTAATGTAACTTTGTACCAAGCCATTCAAAAAATCTCCCATAATTGTGTGTATCGATTGTATACTACTGGAGAGACAGGAAGTGAATGAAATAGTCAATAAGAGTATGAAAATTAATTAGATAGTATGAATCAGAGCTGTAATACTCAATATGTTCTACGTTGGTAATAATATTAGTAAATTGATAAGAGGAGTTTACCTCAATATAGTACGTGGAACACTTCCGTATGATACCCTCCAGAAATTAAAACGGAAAAAACGAAAAAATCGACAACTTACCGGTACATTAAAGTAAAATATAAATAATTAAAGTGAAATATAAATAATTAAATAATCAATTTAACACAATTCAAAATCAATTCAAAACAATTAAAATTCAAATTAACGCAATTAAAAGAATCTAACGAAAATATTCAAAACGATTTTCCTTCCTGAAGCTGACAATGCTTTTCGACCGACTGTCGTGATCACAGGAATGAAAATTATCGAATCAGGCTAAACCTGCAACTTAAATAGTGATTATGTGTCTTCGCGCATGCGCGTGAAGGTCCACGCATCGGAGATCAAATATGGCCGCCGAACATTAACAGAATTCTCGTGTAATTTAATTTCAACGGTTTCTGCAATTAATAGTCGCGTATAATTACGTTGAACGTTAAGTATTTTGGCCTCGTTAAATAAAAAAGTATGTTTTTCGTTAATGGCATGAAAGGCTAATTCTGACGCTGCTGAACGAGAAGCACGAACAGAGGCTTCGTGTTGATTTACACGGATATTAAGAGAAAACCGCGTGGAACCCTGATAAGACGAGTCGCAATCACCGCAAGAAATGTTGTATACAAGATCATTAATTTGTGTTGCGAACGCCGAAAGAACCGAGCGATTGTTCAGTATAGTGTGTAACTTCCGTATAGGCCTAGCTATAATTTTTAATTCGGTATCTTTAAAGAATCTGTTAAGCTGTTTGTGCCACTGTTCAACATATGGGACAGAAATAAAGTATTTTTTGATATTACTATTGTTGATTGGTGCAGTATTTTGTATCCTATCCTTAGCTTGTACCATAATTCGATTTATTGTGTTAATGGGATAACCCCTGTTCAAGAATCTGCTAGTTAATATTTGTATTTCTGAGTCTAAAGCAGAATCCGTCGTTGAATATTTATAGGCATTTAGAAATTGATTAAAGATAATCGATCTTTTGTAGGTGAACGGGTGGTAGCTATTATAATGTAGAAGCATACCGGTGTTAGTGGGTTTTCGATAGATGCTAAATTGTATTTTGTTCGAGTCCCGGGTAAGCGTGAAATTTAGAAAGTTTAATGACTTAGTATCCGTATCTTCCCTTTCCAATGTAAATTTGAGTCTAGAATGAATATTGTTAAACGAATGTAAAATATCTTGGATAGTACTACTATCGGTAATAACTAGAACATCGTCTAAATACCTCCCATAGTATGTGATACGGGGACGAAAAGGTGTCAAATGTATCTGCTCAATCGTTGAGAGATAGATCTCTGACATTAAGCCACTCAGGCTCAAACCCATTGGTAATCCAAAAATTTGTTTGTACACCTTGTCTCGAAAGGTGATGTAGTTAGCCTCAACTAATAGTTTAATTAAGTGAAAAATCTCCTTTATAGGCAGCTTCGTATAATTAATCGGTGTCGAGTTTTTATTTAACATATCCCAAATAATATCTAATGTGTATTCAACGTTTACATTCGTATATAATGATGTAACATCTAATGAGAATAAATTGTCATTGTCGCCGAGTTTACAGTCTTTAAGATTATTAAATAATGTATCGTAATTCTTAATCCCAAATTGTATAACCTGTCTAAAAGGTTTTATAATGTTATATACATGTGTGGCTAAGGCTGAAAATGCCGAGTTCCTGTAGGAAACAATAGGTCGAATCGGAAATCCAGGCTTGTGTAATTTTACCTGACCAAAAAGTGCAGGAATATTGTATGTTCTGGACTTCAATTCCTTCAACTGAACCATAGTAATGTAGTCGTTTTTACGATATGTGGTTAACGTTTTATTGTATTGATTTACCAAATTGGTAAACAGTGTCGGGTCCACTTCACAATAAGTGGAGGTATCAGATACAACTGAATCTAACTTATTAATATAATCATGTTTATCTAGTATTACCACTGTATCTCCTTTATCTGCCCTCTGTATAATAATGTCCTTATTTTCTCGAAGTTCTCGTAAAGCTGAACTGTCATGTGTATTCAATTTAGGAAGTCGTGTTTCTTTTATGTTATTCACTACTTGGTTAACTTGTTGAATAAATACATCTTTTTGTGGAACACTACGAAGTCCAAATTCAAAATCAATTACGCATTGTTTTTTTGGCAGCTTTCGAGGTGGTAAATTATAATTTAATCCTTTGGATAAAAGTGAAATCTGGTCCTGCGATAGTGTACACGAGGAAAGATTTGTAACCTGTTTATATGTCGGTTCGTTGGATACTGGGTGAGGGGGTGTTCGTGAACTAGCCGACATATTCTGTGGTAGTGCGTTATGTGTCTGTGGGGGGGATGTCACCCAACTCGTGTGAACTTGGTCGCAGGCTCGCGACAATGTGTTAGAATTCGTATGAACGTGTCTTGAACTATTCGATAATGTTTGCAACTTATTAACGTGTCTGTTTTTTATTTCTGAGGCTTGTGCTTCCCGTCGCAAATCTATGGAGGTCTTCAATACAGACCAATCGTTCGGATGTAGATAATTTTTTAATTTATCGCGAAGCTTCCTAACCTGGGAAAGGTATTTTTGTTTATCCGAATATCGAGATTTTAAGGCAAGCTTAACAATATTACGTGATGTCGCCAGTGATAGTTGTTTTATGCCTGAAATTTTTTGATTTAAATTCACCCTGGCAAACTTCGGAACGATGTTGTTTTGAAGGCAATATTTTAGGAAAGAAATATGGTAACTTTGGGCCGAGTACCTTAGTGTAGATTTAATGTAACTTTGTACCAAGCCATTCAAAAAATCTCCCATAATTGTGTGTATCGATTGTATACTACTGGAGAGACAGGAAGTGAATGAAATAGTCAATAAGAGTATGAAAATTAATTAGATAGTATGAATCAGAGCTGTAATACTCAATATGTTCTACGTTGGTAATAATATTAGTAAATTGATAAGAGGAGTTTACCTCAATATAGTACGTGGAACACTTCCGTATGATACCCTCCAGAAATTAAAACGGAAAAAACGAAAAAATCGACAACTTACCGGTACATTAAAGTAAAATATAAATAATTAAAGTGAAATATAAATAATTAAATAATCAATTTAACACAATTCAAAATCAATTCAAAACAATTAAAATTCAAATTAACGCAATTAAAAGAATCTAACGAAAATATTCAAAACGATTTTCCTTCCTGAAGCTGACAATGCTTTTCGACCGACTGTCGTGATCACAGGAATGAAAATTATCGAATCAGGCTAAACCTGCAACTTAAATAGTGATTATGTGTCTTCGCGCATGCGCGTGAAGGTCCACGCATCGGAGATCAAATATGGCCGCCGAACATTAACAGAATTCTCGTGTAATTTAATTTCAACGGTTTCTGCAATTAATAGTCGCGTATAATTACGTTGAACGTTAAGTATTTTGGCCTCGTTAAATAAAAAAGTATGTTTTTCGTTAATGGCATGAAAGGCTAATTCTGCCGCTGCTGAACGAGAAGCACGAACAGAGGCTTCGTGTTGATTTACACGGATATTAAGAGAAAACCGCGTGGAACCCTGATAAGACGAGTCGCAATCACCGCAAGAAATGTTGTATACAAGATCATTAATTTGTGTTGCGAACGCCGAAAGAACCGAGCGATTGTTCAGTATAGTGTGTAACTTCCGTATAGGCCTAGCTATAATTTTAAATTCGGTATCTTTAAAGAATCTGTTAAGCTGTTTGTGCCACTGTTCAACATATGGGACAGAAATAAAGTATTTTTTGATATTACTATTGTTGATTGGTGCAGTATTTTGTATCCTATCCTTAGCTTGTACCATAATTCGATTTATTGTGTTAATGGGATAACCCCTGTTCAAGAATCTGCTAGTTAATATTTGTATTTCTGAGTCTAAAGCAGAATCCGTCGTTGAATATTTATAGGCATTTAGAAATTGATTAAAGATAATCGATCTTTTGTAGGTGAACGGGTGGTAGCTATTATAATGTAGAAGCATACCGGTGTTAGTGGGTTTTCGATAGATGCTAAATTGTATTTTGTTCGAGTCCCGGGTAAGCGTGAAATTTAGAAAGTTTAATGACTTAGTATCCGTATCTTCCCTTTCCAATGTAAATTTGAGTCTAGAATGAATATTGTTAAACGAATGTAAAATATCTTGGATAGTACTACTATCGGTAATAACTAGAACATCGTCTAAATACCTCCCATAGTATGTGATACGGGGACGAAAAGGTGTCAAATGTATCTGCTCAATCGTTGAGAGATAGATCTCTGACATTAAGCCACTCAGGCTCAAACCCATTGGTAATCCAAAAATTTGTTTGTACACCTTGTCTCGAAAGGTGATGTAGTTAGCCTCAACTAATAGTTTAATTAAGTGAAAAATCTCCTTTATAGGCAGCTTCGTATAATTAATCGGTGTCGAGTTTTTATTTAACATATCCCAAATAATATCTAATGTGTATTCAACGTTTACATTCGTATATAATGATGTAACATCTAATGAGAATAAATTGTCATTGTCGCCGAGTTTACAGTCTTTAAGATTATTAAATAATGTATCGTAATTCTTAATCCCAAATTGTATAACCTGTCTAAAAGGTTTTATAATGTTATATACATGTGTGGCTAAGGCTGAAAATGCCGAGTTCCTGTAGGAAACAATAGGTCGAATCGGAAATCCAGGCTTGTGTAATTTTACCTGACCAAAAAGTGCAGGAATATTGTATGTTCTGGACTTCAATTCCTTCAACTGAACCATAGTAATGTAGTCGTTTTTACGATATGTGGTTAACGTTTTATTGTATTGATTTACCAAATTGGTAAACAGTGTCGGGTCCACTTCACAATAAGTGGAGGTATCAGATACAACTGAATCTAACTTATTAATATAATCATGTTTATCTAGTATTACCACTGTATCTCCTTTATCTGCCCTCTGTATAATAATGTCCTTATTTTCTCGAAGTTCTCGTAAAGCTGAGCTGTCATGTGTATTCAATTTAGGAAGTCGTGTTTCTTTTATGTTATTCACTACTTGGTTAACTTGTTGAATAAATACATCTTTTTGTGGAACACTACGAAGTCCAAATTCAAAATCAATTACGCATTGTTTTTTTGGCAGCTTTCGAGGTGGTAAATTATAATTTAATCCTTTGGATAAAAGTGAAATCTGGTCCTGCGATAGTGTACACGAGGAAAGATTTGTAACCTGTTTATATGTCGGTTCGTTGGATACTGGGTGAGGGGGTGTTCGTGAACTAGCCGACATATTCTGTGGTAGTGCGTTATGTGTCTGTGGGGGGGATGTCACCCAACTCGTGTGAACTTGGTCGCAGGCTCGCGACAATGTGTTAGAATTCGTATGAACGTGTCTTGAACTATTCGATAATGTTTGCAACTTATTAACGTGTCTGTTTTTTATTTCTGAGGCTTGTGCTTCCCGTCGCAAATCTATGGAGGTCTTCAATACAGACCAATCGTTCGGATGTAGATAATTTTTTAATTTATCGCGAAGCTTCCTAACCTGGGAAAGGTATTTTTGTTTATCCGAATATCGAGATTTTAAGGCAAGCTTAACAATATTACGTGACACTACATCACCTTTCGAGACAAGGTGTACAAACAAATTTTTGGATTACCAATGGGTTTGAGCCTGAGTGGCTTAATGTCAGAGATCTATCTCTCAACGATTGAGCAGATACATTTGACACCTTTTCGTCCCCGTATCACATACTATGGGAGGTATTTAGACGATTTTTTTTTTTTTTTTGATTTGGTAGTTGTTGGCGCATCGGCTTCTGTGGCCATATTGCACCTCCCAAGGTTTTTGCAGTACTTTGATCCAAGCCCGAGGCGGGAATCGAACCCGCGACCTTTGGGTTGCCGGGCAGGTACTTTACCCACTCGGCTAGCCCGGTCGGCCTATTTAGACGATGTTCTAGTTATTACCGATAGTAGTACTATCCAAGATATTTTACATTCGTTTAACAATATTCATTCTAGACTCAAATTTACATTGGAAAGGGAAGATACGGATACTAAGTCATTAAACTTTCTAAATTTCACGCTTACCCGGGACTCGAACAAAATACAATTTAGCATCTATCGAAAACCCACTAACACCGGTATGCTTCTACATTATAATAGCTACCACCCGTTCACCTACAAAAGATCGATTATCTTTAATCAATTTCTAAATGCCTATAAATATTCAACGACGGATTCTGCTTTAGACTCAGAAATACAAATATTAACTAGCAGATTCTTGAACAGGGGTTATCCCATTAACACAATAAATCGAATTATGGTACAAGCTAAGGATAGGATACAAAATACTGCACCAATCAACAATAGTAATATCAAAAAATACTTTATTTCTGTCCCATATGTTGAACAGTGGCACAAACAGCTTAACAGATTCTTTAAAGATACCGAATTTAAAATTATAGCTAGGCCTATACGGAAGTTACACACTATACTGAACAATCGCTCGGTTCTTTCGGCGTTCGCAACACAAATTAATGATCTTGTATACAACATTTCTTGCGGTGATTGCGACTCGTCTTATCAGGGTTCCACGCGGTTTTCTCTTAATATCCGTGTAAATCAACACGAAGCCTCTGTTCGTGCTTCTCGTTCAGCAGCGGCAGAATTAGCCTTTCATGCCATTAACGAAAAACATACTTTTTTATTTAACGAGGCCAAAATACTTAACGTTCAACGTAATTATACGCGACTATTAATTGCAGAAACCGTTGAAATTAAATTACACGAGAATTCTGTTAATGTTCGGCGGCCATATTTGATCTCCGATGCGTGGACCTTCACGCGCATGCGCGAAGACACATAATCACTATTTAAGTTGCAGGTTTAGCCTGATTCGATAATTTTCATTCCTGTGATCACGACAGTCGGTCGAAAAGCATTGTCAGCTTCAGGAAGGAAAATCGTTTTGAATATTTTCGTTAGATTCTTTTAATTGCGTTAATTTGAATTTTAATTGTTTTGAATTGATTTTGAATTGTGTTAAATTGATTATTTAATTATTTATATTTCACTTTAATTATTTATATTTTACTTTAATGTACCGGTAAGTTGTCGATTTTTTCGTTTTTTCCGTTTTAATTTCTGGAGGGTATCATACGGAAGTGTTCCACGTACTATATTGAGGTAAACTCCTCTTATCAATTTACTAATATTATTACCAACGTAGAACATATTGAGTATTACAGCTCTGATTCATACTATCTAATTAATTTTCATACTCTTATTGACTATTTCATTCACTTCCTGTCTCTCCAGTAGTATACAATCGATACACACAATTATGGGAGATTTTTTGAATGGCTTGGTACAAAGTTACATTAAATCTACACTAAGGTACTCGGCCCAAAGTTACCATATTTCTTTCCTAAAATATTGCCTTCAAAACAACATCGTTCCGAAGTTTGCCAGGGTGAATTTAAATCAAAAAATTTCAGGCATAAAACAACTATCACTGGCGACATCACGTAATATTGTTAAGCTTGCCTTAAAATCTCGATATTCGGATAAACAAAAATACCTTTCCCAGGTTAGGAAGCTTCGCGATAAATTAAAAAATTATCTACATCCGAACGATTGGTCTGTATTGAAGACCTCCATAGATTTGCGACGGGAAGCACAAGCCTCAGAAATAAAAAACAGACACGTTAATAAGTTGCAAACATTATCGAATAGTTCAAGACACGTTCATACGAATTCTAACACATTGTCGCGAGCCTGCGACCAAGTTCACACGAGTTGGGTGACATCCCCCCCACAGACACATAACGCACTACCACAGAATATGTCGGCTAGTTCACGAACACCCCCTCACCCAGTATCCAACGAACCGACATATAAACAGGTTACAAATCTTTCCTCGTGTACACTATCGCAGGACCAGATTTCACTTTTATCCAAAGGATTAAATTATAATTTACCACCTCGAAAGCTGCCAAAAAAACAATGCGTAATTGATTTTGAATTTGGACTTCGTAGTGTTCCACAAAAAGATGTATTTATTCAACAAGTTAACCAAGTAGTGAATAACATAAAAGAAACACGACTTCCTAAATTGAATACACATGACAGTTCAGCTTTACGAGAACTTCGAGAAAATAAGGACATTATTATACAGAGGGCAGATAAAGGAGATACAGTGGTAATACTAGATAAACATGATTATATTAATAAGTTAGATTCAGTTGTATCTGATACCTCCACTTATTGTGAAGTGGACCCGACACTGTTTACCAATTTGGTAAATCAATACAATAAAACGTTAACCACATATCGTAAAAACGACTACATTACTATGGTTCAGTTGAAGGAATTGAAGTCCAGAACATACAATATTCCTGCACTTTTTGGTCAGGTAAAATTACACAAGCCTGGATTTCCGATTCGACCTATTGTTTCCTACAGGAACTCGGCATTTTCAGCCTTAGCCACACATGTATATAACATTATAAAACCTTTTAGACAGGTTATACAATTTGGGATTAAGAATTACGATACATTATTTAATAATCTTAAAGACTGTAAACTCGGCGACAATGACAATTTATTCTCATTAGATGTTACATCATTATATACGAATGTAAACGTTGAATACACATTAGATATTATTTGGGATATGTTAAATAAAAACTCGACACCGATTAATTATACGAAGCTGCCTATAAAGGAGATTTTTCACTTAATTAAACTATTAGTTGAGGCTAACTACATCACCTTTCGAGACAAGGTGTACAAACAAATTTTTGGATTACCAATGGGTTTGAGCCTGAGTGGCTTAATGTCAGAGATCTATCTCTCAACGATTGAGCAGATACATTTGACACCTTTTCGTCCCCGTATCACATACTATGGGAGGTATTTAGACGATGTTCTAGTTATTACCGATAGTAGTACTATCCAAGATATTTTACATTCGTTTAACAATATTCATTCTAGACTCAAATTTACATTGGAAAGGGAAGATACGGATACTAAGTCATTAAACTTTCTAAATTTCACGCTTACCCGGGACTCGAACAAAATACAATTTAGCATCTATCGAAAACCCACTAACACCGGTATGCTTCTACATTATAATAGCTACCACCCGTTCACCTACAAAAGATCGATTATCTTTAATCAATTTCTAAATGCCTATAAATATTCAACGACGGATTCTGCTTTAGACTCAGAAATACAAATATTAACTAGCAGATTCTTGAACAGGGGTTATCCCATTAACACAATAAATCGAATTATGGTACAAGCTAAGGATAGGATACAAAATACTGCACCAATCAACAATAGTAATATCAAAAAATACTTTATTTCTGTCTCATATGTTGAACAGTGGCACAAACAGCTTAACAGATTCTTTAAAGATACCGAATTTAAAATTATAGCTAGGCCTATACGGAAGTTACACACTATACTGAACAATCGCTCGGTTCTTTCGGCGTTCGCAACACAAATTAATGATCTTGTATACAACATTTCTTGCGGTGATTGCGACTCGTCTTATCAGGGTTCCACGCGGTTTTCTCTTAATATCCGTGTAAATCAACACGAAGCCTCTGTTCGTGCTTCTCGTTCAGCAGCGTCAGAATTAGCCTTTCATGCCATTAACGAAAAACATACTTTTTTATTTAACGAGGCCAAAATACTTAACGTTCAACGTAATTATACGCGACTATTAATTGCAGAAACCGTTGAAATTAAATTACACGAGAATTCTGTTAATGTTCGGCGGCCATATTTGATCTCCGATGCGTGGACCTTCACGCGCATGCGCGAAGACACATAATCACTATTTAAGTTGCAGGTTTAGCCTGATTCGATAATTTTCATTCCTGTGATCACGACAGTCGGTCGAAAAGCATTGTCAGCTTCAGGAAGGAAAATCGTTTTGAATATTTTCGTTAGATTCTTTTAAATTGCGTTAATTTGAATTTTAATTGTTTTGAATTGATTTTGAATTGTGTTAAATTGATTATTTAATTATTTATATTTCACTTTAATTATTTATATTTTACTTTAATGTACCGGTAAGTTGTCGATTTTTTCGTTTTTTCCGTTTTAATTTCTGGAGGGTATCATACGGAAGTGTTCCACGTACTATATTGAGGTAAACTCCTCTTATCAATTTACTAATATTATTACCAACGTAGAACATATTGAGTATTACAGCTCTGATTCATACTAACATGGTAAGAATATACCCAGATCCATGACATAATTTGGCCTTGACAATGCCCTCCGCATACACACTACTTGGACTCTCTACAATCACTGTCTGACAGAGTAGAGGTAGCAAGATTATACAGTAGCTGATCTCGAAGCCTCCTAAAGAGTTACCAATAGGTTTTGTCTGGTATACCAACTAGCGGTCCGCCTGTAAACACTGTTTTAGATCTGTACCCTCGAAATGTAAGGAAGATTGGATCTCGCCATGATGTTCATCATAATCTCAAAATTCATCAGTCATACTGCATGATGGAAGAGATGGGGAAGGGATGACCGGAACTTAGCTCTGGAGACTAAACTTGTCTTCCTCCACTTCAAGCCTGCAATAAAGAAATTTGTGGTATTGCACCGGTTTATGAGGGTCATCTACCACCTAGTATTGCCTGTTAACACAGAGGGGCTGCATTGCACAGTGTGGTGTGGGCACCGCACCTCAACCCCTACTTACATTGGTTCACACTTGGATGGTCACCCACAATGCTTGCTCATGGGGGTTATATCCAGGATTACTAATATAGTCCCACCATCGTGAAGGTGCAGCAGAAGATTTGGCTGTCACAGACCGTCTAGACTTCGCCGAAATTGGGTCCACTTGACTTGAATGTCACCCGAATATCAGTTCCATCAGCGTTTTAGACTCCCAGGTAGCAAGTACAGCTTGTCTAGCATATCTGAGAGGATGCCTGTGACTACCTCACGGGCCAAAATTAGCAGGCCAAAAATTCTTCTTCATAGTATCAACCAGAAAATTCAAATTTTTTTGGATGCATAGCAAGGAGGAGTAATATTCTGTTGAAGAATATAATGGAAGGAAAGAGGAGCAGAGGAAGACCTGCAAATAGGTGGAAGGATGGGACAGTGGCCTTCTGGGCATGACAATTTGCAGTGCCGCTCGCAGAGCACAAGATCAATGCAATTGGAGGAAATTGGTAGTGGCCACAACAGCTCCTCAGGGAGCTACGTGACTGGACATAACCTGCGTTGTCTGTGTTTTATGTTTCATTAACTCCTGTTTTGTGTATATTTGTATATTCCTTTTTTTTCCCCCTCCATTATCTCTGGTAATTAGCATTAGCATTAGTAGAGGCATTTGATGCAAGAAAGCAAGCTTATGCAGCATCAGCCAAAAAAAAAAAAAACCACCTCCACTTCACCCCCTGTTCGTTCAAAATACCTGTCCAGCTGAGCCATAAACTTATTTAGGCTATCAACTTCCACGACAAAGGATGGAAGTCTGTTCCACTAACCAACCACCCGCTGGCTAAAGGCAAATTTCCGCACGTCTATCCTACATCTGTCTTTCCTCAATTTGAATTTATGCCCTCTCAGGTGATTATTCTGAGGCGAGAGGAAGAATCCCATCAGCATTGAGCATGCTCAAACCATTCAAGGCTTTATACACCTCTATCAGATAACCTCGCTGGTGCCTAGTCTCCAGACACTGTAATTTGCAAAACTTAACTCTTTCTTCGTAAGAGTTCCCCTTTGTTCCATTCACTAATCTTGTTGCCCTTCTCTGTACTCGTTCCAGCAGCTCTACATCCTTCTTGAAATGAGGCCTCCAGACCTGTATACAGTACTCAAGGTGTGGCCTGACCATTGCCTTATACAAGGGAATAATCACTACCTCCTTATCCCTGCTAGAAAAATTCCTGTATATCATTAACAAGACACCATGAGCTACTCTTGAAGCCCGTCTGCACTGCTCAGAGAACTTCATATCTGCCTGCACAATTATCCCCAGGTCCTTTTCATTCTCTACCACTGTCAGTGTAGTACCACAGAGTTGATACGTTGCTCTGGGGTTGCTGTTTCCCATGTGTAGTACTTTACATTTGTCAATGTTAAACTTCATTTGCCACCTCTCAGCCCATCTGCTCAACCTTTCCAGATCCTGTTGCAGCAGCAGCATAGTGTCAGTAGTGTCCTTGACAACCCTGCCTACCTTTGTATCGTCTGCAAACTTCGACATTAAGTTTGATATACCATCATCAATATCATTTATGAATACAGAAAACAATAATGGACCCAACACTGAGCCCTGAGGGACTCCACTAATAACATTAGTCCACGACGAGCAGTGTCCATTGATTACCACTCTCTGTCTCCTCCCCCTCAGCCACCCCTTTATCCACAGCAGCAATTTGCCTCCAATGTAACACTGCTCCAATTTGTGCAGCAGTCTTCCATGTGCAACAGTATCAAAAGCCTTTCTAAGATCCAAGTATATAATATCAAAGTTATTCCCTGCATCCAGTAGTTCCTTTGTGACTGCATCATAGTATCCAATCAAATTGGTCAGGCAAGACTTCCCCTTAACAAAACCATGCTGTGTCCGAGCTATAACTGAAGTCTTGTCTAAATGATCCTGCAGTGCTTCTTTAACTAGTGCCTCCATTAATTTTCCTGGAACAGAAGTTAAACTCACAGGTCTGTAATTACTTGTATCAGCCTTTGATCCTCCTTTGTGAATTGGGGTCACATTTGCACATCTCCAGTCTGTGGGTACCTTCCCTTGCTGCTAATACATTGCTGCACTTAAGTTCATGCATAATAACTTGCAACTTCAGCTCAAAGTCCTACTACAGGAATGGGCAAGTTGTTCTGAGCTTACTTGAGCATTATCTTATCTTAGCTTTTAACTATACTATAATCTTCATTTTTATTTCTTTGAAATTAATAGATTTATCAGGAATGGAGGAGAAACTATTTCTAAACATGCTGCTATATCCTCACCTTTTGGGATTCAGGCTCTTTCTTTCTTACTCTATCAATCATTTGCACCACTTTGCTATTGCTAAGTTTCATTATGCCTGAACTAAATATTTCACATATTAGGCTATGTTCGTGCAGTCACAGACCGTCCGGACTTTGTCGAAATCGAGTCCACTTAACTTGAATGTCACCCGAATATCAGTTCCATCAGCATTTGAGAGTCCCAGGTAGCAAGTACAGCTTGTCTAGCATATCTGAGAGGATGCCTGTGACTACCTCAAGGGCCAAAATTAGCAGGCCAAAAATTCTTCTTCATGGCATCAACAAGAAAATTCAAATTTTTTTGGATGCATAGCAAGGAGGAGTAATTTTCTGTTGAAGAATATAATGGAAGGAAAAATCGAAGGGGACAACACAGGGGTTGCCAGGTTCCAAGCTTTCAGTCTTCCCTAGAGGTCACTTATACTGGATACACTCTTCCATTTCTCTTGTGTGTATAATGAGGTCCACATGTTTTCTTTGTTTGGACATGGTAAGTTAACTTATAACTTTTGATTTTTAACTTTGGATATTTTCTCATTCATTTTCAGTTGGGTCAACGATAACCAGTTTACACTAGGTGTACATTTTATGATATATATATACATTTTTTAAAAAAAAACTTTACAGTAGTACTTAACTTTTAGGCCCTGTTAATACAAATTTGTATATTGTTATTACTTTACTACATATCGATTATCACAGAAACAGAGAACCCCTTATTGTTATTTTTCCTTTCAGTCTGGTGGTAGACCCTTGAAAAAGTCATTCAAGTTGCAGGTATGCAGCGATAAGTATTTTATTTATTATCTTGTGTATACAGCTAATCCCTGACTTACGTAAACCAGAGTTATGTAACTTTGGACTTTGGTAAAATTTTAAAGACAATTTCTGTATAATTTTTAAGAGTGAAGTCAACTGAAGGAACAATAAGTATAAGTTTTTATTTTCGTTCCCATACAAACTATGTTGGATAACATAGTTTGTATTGGATTCAGTTACATTTATCGTTCAACTGAATCCAAACATTGACAACACTGGCAATGTTCAAACTGGAGGATGCCGAACTTTGACATTGGCACTGTTTATTTTCATTTATTCTCTGATTCACTGAAAAAATGGGGGCTTTTTAATGACACATTTATCCACATTTTTTGATATCAACTTGCTGCTTTGTACACAAATTAAATAATTTCTCAATATAACACTCTCACTATAATATCTCTCTCTCTCTCTCTCTATATATATATATATATATATATATATATATATTATTAGCATTTATATCGTTATTACGTTTAGTTGTATGTATTCTTTTAGATTTATGTGTTCTTTTGTGCAGCGTCAATGCCATTGTATTTTTGCCATTAGGCCAATTGTACATTATACGTGCCAGTATGTATTCGTTTCTACTTGTTTTAGTTTTATTGTAGATTGTTACTGATTATTGGTGTTTTTCATATAAGTATTAGTGTTACAATTTGTGTAATCAAGCTAGCCTAGTTTAGGTTATCTTCATTCCATATGGCCCATACATTTAAAGTTAAGATAAGAAGTGTAATGCTAAAAGATAATGATTTTTCATAACATTTTACTGATGAAAACATTTTTATCTGTAGCAAGATAATTATTAAATCTTAATATCTGTATAAATTTATATAATAATACTAATTTATATAATAATACTAATTTTTAATAATCTAACGTATTGCATTACACCACGTGGCCGTCAATCCCCTACTTCATCGGGGGCTTTGAGTGGATTGACAGCCCTTTTTTGATGTAATGCCTCATACTTGCTCATTTCTGTCTGTACCTATACCAGTCTTGCCAGTTTTGCTATTTTAGTTTATATTTTTTATATTTTCTTTTATTTTTAGGTTAATTTTCTTAAATTTTTAAATATTATTTACCTAAATTCTTAATTTTTATTTATTTAAATATTATTAGTTAGTTTATTTTTTATCGATCTCTTCAGCAAACTGTGATAGGGTACACAAACTGTGATTGTGTACCCTATCACAGTTTGTGTACCTGATGAAGTAGGGGATTGATGGCCACGTGGTGTAATGCAATACGTTAGATTATTAAAAATTAGTATTATTATATAAATTTATACAGGTATTAAGATTTAATAATTATCTTGCTACAGATAAAAATGTTTTCATCAGTAAAATGTTATGAAAAATCATTATCTTTTAGCATTACACTTCTTATCTTAACTTTAAATGTATAGGCCATAGAATGAAGATAACCTAAACTAGGCTAGTGTGATTACACAAATTGTATGAACACTAATACTTATATGAAAAACACCAATAATCAGTAACAATCTACAATAAAACTAAAACAAGTAGAAATGTATATACAGGGCGTCTCAAAAATATTGGTACAAACGTTTAGGAGAGGTAGGTAACATCTAAAGGAATGTGAATCGCATAGGAACCCATAACCGGAAACGTCACTGTAAGTTGGTACACGGCGCTGTTCATCAGTTTGCGAGAAGGAAAATTTCTGGTTTACTCATTCAAGCAGTAGTCGCCACACGAAGAGCATGCATAGATATACGAACTGTGAGCTGGCAAACATGCACTTAGTAAATGGATTAGCAGAGGGCCCACACGGTGTGAGCCCCCATGCGGCACAACATCGCTTCCCAGTAAATGTGTGGGCAGGTATGGTCTGTGACTGCTTAGTCGGCCCATGCCTGTTACCATCCTGCATGAACTCTGCTAAATATCGGATCTTTCTCGAACAAGTTCTACCAGGGTTACTTGATGATGTTCCAGCAAATGTGAGATGCAACATTTCGTTTCAACATGATGGGGTGCCTTCCCATTATGGAAGGTGTGTTCGTGACCATTTGAACACGTGTTTTGGGCGTCGATGGATTGGCCATGGTGGACCCATTGCCTGGCCCCCACACTCACCTGATTTATCGAGCCTTGATTTCTTTCTGTGGGGCCCTCAGATCTATCATGTATGAATCGCCTGTGGAGACGGAAATGGATCTCGTGGCAAGACTTGTCTGCACTGCTGCTGCTACTGTCAAAGAAACTCAAGGTGTATTCGACAATGTCCGCCAATCCATGCTGCGTCGGTGTCACGCATGCATCGCGTCTCATGGTGGAATCTTCGAGCATCTGTTGTAACATCATGAAATGCATCCATCTCGTACTCCATTGTTAATATTATGTCAAATAAATGTTTGCCACTAATTACTGTCTTCTGTCATTTCTACTTCTTGTGCCTCTGCTACTACTTTTCTGTGATGTTTCCGGTTATGGGTTCCTATGTGATTCACATTCCTTTAGATGTTACCTACCTCCCCTAAACGTTTGTACCAATATTTTTGAGACACCCTGTATATATATAGTGGATTCCGGTTATTTGGGCCATCGGTTAATTGGGGCAGCCATTTATTTGGGACAAATCTTAAAAAACAGAACCCAATCGAGTAAATAGCCAAGGTTTACTTCACTTAATTGGGATAACGTGCCGTTTAATCAGGGCAGGAGACCGCAGCACTGGAGATTACCTTACGATTGTCTCTGACCGTGTGGTTTGGTCAGATTTCTGGAGGCCACAACCATAAAACAATAAAAACAATTAGCTATCACACGTTTATTGGGCTTTTCTGTTAATGCAATCTATCATAAATGGATAGTAAACTCGATCTTATTTTCCAGCTGTCGGTATTAATTTGCAATAATACCGACAGCTGGAATTCTGTGGGTTATTATGGTGAAATGTGTTTACACTTCCATGAAATCTTCAATAATGTAAAAAAATTAATTTTCAGAATCTTCTCTTCATTCCTATTTTTAAAGCTTTGTAACTTGTTTCTCCGTTCTCACTTGCGCATATTGTGTTACTTGCAATTTGTGTGTGCCATGTTCTTTGTTATTGATTGCTTATCTTTGTACTGTTTTAAATTTTAACTCCCACTCCCAATTGTCAGTGAACAGAAATATCAACTAGTGAGTATATACACATTACAGTATGTATTAATTATTCCAATTATCACGTATATTTTTCCGATTTTCACATATCATTATTTTTTAATTGGTAAGGTAATAAAGGGCAAATTTGTGCTTAATATACTTTTACTTTTATAGCCTGTGGATAATATTCCTCTTATTTTCGCTAATTAGAATTGCTGTTTAATAGAATTAAAATTCAGTTCACAAACGTGATCACAATGACCGCCGCTTACTACACATCATATAGTGATTTGATCGTACAGTGAACCAATTGAAAAGGGGGGGAATCCACTGTATTTTTGACTATTTACGTGAAACTTCGGATAATTGGGGCAGCCGCTTAATCGGGTCAAAATGCACTAGTGCCAATGTGTCCAAAATAATTGGAATCATTAGCATTAGTAGCATTAGTAGAGGCATTTGATGCAAGAAAGCAAGCTTATGCAGCATCAGCCAAAAAAAATAAAGTAAAATAAATAAATAAAAAATAACCACTTCCACTTCAACCCCTCTGTTCATTCGAAATACTTGTCCAGCTGAGCCTTAAACTTATTTAGGCTATCAACTTCCACGACAAGGGATGGAAGTCTGTTCCACCTACCAACCACCCGCTGGCTAAAGGCAAATTTCCGCACATCTATCCTATCTGTCTTTCCTCAATTAGAATTTATGCCCACTCAGGTGATTATTCTGAGCAAGAGGAAGAATCCCATCAGCATCGAGCATGCTCAAACCATTCAAGGCTTTATACACCTCTATCAGATCACCTCGCTGGTGCCTAGTCTCCAGACACTGTAATTTGCAAAACTTAAGCCTTTCTTCGTAAGAGCATCCCTTTGTTCCATTCACTAATCTTGTTGCCCTTCTCTGTACTCGTTCCAGCAGCTCTACATCCTTCTTGAAATGAGGCCTCCAGACCTGTATACAGTACTCTAGGTGCGGTCTGACCATTGCCTTATACAAGGGAATAATCACCTCCTTATCCCTGCTAGAAAAATTCCTATATATCATCGTTGTTGTTATTGTTGTTATTTGGTGTTTTAGGAGCATTAGCAACTAAGGCCATATTGCTCCGGGATATGCGGTGGTCATTCCCTGACCTTTCCGTATCTTCCGTATTTTGTGGTGACGGGCTCGAACCCCGGTCTAATCAAGAAGCGTGTGCTACGCACTGCTGCTCCTTCCCACCTGGCTACGGAGGCGCCTATATATCATCGACAATACACCATGAGCTACTCTTGCAGCCCTTCTGCACTGCTCAGAAAACTTCATATCTGCCTGCACAACCACCCCCAAGTCCCTTTCATTCTCTACCACTGCCAGTGTAGTACCACAGAGTTGATACGTTGCTCTGGGGTTGCTGTTTCCCATATGTAGTACTTTACATTTGTCAATTTTAAACTTCATTTGCCACCCCTCAGCCCATCTGCTCAACCTTTCCAGATCCTGTTGCAGCAGCATAGTGTCAGTAGTGTCCATGACAACCCTGCAACCTTCGTATCATCTGCAAACTTGGACATTAAGCTTGATATACCATCATCAATATCATTTATAAATACAGAAAACAATAAAGGACCCAATACTGAACCCTGAGGGACTCCACTAATAACATTAGTCCACGATGAGCAGTGTCCATTGATTACCACTCTCTGTCTTCTCCCCCTCAACCACCCCTTTATCCATAGCAGCAATTTGCCTCCAATGCCACACTGCTCCAATTTGTGCAGCAGTCTTTCATGTGCAACAGTATCAAAAGCCTTTCTAAGATCCAAGTATATAATATCAAAGTTATTCCCTGCATCCACCATATGTATATGTATGCCATATCCAAAAATTTCATTACTTCATACAGCATGTCCACCCACATTTTTGTACTACTGAATACACCATAAATTGTCAAACTACTAGAGCAAACTTATCTGCAAAAAGATCTAAACCTCCCAAACACTTCCGCATTCATTACACAAATATATCTGATCTCAGTTCTAATCTCAATGATGTCCATTTACACTTAGTCTGCCAAACCTCACATACTTTTTCTGATAGAATCTCAGTTATTGGATGATTCAACCATTGCTCATCTCAGTTGTCCGAATTATTTGTTGTATTATTCGTTTTGCTTCAAAGGTGGCACTTGTGCATGTGTGTATTCTTATATTCCATGTTAGAGACTTAGTAATTTAGAATCTCCTCCTTTCGACCTTCTTTGACTTAAAATCTCATCTCTCTACTACATTCTGTCAAATTCATCTGTTGCCTCTATCATTCTCCCCATCTGCATTAATCACTTGGGTTTCTTTGACTTCCTGTCTTTGAAACTTGACTTTCTCCAGTCCAACTTTTCTAACAGTGGGGTAATTTTCTTTGGTGATTTTAAAGTTCACAACTCCACCTAGCTTCTGTTTTCTAGTCATGTGTACCCAGCTGGTTGAGATGCTGAGGCTTTTGCAATTACTAATGACCTTGCACAGATTGTTCATTTACCTACCAGAATACCGGACAATCCTAATCATATAACCAGCATGCTTGATCTTTTTCTCACAAACAACCCTTTTAAGTACATGGTCGAGGTGAGTGGTCCTCTAGGCACCTCATATCACAACTTGGTGATGGTCTCTTCTCCAATGGAGCCTTTCTTTCAAGGCCATTCCCAACCTTATGCTGTTTGGCATTACAAGAATGCAAAATGGGATGATCTGTGTGATTTCTTTTCCTTGGTCGGATTACTGTTTTCAAAACTTTTGATGTCAACATTTGGATGTAAAATTTAGATGTAAAAATCTCTTTCTTTATCTAAACCTTGGTTTTCCAATAAATGTGCTAAGGCTGTTCAAGAGAAGAATGTTGCATATCATAATTGGCTTGTTTCCAATTCTTCAGTTTCATTTTCAGCCTACACCAGAGCTAGCAACAATTGTAAAGCAGTTATTAATCAGTCCAAAATAGATTTTGAACAGGGTAACTGTAGAAAACTTGCTTCTTTCCCTAATGGCAGCTGAGCATTCTTATATCTTGTTGAAGTTATTGGCCGCAACTTTTGCCCATCTCTGCTCCCACCTCTGTCCAAACCAGATGGTTCTGTTGTCACTTCAGCCAAGGATAAAGCTGACCTGCTAGCATCCTATTTTTCTTCCAACTCACGTATTAATGATCGTGGTAAAACACTTCCCACCATTCCCAGCATGCTCCATTCAATGCCTCCTGTGGTTTTCCCTCAAAAGGATGTCAGAAGGATTTTGATGAATCTGGATGCTAAGAAAGCTCCAGGTCCTGATGGTATTTCTCCACTTGTTCTCAAAACCTGTGCTCCTGAACTTACTCCTGTTCTTTGCTGCCTTTTTTTACTTTCTTATTCCAAAGGTGTTTCCTTCTGCTTGGAAATTTGCTCATATCGAGCCAATTCCTAAAAAGGGATACAAATCCCTACCATACAACTATCATCCTATTGCAATCACCTCTATTCTTTTCAAAGTAATGGAGAAAACATTTAACAGCCAACTATTAAAACTATCTAGAAACCTTCCTTCTGATCAACGATTGCCAGTATGGATTCCATCAGTGTCGATCCACTGATGATATTCTGGCTTATGTTACCCATCTTTGGGCAAATTCATTGGAAGACTTCGGTGAAACTCAAGCAGTTGCTCTTGACATTTCAAAGGCTTTTGATTGTTTGGCATAAAGGTCTTCTAATTAAGCTCCCATCTTATGGTTTGCCAACTGTTTTTTTGTAATTGGGTATCCAGATTTCTCTCTGATTGCTCACTGTGGGTGATGGTTGATGGCTCTCTGTCTTCTAACTTCTCCACTAATGCTGGTGTCCCTCAAGGTTCAGATCTTCTCCCACTCTTTTTCTCTTGTATATTAATGACCTTCTTCCATTGACCGGAAATCCTGTTGATACTTTTGCTGATGATTGCACATTGCATTCCACCTTCCAGTTTGATAAACCTTGCCTTCTCAAACAGCTTCAACTTCTCAAATATGCACTACCAATTTCTTAAATACTGATCTCCAGGTAATTCTCCAGTGGGGCAATGATAACTTAGTTGATTTCAATCCTTCTAAAACTTAGTCCTATCATATATTTTGCAAAAAGGGATTCTTTTGCTCCTATGCTTATTTTAATGACTCTGATTTCTATGCAAGATCATATATATTTATTGGCTTAAGCACATTACAAATATTGCTTCCTCTGTATCTAAAAAAAACTGGGTTTTCTCTTTCGCTCTCGGAGTTACTTTTCTTCCCAACTGCTGTTCACTCTGTACAAATCTGAAATCTGCCCCACCATCAAGAATTGTTACCACATCTGGGGCGGTGTCCCCAAAACCTCTCTCAGGCTTCTAGATTCCATTCAAAAGAGAGCATTTAGATTGATTAATGACTCATCTCTAACAGAGTCTCTCCACTGTCTGTCTGTGTCATTCTGTTTCTGCTGCACGCCTTTTCTATCGATACTTCCATGGGCACTGTTCTTCTGAATTGGCTTCTATAATTTCCGCTCTCTCTCTCTCCCTCTCTCTCTCTCTCCCTCCCTCCCTCCCTCCCTCCCAAAGCAGTCCGTGCACTTGCCACAACCAGTCAACCTACTTTTACTGTCCAACTTGAAACTCACACAATCAACGTTTCTTCATCCTCATTTATTCCTTGAACTTCCATTTTCTGGAACAACTTTCCATCATGCGTATTTCCTGTACAATTTGCAGAAGTTCAAGTCTAATGTCAACAAGTATGTTCTTTCATCTTCTCTTCCTCCAACCCATGCACAGTACTAAGTGCTGTAGGTTTTAAATACCTCTTGTGTTTGAATTTTTCATTAAAAAAAAAAATGCTTATTATAAATACACTCAGTGAAATAAATCATATTTGAACCAAAATATTGTATTTATATTGTCATTTATAATGTCATACTGTATTTACTTTCTGTGATTTGCTGCAATAAATGTAGGACTACATTTATTGCCGCAAATAAAACCCTTGATCATATGTTTTTTTTTGTTTTTTTTTTTGTATGAAAATTTATGTGAAGTTCAGTGGAGGTAATTTAGATGTAAAAGCAGTTTATTCCATTAAATTTCCATTCCATTCCATACATGGAATGAAGATAATCAGCTAAAATGCAATTAATCTTGAAAAAAATAAAATAAAAGCAATTAACATACAACCTGGGAAAAAAAAATATCAGTAATGATAGTATTAATGTCTTGGTTCTCACACTTATTAGAAGTTCCGTTTGGTCCAACATTTTCAGGTTGCTGTGTATGGAATCAAATATCAGACATTGACAAACTTGGTTGCTGAATAGTGATTTGTGCTTTTTACCATCACTTGCTTTAAAGTTGTTTTTTGTCAACTATTTTTGATCAGCTATTTTAAATTAATATATTTTTTTGAGAATGTATTAGTCATTTGCAGTACATAAAATTTACAGAACGTTGCTGAACTTCATGGAGAATGAGTAATAAAAATAATAATGTTCATTTAGTTGCCAGAATTGTTCTATAAAGAAGTTAAATTTATTCCTAAAAATAATTTTTTATATCATTATTTTATTTCTAGGCTCAAGTTCTTCGTTTAGAAGACCTGGTAAGTGCACATATAATTATTTTTTAAAATCTTTTTTAACCTTTCTAAGGGGTTAAAAAAGATTAACGTTAAATAAAAGATCTTATTTTATGTTCAGTAATGAACATCAAATAAAATTTAGTGTTTCTTATTGAGATATATCGAGGATGTTCCAAAAGTAATACACAAGCTGTGACATGGTATTTATTACGGTGTAGATGTGACTGCTTGTGCAGATGCTGACATCATATTACTTTTCTACTTGTCTCATTTGTATAGCAGCACTTCACAAAAAAAATTTCAAATTAAAGGCAAGTACTTAAAAGTTGAAAAGACATGAATAATATCATTATATTTAAAATTTATTACATAATTATTTTATGCAAATATGCATTTTTGTTCACCTTTTTAATCCTAAGAATTTTTTCATCTTCATCCAACAAAACAATTCCTTGAAATTCATTGGAGTTATGTTTTTGGGTTTACTTTTAAAGTTCTCGAAAAGATTATAATTTTCTTATAGCAAATGCATTTCAGTATTGAGGTATTATATAAGGAAACTAATTTGCAGTACATTACAGTACTAAACAGAAACAAGGAATGGTTCAGTTATATAAAGTTTCCCATATACACATATAGCACCAATTTATATATAATATTGTGGTTAAAAAATAAATCAAAGGTTACTTGTGTGTGACTGTATATCCAAAGAATAAATCTAATATTTTTCCTACCCAGAGATAATTTTAACATATAGTCAATGCTGAGCATGCTCAATGCTGATGGAATTCTTCCTTTTGCTCAGAATAATTGCCTGAGAGGGCATAAATTCAAGTTGAGGAAAGACAGTTGTTGGATAGATGTGTGGAAGATTGCTGAAACAAACTTCCATCTGTCATTGTAGAAGTTGATAGCCTAAATAGATTCAAGGCAGAACTAGACACTCGGGAATTTTTTTTGGCTAGTGCAGCATAAGCCTCAGGCTTCCTTGCACCATGTGGCTAAGTAGTAATAATTAATATTTTGCAGGACAGAGTTATTTTCATTTCTTGTGCTATGTGATTGACTATGTTAATGCAGGCATTTGTGAAGTGCAGGATCCATTCCATATTAGCACCATTTAGCTCTTCAATGTCTACTTTGCTCTCAGAATTGTTAAAAGAGTGATTTTTTTTTTTTAACTACCTTGTAAGCAATGTGAAAGATTATTTTTGTTATCTCTCTTTATCTTTATTAAAAGCTTTTGCAGAAACATTTTCTAATGTTTATTATCTCAGCATACTAATATAATTTCAACTGCTTTATGAGCTAAGCTATTTTTATGATCATGGATTTTTTTTTTTTTTTGCAACACTGTCATTTGTTGTTTTTTTTGTCTGATCTAAAATGTGTTATTTGAATATCTATTCTTTCAATAATATCATATCTTGACATTTCTTCTCAGGTCTGAGTGATCTTGTTTTCTTACGTGTTTTACATTCCTGTTTCTTATGTTTTCCTATAAGCCATTCGTATTTTGAACAAAATTCAAACTCATTTTTATTCTCTTCAACCCAACCATCCCAGATATTCATTTTTACAGTCAGATGAAATGGATATTGCACTAGATCTACAGCTACAAACACCACCACATTTAATACCTTATTGTTATCATCTCCGGCTTCGTCACATTTGTTTCAACCTTGTCATTAGCTTCTTTACGGAGTTTCATTGAACCACATATTCATTGTTATCTAGTCCAGCCTCTTCTACTTTGTTCAGTTTTAACTTTTTTTTTTGATGGTTTCATTGGAAATACGAGGATTTTTTGATTAATTTTAATTAGAGTGCAAAGTCACAGAAACATTAGAATACAAGTAAAAAGGTGTAAGTGGTTTAATTAAAAAGGTGGAATTGTTTGGTTTATTCTGTTGAAAATACTTATAAACATTGTTACATATGATTTACAAACATGTACACATACGAGGGTGGTTCAATAAAGAATCGCCCACGCCTACTTCCAGATATCAGAGTCATGATATTTTGTGTGTAGCATCATACATATCTCTGTACTAAAGGTCTAAAATTTCAGCCCTGTGGCTTAATTGTTTTTCTCTTACAGAGCTGAACTTGTGATGAAGTAGCATCATGGACAAAGTTAAAGCCAAAGCTGTAATCCCTTATCTAAGGATGAAGCCCTACCCTATGGCATTGTGAAGCACTGGCATAGACAGTTTAGGTGTGGTCGGACATCAGTAGAATCTGAGCCCATTCCAGGTTGTTCCCATTCAGCCATTGATGACAGCATGATCAGAAAAGTTGAGTCGTTAATCATGGAAGATCGCGGATATCTGTGCATGAATTGTCCCAGGAGGTGAACATTAGTGTGGGCTCTGTTGAACCAGTCCTTCATGACCAACTCCATTTACAGAAATTGAGTGCAAGATGGATTCCCTGATTATTGACTGGTTTCCAGAAGGCTGATCGAAACAGAAATCACGAGTTGTGAGCCCTGTGCCAAAAAAATGAAGAATTTTTCTCTCATCTAATCACTCAGGATGAAAGTTGGATACACCATTTTGACCCTGAAAGTAAAAAGCAGTCCATGGAATGGGGACATCATGGTTCCCCACCCCCAAGAAGGCAAGGGTCCAAGCATCAGCAGGAAGGGTCTTGCTGACAGTGTTTGGGATGAGAAAGGTGTAATAATGACCGATTACCTGCCGAAAGGTAGAACAATTACAGGTGCCCATTATGCCAACTTACTCACAAAATTACTGGAGAAAATCAAAACATGTAGGCATGGCATGTTGTCCAAAGGTGTGAGAATGCTTCAAGACAATGCCCCAGTTCACACTTCTGAAATTGCAACAATACAAGCAGCCTCTTGTGGATATGAAATACGGCTCCATCTAGCCTACTCACCCGATCTTGCACCATTGGACTTCTTATTGTTTCCTTCCCTCAAATCATTTCTTCGTTGGTTTATTCTCTCTCTCTCTCTCACACACACACACACACACACACACACACACACACACACACACACACACACACACACACACACACACACACACACACACACACACACACACACAATTCACTTCAAGTAGTTTATTAAATATGAATTGCTATGTAGAATCTAATGTAGTACTATGCTACCTTGCAACTTAGTGCTATTTATATTATAATGTAAGCAGATGCTCAGAACATGTGGTGTTTTATGAACTGTCACAGTAACAAGTGTCACCTAGAATCATTTATAACTTTTAATGATCTAAGGCCACCAAGATTATTTTACTCTTTCCATTAAAAGCTATACTTATGTACAGCTTTTAATGGAAAGAGTGAAATTTTTCAAAAATCTGATACTATTGGAATATTTTGAAGTCATTTTCATAATAAGGTAAAAAAAAATTGATGCATTCCTTACTTTTTTACTTTATCAGAAAATTTATATTTTGTAACATATTATTGGAATTCATTTATATTACTGCTAGATTTAGAAAACACAGAGACAAAGTACATAGAGGTTACTCTAGAGGCAAAATCACAGTGGTGTCTTTAGAGTCCTAGTCATGGGAGGTGGTATCTATTGCTCAGCAATTAGGATGGAATGCTATGTTGCCTGTAGCAGATGAGTATTTATGGGTATCCAATGCATATAGTTCTTGCCTATATGCTCTGACTTCCCCCCCTAATTATAGGTAAGTCTGTATGAAAAATTAACAACTTTAACAGCAGTATAGAAGGAGTAATTACTCTTTTCTCTGAATTTTACCATTTTCTCTCAATCCTGCCCCTCAGTCCACTCCCTTTATCCTTTCCCCACTGCCTACAGTATCCTCCATGGACTTTCTAGGGTCAAATTCACAGACATCTAGACTTATGCACTTTGCTCAAACTACCCACTACCACAACCTGTACAAAAAATATCCCGCATAGGTCACACTCTACCATCATAAATGTGTGGATAGATTTTATTTTTTATTAATGTAATCATGTGTATTTTTTTCTTTATTTTATTAACATGTACATTTTTTCTGTATTTTATTAATATGTATACTTGATCATGCCCACTGTGGAGAACTCCAAGGTAGGATAAAGGTGTCTGGAAATAATTCCACATTTAAATGCAGTACAGTGGCTTCATTTATTAATTATCTAGTCCTGTTTCCTTCTTAAACCTTCATGTATTACTTATTGACTGCATACTTTTTTTAATTTTTTTAGAAACAGAAAAAACTGAATGAGCTTACCAAAAACCCCAAATATATGGAATTATTAACTAGGATTAGTAGTTTTCAGGTGAGTGTATGGAGTGACATTTCCTAAATATCTTAAATTATAATTTTTATATTATTTTTGATGGATGTTCATGTGAAAGACAGGAAAACAGTTTGGTTTATGCAAGTCATCCTCTGTACATATAGAAATGACTGTGTGAATCATGATAAATCCATTGTATGCTGGGTGGCATACATATGATGGATTCATCCATCCTCATCACAATGAGCTGTGGTGCTGTTTCTGACCATAGAAGTATGTAAAGATTAAAATTTTTTTATCATATACAGGGATTATTGCTTGAGGAAAATAATGGTCTAAAAGCAATGTAAGTAATACAAGGATAGTCTCCTTTCGCATGCCATAACCTGGAAAAGTACATCATACCCATATCTTGCCAAGCACATCAGTGGCACATCACATTAGTGATGCAGTTACTGTGCTGGTGAATCACTGTCTAGCACTTCCTGTGGTAGAGAAAATAGTGACTATCAGTATTGGTTCATTATATGGCATAACAGATTTAGGGTTAAGGTGAGTAAGCCAGAATTTTCACTTGTTTTATATGGATTCAAGAAATAGACAATGTTCTTAATCTCTACTTGAGTATTGAGACCTTTTAACTTTTTCTGTGATGTGCAATACTACTTGAAGATTGGTATTAGTATTAGCCACATAGTACAAGGAAACAGATTACACACAGCCCATGCTAAGTGATAGCTAAAAGACTGTTACACCACAGTTTCCTTTATAAACAGCATCACGTTCCTATTCCAGTCACTTGGTCACATAAACTACTCCTCTTGGTGGTTAAGATATCCAGGCAAGTAAGTGAAGGGAAGATGATATCTGGATATTCTGACTGCTGAGAAGAGCAGTGCACAGGATCAGTTACAGTGTTAAAAGAGACTACTTCTACAGGGATGGGGTGCACTTAAATAGAAAGGGTGCAAGAATATTTGCTGATGCTATCGAGGCAGTGTTAGGTGAATCGGAAAACTGCTAGCTTGGGGGGGGGGATTAACAGTGGCCACAGGCAGAGGCAAAAATGATTCTTGCATTGCTTCTATTAGAATGAGCAGCAGCCTGGAAAGCAAGGTAATGGAGATTTCCAGGACTTTTGGGAGTCATAGTGGAACAAGTAAATACATGGGCTGTGTTAGGATAACTAAGAGTAGAAACAGGTGCATATATACTTGCATGTACACCAATGCTTGGAGTATAGTTAATAAATTTGATGAACTTGAAGTGCTGGTCAAGACATCAAAGGCAGATATTGTTGAGATATCAGAGACATGGTGTCACACAGACATGAGCAGTGCAGAATTGGAATTTGGAGGATATAATGTGTACAGAAGGGAGGAGGGGTTATGCTGTTAGTTAAGAAACACATAAAATCTAGGAAGTGCATCCAATTGATGTTGGCGGACAATGCAATGTTGAGTCTGTTTGGTGTTGACATAAGCACTGGGAAAGGAAAAATGAGAGTAGGTGTTTCTTATAGGCCTAATGAATCTGATGAGCATTAGCATAATGCTAATGCTAATGAGTATAATGAGCAATTGTGCAGAGAAATAGAGTGGGCCAGTAAATCAGAATGTCTTATAATGGGGGATTTTAACTTTCCAGATGTTGACTGGAACTTGTGGGTTGATCACTCTCACAGGGCCTTGAATGGGTTGAGCACGCTGAATTCTGATGGGATCCTTCCACTTGTTCAGATTACAAACCTAAGGGGACATAAATTCAAATTAAGAAAAGACAGATGTAGAATAGATGTGCAGAAATTTGCCTTTAGCCAGCGGGTGGTTAATTGCTGGAACAAACTTCCATCTGTCATTGTGGAAGTTGATAGGTTGAATAAATTTAAGGAGGAACTGGACAGGCATTTGGAGGGAATGGTGTGATTTTTTTTTTTTTTTTTGGCTGATGCTGCATAACATAAGCTCATACACATGCTTTCTTGCATCACATGCCTCTACTACTACTACATTAGCAAGATTTTTGTGTATTTATTGGATGATTGTTTTCTGTTGTTGTTGTCTCAGTTTTTTTTTTTTTTTTGGAGCATTAGCAACTAAGGCCATATTGCTCCGGGATATGCAGTGGTCATTCCCTGACCTCTCCACATCCTCTGTATTTGGTGATGACGGCCTCGAACCCCGGTTTAATCAAGAAGCGTGTGCTACGCACTGCTACTCCTTTCCACCTGGCTACGGAGGTGCCTGACTGTGTTCTACAGCAACATATTCGAGAGACAACCGGAGGGAGTAATACTCTTGATCTGATTATCTGCTGATAATCAGATAATCACAGCTGATAATCACAGCACTGATTATCTGTTGATAGCACATGAAAGACTGCTGTACAAACTGGAGAGGTATGGCATTAAGGGTAAGTTGTTACAATGAATAAAGGGATGGTTGAGTGGGAGATGTCAGAGAGTGGTATTCAATGGACACTGCTCTTCGTGGACAAATGTTATTAGTGGAGTTCCCCAGGGTTCGGTGTTGGGCCCATTGTTGTTCTATTTATTTATCAATGATATTGATGAAGGTATATCAGGTTTAATGTCCAAGTTTGCAGATGACACAAAGGCTGGCAGGGTTGTTAATGACAATAAAGACAGTATGCTACTCCAACTGGATCTAGATAAGTTGGGGAAATGGGCTGAGAAGTGGCAACTGAAGTTTAACATTGACAAATGCAAAGTACTGCATATGAGTAGTGATAACCATAGAGAAACATACTAACTGTATTGTACTATACTCAGGGAAGTGGGAAGTGAAAAAGACCTGGGGATAACTGTGCAGTCAAATATGAAGCTGACTGAGTAGTACAGATGGGCTGCCAGGGCTCGGCATGGAGTATTGTCTATAGGAATTTTTAAAAAGTTATATAGGAATTTTTCTCGCAGGTACAGGGAGGTGATTATCCCATTATACAAGGCAATGATCAGGCTACACCTAGAGTACTGTGTAAAGGTGTGGAGGCCTCATTTTAGGAAGGATGTAGAGTTGCTAGAATGAGTACAAAGAAGGGCATCAAGATTGGTGAGGGGGAACAAAGGTGTTCTCTTACCGAGGAAGACTTAAGTTCTGCAAATTGCAGCACCCAGGGAGTAGACACCTGCGAGGTGATCTGATTGAGGTGTATAAGGCCATTAGCATTAGTAGAGGTGGCGCCTACGTAGCCAGTTGGGAAGGAGCAGCAGTGCATAACACACGCTTCTTGATTAGACCAGAGTTCGATCCCGTCACCACCAAATACGGAGGATGCGGAAAGGTCAGGGAATGACCACCGCATATCCCCGGAGCAATATGGCCTTAGTTGCTAATGCTCCTAAAAAAAAACCAAATAACAAATAACAAATTAGTAGAGGCATATGATACAAGAAAGCAAGCTTATGCAGCATCAGCCAAAAAAAAAAAAAAAAGCTCCCATTTCATCCCTTCATTCAATCCAAATACCTGTCCAGCTCAGCCTTAAATTTATTTAGGCTATCAACTTCCACAACAAAGGATGGAAGTCTGTTCCACCAATCAACTACCCACTGGCTAAAGGCAAACTTCCGCACATCTATCCTACATCTGTCTTTCCTCAATTTGAATTTATGCCCTCTCAGGTGATTATTCTGAGCAAGAGGAAGAATCCCATCAGCATTGAGCATGTTCAAACCATTTAATGCACCTCAATCAGATCACCTCGCAGGTGCCTAGTCTCCAGACACTGTAATTTGCAAAACTTAAGCCTTTCTATGTAAGAGCAACCCTTTGTTCCATTCACTAATCTTGTTGCCCTTCTCTGTATCCGTTCCAACAGCTCTACATTCATCTTAAAATGAGGCCTCCAGACCTGTATACAGTACTGAAGGTGTGGCCTGGCCATTGCCTTATACAAGGGGATAATCACCTCCTTATCCCTGCCAGAAAAATTCCTGTATATATATCATTGACAAAACACCACGAGCTAAACAAATCTGTACATAACTGTACAGATTTGTACAGATCTGTACAAATCTATAACTGTCTTTCCTCATTTGAATCTATGGCCCTCAGATTCTTAATCTGAGCAAGTGGAAGTATCCCGTCAGCATTGAGCCTGCTCTAACCATTCAAGGCACCTCTCAGGTGCCTAGTCTCCAGATGCTGCAACTTGCAGAACTGAAGCCTTTCTTCGTAAGAACAAACCTTTGTTCTTCTCACCAATCTTGACCTTCTCTATACTCATTCTAGCAACTCTACATCCTTCCTAAAATGAGGCCTCCAGATCTGTATACAGTACTCAAGGTGTAGCCTGACTATTACCTTAAAGAAGGGGATAATCACCTCCTTATTCCTGCTAGAAAAATTCCTGTATATCATTGACAAGACACCATGAGCTAGTCTTGCAGACCATATGCACTGCTCAGAAAACTTCATATCTGTCTGCACAATTACGCCCAAGTCCTTTTCGTTCTCTACCACTGTCAGTGTAGTTCCACAGATTTGATACATTACTCTGGGGTTACTGCTTCCCATATGTAGTACTTTACATTTGTCAATGTTAAACTTCATTTGCCACCTCTCAGCTCATCTACTCAACTTTTCTGATCCTGTTGCAGCAGTGTACTGTCATTAGTGTCCTTAACAAACCCTGAAAACGTTCGTTTGGACATTAAGCTTGATATACCATACTTGGACATTAAGCTTGATATACCATAATAAATATCATTTATAAATACAGAAAACTACAATGGACCCAACACTGAACTCTGAGGGCAGTGGCATATGAACGCCTTGGCACTGAGGCAGGTGCCAAGGACGCTGGTATCAGAGGGGCGCCACTGACAGACCATATCAGTTCCGTGTCAAGCTGTTTCGACACCTGAGGCTACCTGACAAAATGGTGCCCCTAGATGTCGCCCCCAGAGTGTGGAGTGAAAATTAATTTTTGCTAAATGGCGTGTTTTCAGAGGGCGATTCATGCTTGCATAGCAGTGTGCATCTCTTTGCCTTCCAGAACGCAACTTTTAAGGGACCAATCAGGTGACTGCTTCATCGGTACATGCTCGAATGCACAGCACCGCCATTCAAGAACTGTGTACATTCTGAGATACTGAATAAGTTTGAAGTTATAAATAATGTATATATATTCTTTTTGTGCTATATAAACAGATGATCATGAATATTGTGATTTTTAATTTATGTGATACAGAAGCCTATGGAAGATGTTTGCATCTGTAATCAAGTCAAAAGGGAGGTTAGGCAGGGAAAGGCAGATTATGAGAAATGTTTGGCAAAAGATGCAAAGAGTAACTTATGTAAACTCTAGAAGGAAGGGGTTGAATCAGATTGGTCCACTTCATGTCGAGCGTTCATCTGTTGATGATTCTGCTTAAGTAGCTAACAAACTGAATCAGTATTTTGCATCTACATTTACAAATGAGGAGTTATTCTGGGAGATGAATGCCAGAGGTGTATTAAACCCTAGCAATGAGCTAAATGATTTCTTAATAAATGAGAGCAAATGGAGCAGAAATTGTTTAAGATAAACATAAGAAAGGAACTTGGGGTGGATCAGATCTATCCAGTTATATTGAACGAGGCAGCAAAGGAAGTAAGCAAACCCTTAGCCATAATTATGGCATGTTCCTTATTCTCAGGGGAGGTACCCATGGGCTGGGGATGTGCAAATGTGACCCCAATTCACAAAGGAGGATCAAAGGGAGACACGGGTAATTGCAGACCTGTTAGTTTAATTTCTGTTCCAGGAAAATTAATGGAGGCACTGGTTAAAGAAGCACTGCAGGATCATCTAGATAAGACTTCAGTTATAATTCAGATACAGCATGAGTTTGTTAAGGGGAAGTCTTGTCTGACCAGTTTGATTGGATGGGAAAAAATTATTTTGATATCATATACTTGAATCTTTGGAAAGCTTTTGTTACTGTTGCACATGGAAGACTACTGTACAAATTGGAGCAGTGTGGCATTAAGGACAAGTTGCTAGAATGGATAAAGGGATGGTTGAGTGGGAGAAGATAGTGGTAATCAATGGACAATGCTCTTTGTGGACTAATGTTATTAGTGGAGTTCCCCCCCCAGAGTTCAATGTTGGTTCCATTTTGTTTTCTGTATTTATTAATGATATTGATGAAGGTATATCCAGCTCAATGTCTAAGTTTGCAGACGATTCACATATACACTTCAGCGAAACAACAGATCACCCTTTGTTGGGGTACAGGAAAACCACTCTCTCATAAAACTCTAACAGAGTGCTTACAGTAGAAGATTGACCAGAGCCTATTGTCCGAATGTGGAATACCTTTGATCTGCTCACTGACTATGGATACACAGAAGGTAGTTGACCAGCTTGACATCTCGGTATGTGATACAAGAAAGCAAGCTTATGTAGCATTAGCAAAAAAAAAAAAAAAAACCCATTTCACACATCCATTACCACTAAAAGTTTGTCGAGTTCCTCCTTGAATTTATTTAAGCTGTCAATTTCTATAACAACAGTTGGAAGTCTTTTCCAGCAATCAACTACCCACTAGCTAAGGCAAATTTCTGCACATTTATGCTATAACTGTCTTTCTCAATTTGAATTTATGCTCCCCCATGCTTGTAATCTGAACAATAGGAAGATCTTAATCCCATCAGAATTAAACCTGATCAACCCATTCAAACCCTTATACGCCTCAATCAGATCACCCCCTCGCAACTCCAGAAGCTGCAATTTGCAGAACTTGAGCCTTTCTTGGTAAGAGAGAGAGAGAGAACCCCTTCATTTCCCTTACCAATCTTGTTGCCTTCTATGTGCTTGCCCCAACAGCTCTACATCCTTCCTAAATTGAGGTCTCCAAACTTGTACACAGTACTCAAGGTATGACCTGACCATGGCCTTATACAAGGGGAATCATCTCTTTATCCCTGCTTGCAAAATTTTGTATATCACTGACAAGATCCCATGACCTGCTCTAGCAGCCTGTCTGCTAGAGCAGGTATTTAGAAGCTACTTTTCCAATAGGGAAGTAGTAGTTAAAACAAGATATACAGAGATAACTAGGAAAGTTATTAAAGGATGTCCACAAGGCTCGGTGATTGGCCCCTTTGTGTGGAACATGGTCTTTGATGAATATTTAAATGAAGAAATGCCTGGTGTCACAAAGATAGCTTATGCTGACGATCTGGTAATGATGGTTCAGGGAAATTCCAGATCTTCCATAGAAAGCAAAGCAGAAGAAGCTTTGAGAACATTAGAAATATGGACAAGGAAACATAAATTGCAGGTCTCAAAGGAAAAGATGATTCAGATGTTGCTCAAGGGAAGACTAAGCATGAATAGAGCTCCTACTGTACAGCTGATGGGGAGTGCCATTCGATATGCACAAGTAACAAAATATTTAGGCTTAATGATTGAAGAACGTTTGTTCTTTACAGAACACGTTAAGTATTTAAAATTTAAAATTAAAACCTTATATGCCAAGCTCCGGAGGGTGATTAGAAGAGATTGGGGTATAAAAGGTAGAGGCCTCAATCTGTTATATGATTGTTTATTTTCACCTATAATGTGTTATGCTGCCGGGGCTTGGGTTCATAGGATTGGGAATAAGGTTATTCAAAAACACCTAGTACAAGCACAAAGATTTGCATTACTAGGGATTACTCGGGCATGTTGGACGGTGTCCACAGAAGCCTTGCAGGTAATATCAGGTAGGTTGCCAGTCCAGTATGTAGTATTAATAGCTGGAGTTGGATATCTTACTAAGCGAAACATCAGGAAGACAATAGTAAGAATAAGAACTTGTCCAGAACCAGGAAAAATTTATACAAGAGCAGATGTTAAAAATGAAAAGAACAGAGTTTTAGAAGAAGTTAAAATTAGATGGCAAATGGAATGGGAAACATCTGAAAAAGGACGACAGACCTTTATGTTTTTGCCGAGAATTAATATAATTGATGTTAAAAAAAAGTTGTGGCAACAGTTTGGTCTTTGTTCTATGCTTTTGTTAACTGGACATGGATTGGCATTGAGACTCTTTCAGCTCGGACTTAAAGAAATGGGTTGTGTAAATGTGGAGAGCTTGAAACATCTGAGCATGTTATGCTTGACTGCAATTATTATGTTGACTTGAGAATGGAATTGGAACTATCAATTGGCTATCTGGAGAAAGAGAGACTCCATGTTATGTTCACTGATAAAAGGTTATTTACTTATTTTAATAAGTACGTTTCGGAAGTCTTTAAAAGAAGATTTACATTGCTGGGTAGTAGTGGCACGCCTCCAAGTGGCAGGGATGTCAACTCATCCAATTAGGATCAATGGATAGAAAATCAAAGTTGATTCTCCTTGCATGAGGCTAAGTGGCCAGATAGGAATTGTTTATTGTTCGGTTATTATTTATTTATTTATTTATTAACAAAATTGAATTCTAAAAGTTAGGAAAAATCCCATTCTCTGACATTACCGCGGATAGGCTACGGCCTCGGTAGCGGATTCGGCGAATGGAGGTTAAAATGGTAAATGTCTGCACTGTCAGAAAACTTCATAATTGACTGCACATTTACTTCCAGGTCTTTTTCATTTTCTACCACCCTAAGTATCATACCACACAGTTGGTACGTTTCACTGGGGTTCCTTTTCTACCCATATGCAGCACTTTGCATATGTAAATTTTAAACTTCAGTTGCCACATCTCAACCCATTTGCCCATTTTCTAGATCCTGTTGCAGTAGCACACTGCCATTACTGTCATTAACAACTCTGCTAACCGTTGTATTATCTGCATACTTGAACATTAAGCCTGATATACCTTCAACAATATCATTGATAAATATACAAAACAACAACGGGCTCAATACTGAAACCTGGGGACTCCACTAATAATATTAGTCCACAAAGAGCAGCATCCATTGGTTACCATTCTCTGTCGTCTCCCACTCAACCACCTTTTTATCCATTGTAGCAACTTGCCCTTCATACCATACTGTTCCAATTTGTATACTAGTCTTCCATGTGCAACAGTATCAAAAACTTTCCTGAAATCCAAGTGTATTATATCAAAATTATTTTTGGCATCCAGTTCCTTTGTGACCACATCAGAGTATCCAATCAACTGTGGGACAGGAAGTTGGATAGGTTTTATGGGTACCACTAAGTTGGCGATGATAATCTTTTAAGCCAACGAGATTACCATTCTGCAAGAGCACTGTTGCCTAAATTTCTTGAATGCGAGAGGGGCGAACAATACATTCCCAGTTAAGCCTCTCGTAATCCATTAACAACGTAATCTCACATAGAAAATTTTTTTTGTTCTACAAACACTATTTTAAATGTAATTGCGAAGGGGAATTCAAAAAATTCGCTAAACAGAAAAATCTGTTATAAAGAAGTTCGTTAAACAAAGGTCAGACTGTACTTATTATTATTTACTATGATAATTTTATTTATTTGCCTTTTTACGATGGTTTTACTAATTATCGTAAAAAGGCGCGTAGTCACGAATTTTCCAAGGGTGCCAAAAATCTAGCTACGCCTCTGCCGGAGGGACTCCACTAATAACATTAGTCCACGACGAGCAGTGTCCATTGATTACCACTCTGTCTTCTCCCACTCAACCATCCCTTTATCCACAGCAGCAATTTTCCTCCAATGCCACACTGCTCCAATTTGTTCAGCAGTCTTCCATGTGCAGCAGTATCAAAAGCCTTTCTAAGATCGAAATATATGATATCAAAGTTATTCCCTGTATCCATTTCCTTTGTGACCACATCATAGTATCCAATCAAATTAGTTAGGCAAGATTTTCGCTTAACAAAACCATAACATGCTGTGTCCGAGCTATAACTGAAGTCTTGTCTAGATGATCCTGCAGTGCCTCCATTAATTTTCCCCGGAACAGAAGTTAAACTAACAGGTCTATAATTACTTGTGTTGCCCTTTGATCCTCCTTTGTGAATTTGGGTCACATTTGCACACCTCCAGGCCATGGGTACCTCCCATAAGTCCAAAGAAGCTCTCATAATAATGGCTACTTCCTTTGCTGCCTCTTTTAATATAACTGGATAGATTCCATCCACCCTGGATGCCTTTTTTATGTTTATCCTCAACAATTTCTCTTCCACTTTCCTCTCAGTTATTACAAAATCATCTAGCTCACTGCCAGAGCTTAATTCACCTCTGGCATTCCCCTCCCTGAATAGCTTCTCATGCTTGAATGTAGATGCATAATACTCATTTAGTTTGTTAGCCACCTGAGCAGGATCATCAACAGTTGAACCATCAATATCCAGTGAATCTGATTCATCCCTTTCCTTCTAGAGTTTACACAGGTAAAGAACTCTTCTGTTTTTCTTTGCATCCTTTGCCAAAGATTTCTCATAATCTGCCTTTGCCTGCCTAATCTCCTTTGTGACTTGGTTACAGACCTGCTTATATCTATCATAAGCTTCCATGTCACCCATTAATTTATATGTATCCCATGCATTGTTCTTCTGTGCCATATGTCTCATTAGTTCATCTGACATCCATTTAGGCCTAAACCTTGAACAACATTTCTTAGTTGGTATGTAAAGCCTAGTAGCTTCCAAGATAAATTCTTTGAATGCTTCCCGTTTTGAATTTGCTGTTGGTAACATCATCAGTTGGTCCCACCGTATAGAATTTAAATACTGTCTCAGACCACCGTAGTCACCTGTACGAAAGCAAAAACCCTTCCCTTTTCCCCTAATGGTAGTTATCACTTTTAGTAAATCCCACTTCAGCATACTGTGATCTCTGCCACCTAGTGGTTCCTTTATCTGCATATTCTTAATGCAAGAAGAATCACTTCTCATAATTAGATCAAGAGTATTACTCCCTCTAGTTGCCTCCCGTACATGCATGGGTTGAGCTCAACCCTTGAATGGGCTGAGCAAGCTGAATGCTGATGGGATTCTTCCTCTTGCTCAGATTAAGAACCCGAAGGGGCACAAATTCAAATTGAGGAAAGACAGTTGTAGAATAGATGTGCAAAAATTAGCCTTTAGCCAGCGGGTAGTTGATTGGTGGAACATACTTCCATCTTTTGTTGTGGGAGTTGATAGCCTAAACCAGGGGTGGCCAACGAGACGATTGTGATCTACCAGTCGATTGCGGCTTTAATTTCGGTTGATCACGACGAATTTTAAATATACTGTATCTGTTCAAGGATCCCCTTTACCTAAAAAAAGAACTGTTCGAAGATCCCTTTTAGCTTGAAAATGACTTCACAGACCCCTTTTAGCTTGAAAAACCTTTTTTAGCTTGAAAAACTGTTCACGATCCATTTTAGCTTTTTTATTCGGTTTTCGATTATTCTGCCACTAGAGAACTGCTGATTATGGTTTCATTAAAAGAAAGAACAAGAGGTCTTGATATATTTAAAACATTCAAAAATTTTATTGAAAAAATAAATTACCACTATTTAAGGTCATATCAATAACGACAGATGGAGCTAAAGGAATGACGGGGCATCTTAATGGATTCATCGCATTGTGCCAAAAGGGTGATGAATTCCCAGATTTTTTGAGTTACCACTGTATCATCCACCAACAATTGTTAGCCAGCAAAAGATTAAATACTAAAAGTGTCACAGACATAGCTTTCAAAATTGTGAATTCCACAGAGGACAATCTCTGCAAAGGAGACTTTTCAAAATGCAATTCGATGAAAAAGAATCAAATCTAATATTACACACAGATGTGAAGTGGCTGAGTCTTGGTAAGTTTCTACAGAAATTTCTAAATTTGCTGAATGAAATTAAAACAATTTGTTGATCAAAGGGGTGATGATTATCAGCAGCTACAAGATACGGAGTGGTTGTGTGATCTGGTTTTTTTTATCAGATTTTACCAGTAAATTAAGTGATCTGAATATGGAATTACAAGGAAAAAATAAAAATGTGGATAACATGATTAGTAGTATTTCTGCACATAAATATCAATTTTTCGCAATGGCTAAGGTTCTTAAAGAAAAAAAATTCGATCATTTTGCAAATATGCAAGATCATTTGCAAAAATATCCTGTTTTTGAATTTAATAGTGAGAAATATGTTTTTGAAATTGAGAAAGTTGTGGACGATTTTGAAACCAGATTCAGTGATTTTAAAACAATTGAAGACATTTTTCAATATATTTCTTATCCATTTAATGTCGATTTAGATACAAAACAAATTACAGAAAAAATTGCTGAGATTTTTCGCATGTAGAAAATATTACTTGAAAATGAAATTACTACATTGCAAAGCGATACCTTCCTAAAAGCCAGATCATCAGAAAAATACTTTTGGAAAAATGTTTGCTGAGAAAAGAACCCAAATGTAAAATAATGCAGTGAACTTTTAACTTGCTGGTTTGGTTTCACATATCTAATGTGAATCGGCCTTTTCGTATTTGAAACAAACAAAGACGTAGAATCCCTCTACTCTTACGGACTTGCATACAGAAGACTCTTTACGGTTGGCCTTATCACAGTATATCCCCGTTTTGAAAGCTTGGAAGATGACATGAAAATACAAACTTCACATAAATTAAAAATATAAATACGTATGAATTTAAAATAAGAATTCTGAATTGTATTGAAATTTAAAATTTATAAACAACATTTTTCAATATGTGTTGATTAACTTTTTTCATCATCATCAGCCATTTTCAATCCACTGCAGGATGAAGGCCTCTCCATCAACTTTCCAGTTCCTTCTGTTTTGAGCAGTGGCCATCCATTTACTACCCAAAAACTCATGAATTTTATCTATCCATCTCCGCCTTTGTCTTCCAGGTTTTCTTCTAGTTCCTCTTGGGTACCATTCTGTTATTTTCTTAGTTCATCTGTCATCATGTCTTCGAGCTATGTGTCCTGCCCAAGACCATTTTAGTTCTTTATAAGTTTTGATAAGAATGTCCTTTACTTGAGTTTGCCGCCTAATCCATGTGTTTCTCTTCTTATCTAACAGTCTGATTCCCAATATAATTCGTTCCATTCTTCGCTGCGTAGTTCTCAGCTTCTCTTCCATTCTTTTGGTGAGTGCCCAAGTTTCACTTCCATAAGTCATGGTGGGGAGTATACATTGGTTCATTATTTTACATTTCAGACAAACTGGGATATTGCTCTTCAGTATGTGACTATATTTCCTGAATGCTGGCCATCCAAAATTTATTCTTCTCTTGACTTCCAGCCATTTATCATTATTACAGCTAATAACTTGTCCCAGATAAGTATATGACTCCACTTTTTCAATTACTGCTCCTTCAATCATTATTTCCCTTTCCGTGGCATACTTGTTCATCATTACTTTTGTTTTAGCCATATTCATATTTAGTCCAAAATCCTTACTAACTGTGCATAACTGATTAAGATTCTCCTCTAATTCTTTGGGATCGTGGCTTATGACCACAATGTCATCTGCAAATCATAAATGGTTTAGGTACTCTCCGTTCACATTGACTCCTTTCTGTGACCAGTCTAATCTTCTGAAAGCTTCCTCAAGGGCAGCAGTAAACAGCTTCGGAGATATTGTGTCTCCTTGTCGAACTCCTTTCTCGATTTTAAATTTCCTACTGTCTTTGTCTAGTCTAATAAAGGAGGTAGCACTTTCATATATTTTCTTCAAAATCATAATATGTGGGATATCTATGCCTTTTCTTTCCAGTGCGTGCAACATTGCCTTATGCTGTATGGAGTCAAATGCCTTTTCATAATCTACAAATGCCAAGCATAATGGTGTTTTATATTCATTTGCTTTCTCCATTAGCTGTGATATTACGTGAAGGTGATCCATAGTTGAGAATCCTGTCCTAAAGCCAGCTTGCTCTTTCGGTTGATTCTCATCAAGTATTCTTTCTAATCTGTTAGTAATGACCCTTGTGAACAACTTGTAGATGTGGGATAACAAGCTAATTGGTCTATAATTTCCAATTTCTCTCCTTTCTTATGCAGCAAAACTATGATTGCATTATTCAGGCGTCACACCTTTTCTAATGCACTTCGTGAAGAGCCTTGCCAGTTTTTGTGTTATGTCTCTTCCTCCCAATTTTAACAACTCTACAGTAACTTCATCTTCCCCCGGGGCTTTCTGATTCTTCATTTTCTTCAATGCATATTCTACCTCATCAGGAAGAATATTGGGTATGTTGTATGTGTTGCTACTTTGCAATCCATATTCCCCACTGCTGGTATCATTTTATCGCTCCTTGTATAATTCTCTATAGTAGTCTTCTGCTATTTGAATTATGCCTTCTCTGCTGTTTATAAGTACACCATCGCTATTCTCCAGTTTCAGTATCATTTGTCTTTCTGTATTACTGCTCATGGCTGCTGATTTAAATCCTTTGTTTACCCTTAATGCTTGCTCTACTTTTCTTGTGTTAAATCTTCTTATGTCCTCTCTGAGTCTCTTTCTAATGGCTTTGCATAACTCAGTATACTCAATTTTCTCCCTGTCAGTGTTTTTCTTGCTCTTCATTTGTCGTCTTCGGTTAATCATGACAAGTGTTTCTTGACTAATTTTTTCTTCTTTGGATTTCTGTTTCCCTATAGGTTTCTTGGGCTTTATCACTTTCAGAAAGTTGTAATATTCCTCGTGGATATCTTGGTTCTGAGCAGTGAGCAGAAGCTCAAACTTGTTCTTAAGTTCCAGTACATACTGTTTTTTCTCCTCCTCTGTCATCTCAAAGACCTTGGTATTATTTACTCAAGTCAGTTTTCCTTTCCTTTTCTACATTTATATCAAGTGTACATCTTACCATTCTGTGATCACTTCCAACATTTACCTTATTCAGGACGGTAACATTCAAAAATATCTTCTGTTAGTGAGGATGAAGTCGATTTCATTAGTTGTTAATCCATTTGGACTCTTCCATGTCCACTTTCTGTTCACCCTTTTCTTGAAAAAAGTGTTCATTACTGACAGTCCTTGAGATTCTGCAAATTCCACAAGTCTTTCACCGTCTTTTATTTCTTTCACCAATTCCAAAATTTCCTATAGTTCCTCTTTCTGCGCTGTTTTGCCTTTTTCCAACCTTAGCATTGAAGTCCCCCATAATAATATCATAATAATATGATGAGAGCCTTGTCGATCAATTCGGCCCTGGAGGGATTGTGCAGGGCTCAAGGGGTGGAGTTTTTTTCAGCCTGGAATGTGCTTGTTGGCAGGAGGGATTGCTTCTGCAGGGATGGGATGCACTTGGGTGGAAGGGGTGCAGGAATGTTTGCTGATGCTATCGAGGCAGTGTTGGGTGGGTCGGAGAACTGCTGGCTTGGGGGGAGACAAAGACTAATGGATTAACAGTAGCCACTGGCAGAGGTGAAAGAGATTCTTGCACTGCTTCTATTGGAATGAGCAGAAGCCTGAAAAACAAGATGCAGGATATTTCAGAGACTGCTGGAAGTCATTGTGGTACAAGTAAACACATGGGTTGTGTTAGGGTAGCTAAGAATAGAAACAGGTGCATGTATACTTGCGTGTACACCAATGCTAGGAGTTTAGTAAATAAATTTGATGAATTTGAGGTATTGCTCAAAACATCAAAGGCAGATATTGTTGGGATATCAGAGACGTGGTGTCACACAGATATAAGTTATGCAGAACTGGAATTTGGGGAGTACAATGTGTATAGAAAGGATAGACAGGACAGGAGGGGAGGAGGGGTTATGCTATTAGTTAAAAAACACATAAAATCCAAGGAAATGAAGCCAGTCGACATTGATGGACAGGGCAGTGTCGAGTCAGTTTGGTGTGACATAAGCAGAGGTAAATCAAAATTGAGAGTAGGAGTGTGCTGTAGGCCTAATGACTCTGATGAGTATAATAAGATACTGTACAGGGAAATAGAATGGGCCAGTAAATCAGAGAGTCTTATAATGTGGGATTTTAATTTCCCAGATATTGACTGGAATTTGTGGGTTGGTCACTCACACACTAGCAAGGCTTTTGTGGATTTATTGGATGATTGTTTTCTACACCAGCATGTTCGGGAGGCAACTAGAGGGAGTAATACTCTTGATCTGATTATCAGTAGTGATTCTTCATGCATTAGGAATCTGCAGATAAAGGAACCACTGGGTGGCAGTGATCACAGTGTGCTGAAGTGGGATTTACTCAAGGAGGTAACTACCATCAGAGGTAAAGGGAAGGGTTTTTGCTTTCGTAAAGGCGACTATGATGGTCTGAGACAGTATTTAAATTCTATACAGTGGGACCAACTGATGATGTTACCAACAGCAAATTCAAAATGGGAAGCATTCAAGGAACTAATCTTGGAAGCTACCAGGCTTTACATACCAACCAAGAAATATTGTTCAAGGTTCAGGCCTAAATGGTTGTCAGATGAACTAATGAGACATATGGCAGAGAAGAAAAATGCATGGGATACATACAAATGAATGGGTGACATGGAAGTCTCTATGATAGATATAAGTTGGTCTGTAACCAAGTCACAATGGAGATTAGGCAGGCAAAGGCAGATTATGAGAAATCCTTGGCAAAGGACGCAAAGAAAAACAGAAAAGAGTTCTTTACCTATTTAAACTCAAGAAGGAAAGGGATGAATCAGATTGGTCCACTGGATGTTGATGGTTCAACAGTTGAGGATCCAGCTCAGGTGGCTAACAATCTAAACGAGTATTTTGCATCTACATTCACACATGAGGAGTTATTCAGGAAGGGGAATGTCGTAGGTGAAGTAAACATTGGCAGTGAGCTAGATTATTTTCTAATAACTGAGAGGAAAGTGGAGGACAAATTGTTGAGGATAAACATAAAAAAGGCACCCGGGGTGGATGGGATCTATCCAGTTATATTAAAGGAGGCAGCAAAGGAAGTAAGCAAACCCCTAGCCATAATTATGAGAGCTTCTTTGGACTCAGGGGAGGTACCCATGGACTGGAGATGTGCAAATGTAACCCCAATTCACAAAGGAGGATCAAAGGCTGACACTATTAATTATAGACCTGTTAGTTTAACTTCGGTTCCAGGAAATTAATGGAGGCACTGGTTAAAGAAGCACTGCAGGATCATCTGGACAAGAATTCAGTTATAGCTCAGACACAGCATGGTTTTGTTAAGGGCAGGTCTTGTCTGACCAATTTGATTGGATACTATGATGTAGTCACAAAAGAACTGGATGCAGGGAATAACTTTGATATTATATATTTGGATCTTAGAAAGGCTTTTGATACTGTTGCGCATGGAAGACTGCTGCACAAATTGGAGAAGTGTGGCATTGGAGGCAAATTGCTGCTATGGATAAAGGGATGGTTGAGTGGCAGAAGACAGAGAGTGGTAATCAATGGACACTGCTCAACGTGGACTAATGTTATTAGTGGAGTTCCTCAGGGTTCAGTGTTGGGTCCATTGTTGTTTTCTGTATTTATAAATGATATTGATGATGGTGTATCAGGCTTAATGTCCAAGTTTGCAGACGATACGAAGGTTGGCAGGGTTGTTAAGGGCACTACTGATACTATGCTGCTGCAACAGGAGGAAAGGTTGAGCAGATGGGCTGCGAGGTGGCAAATGAAGTTTAACATTGACAAATGTAAGGTACTACATATGGGAAACAGTAACCCCAGATCAACGTATAAACTCTGTGGTACTACGCTGACAGTGGTAGAGAATGAAAAGGACCTGGGGGTAATTGTGCAGGCAGATATGAAGTTCTCTGAGCAGTGCAGACGAGCTGCAAGAGTAGCTCATGGTGTCTTGTCAATGATATACAGGAATGTTTCTAGCAGGGACAGGGATGTGATTATTCCCTTGTATAAGGCATTGGTCGGGCCACATCTTGAGTACTGTATACAGGTCTGGAGGCCTCATTTCAAGAAGGATGTAGAGCTGCTGGAACGAGTACAGAGAAGGGCAACAAGATTAGTGAATGGAACAAAGGGTTGCTCTTACGAAGAAAGGCTTAAGTTTTGCAAATTACAGAGCCTGGAGACTAGGCATCGGCGAGGTGATCTAATAGAGGTGTATAAGGCTTTGAATGGCTTGAGTATGCTCAATGCCGATGGGATTCTTACTCTTGCTCAGAATAATCACCTGAGAGGGCATAAATTCAAATTGAGGAAGGACGGATGTCGGATAGATGTGCGAAAATTTGCCTTTAGCCAGCGGGCAGTTGGTTTGTGGAATAGACTCCCATCGCTTGTTGTTGAAGTTGCTAGCCTAAACAAATTTAAGGCTCAGCTGGACAGGTATTTCGAACGAACGGAGGGGTGAAATGGGGGTAGTGGTTGTTTTTTTTTTTTTTTTTTGGCTGATGCTGAATAAGCTTGCTTTCTTGCATCATATGCCTCTACTAATGCTAATGCTAATAGTTTAGTGGGTTTTCTGCTCATCTAGAAGACTCTCAATTTTGGTGTACATTTCTTCAACCTGTTCATCATCATGGCTCGATGTTGGTTCATAAATCATTATAATCTTTAGCTTGTACCTCTTCGAAATCTTGGGTATTAGTCTTGATACCCTTGGTGATGTACTTTTGAATTCCAAAATGTTCTTTTTAAAATCTTTATGGACCAGAAACCCAACTCCACCTTCACTCCTTTCACTGTTTCCATTGGTGTACAGCAAATTTCCACTTGATAAACTTATAAGTGATTCATTTCTTCTTCTTGTTTCAGCCAAACCGATGATATTCCAATTCACATTTTCTAATTCCTTTTCCAGCTCTAATATCCTGTCTTCACCGATGAGTGATCATACGTTATAACTTTTTTAACCATGTGCAATTAAATTCTTGATGGTAGATCGTGGCACATTTTGAAGGGAAAAAGTAGATTGCATTACAAATTAAGTTGGCCACCCCTGGTCTAAACAAATTTATGGCTGAGCTGGACAGACATTTAGAACAAATGGAGGGGTGAAATGGGAGTTTTTTTTTTGGCTGATGCTGCCTTGCTTTCTTGCATTGTATGCCTCTACTAATGCTAATGCTAAAAGTGCTTTTAGTAGTAGTTCTCTCTTATTGTAAATAAACATCAATGGTAATGAGACTCATTTAAAGCCATGGTTAGGGAAGGCCTAGGCATTTGCTGCTCCAGCTGAAAACAAAATAGTCTTTCTTATATGTTTCACTCTGTGTGCAAGTACTGAAATTTGAATTTCACCAAGTTACCAACCTTGATCACCCGTGGAGGTTTTGACAACTTAACTGACAATTGACAACTTAACTAAAAAAAACCTATCTACAGTGTAATCTATACCTCTTTTCACTGCAATTTCAGTTTGTCTCTTGGTTTTAGTATTATTTATACCTTTTGAAATTCCACCTTCATTCATTTTGCCAACTTGCTCTCAAACCCTTATAGACTTCAAAAAAAATCCCCATCTAAAATATCTGCTACCAAATTCTGTTAGTAGCATATTAGCATTAGTAGAGACATATGATGCAAGAAAGCAAGCTTATATAGCATCAGCCAAAAAAGAAAAGAAAACCATTCCCATTTCACCCATCCATTCACTCTAAATGTTTGTCTAGTTCTGCCTTGAACTTATTTAAATTGTTGACTCCATTACAACAGATGGAGTTTGTTCCAACTATCAACCATCCACTGACTAAAGGCAAATTTCCGCGCATCTCTTCTACGGCACCTCCATAGCCAGCTGGGCAGGAGCAGCAGTGTGTAGCACACACACACACACTTCTTGATTAGACTAGGGTTCGAGCTTGTGACCACCAAATACGAAGTATGCAGAAAGGTCAGGGAATGACCACCGCATATCCCCGGAGCAATATAGCCTTAGTTGCTAAAATCCAAATAAGCTCTTAAAAACCAAATAATAACAACAACAACAACAACATCAAGTCTACAATTGTCTTCCTCAGTTTGAATTTATTTTCCTCAAGTGAGTAATCTGAGCAAGAGGAAAAATCCCATCAGCATTGAGTTTGCTCAAACCATTCAAGGCTTTATACACCTGAAATAGATCACCTTGTAAGTGCCTAGTCTCCAGAAGCTGCAATTTGCAGAACTCAAACCTTTCTTGGTAACAGCAATTATTTGTTCCCCTCACCAATCTCATTGTCCTTCTCTGTACTCAGGCGCCTCCGTAGCCAGGTGGGAAGGAGCAGCAGTGCATAGCACACGCTTCTTGATTAGACCGGGGTTCGAACCCGTCACCACCAAATACGGAGGATGCGGAAAGGTCCTTCAGGGAATGACCACTGCATATCCCGGAGCAATATGGCCTTAGTTGCTAATGCTCCTAAAAACCAAATAACAACAACAACAACATTCTCTGTACTCGTACCAGCAGCTCTACATCTTTCGTAAAGTGAAGCCTCTGGACCTGTATACAGTACTCAAGGTGTGGCCTGACCATTGCCTTATACAAGAAGACAATCATCCCCTTATCCCTGCTAGCAAAATTCCTGTATATCATTGACAAGGCACCATGAGCTGGTGCCTCCATAGCCAGGTGGGCATGAGGAGCAGTGTGTAGCACATGCGTCTTGATTATACCTGGGTTCGAGCCCGTGACCACCAAATACGGAGGATGCGGAAAGGTCAAGGAATGACCTCTCATATCCCCAGAGCAATATGGCCTTAGTTGCTAATGCTCCTAAAAATCAAATAACAACAACAACAACACCATGAGCAACTCTTGCAGCCTGTCTGCACTGCTCAGAAAACTTCATATCTGACTGCACAATTACCTCCAGATCTTTCTCATTCTCTACCAGCTTGATTGTAGTACCACACAGTTGATACGTTATTCTGGGGTTACTGCTACCTATATGCAGTACTTTACCTTTGTCAATGTTAAACTACAGTTGCCACCTCTCAGCCCATCTGCTCAGATCCTGTTTCAGTAGCATACTGTCATTAGTGTCATTAACAACCCCTGCCAACCTTCGTATTGCCCGCAAACTTAGACATTAACCCTTATATACCCTCATCAATATCATCGATGAATACAGAAAAGAAAAATGGGCCCACTATGGACCCCTGGGGAACTCCACTAATAACATTAATCTGTGATGAGCAGTGTCAATTGATTACCACTCTCTGTCTTCTCCTACTCAACCATTCCTTTATCCAGAGCAGTAACTCTGGATAAAGGGATGGTTAAAATCAAATTAGTCAGACAAAACTTCAACTTAGCAAACCCATGCTGTGTCTGAACTATAACTGGAGCCTTGTCTAGATGATCCTGCATTGCTTCCTTAACCAGTGTCTCCATTAATTTCCCTGGAACAGAAGTTAAACTAACAGGTCTGTAATTATTCATGTCACACTTTGATCTCCTTTGTGAATTGGGGACATATTTGCACATCTCCCGTCCATGGGGACCTCCCTCGAGTCGAAGGAAGCTTTCATAATTATGGCCAAGATTTTGCTAACTTCCTTGGCGGCTTCCTTTAATATAACTGGATAAATCCCATCCACCCCAGGTGCCTTCCTTATGTTAAATTTCAACAATTTCTCCTCCACTTTGCTCTCAGTTATTACAAAATTATTTAGCTCCCTGCCAGAGTTTGATAAACTTCTGGCATTCACCTCTCTGAATAACTCCTCGTGTGAATGTAGATGCAAAATATTCATTCAGTTTGTCAGCTACCTGAGCAGGTGCATCAACAATCAAACCATCGATGTCAAGTGGACCAATTTGATTCATCCCCTTCCTTCTTGAGTTTACGTAAGTAAAGAAGTCATTACTGCTTTTCTTTGCGTTTGCTAAAGATTTCTCATAACCTGCCTTTGCGTGCCTAATATCATTTGTGACTTGGTTACAGACTATCTTGTATCTACCATAGGCATCTGTGTCTTCTGATAATTTATATGCATCTCACGCATTTTTCTTAAAGCCTTTCTAGGTAAGAGCACTTTTTGTTCCCTTCACCAGTCTGGTTGCCATTCTCTTCACCCATTACAGCAGATCTACATCCTTCCTAAAGTGAGGCCTCCAGCCCTGTATACAGTGCTCAAGATGAGGCCTAATCGTGACCTCATACAATGGGATAATCTCCTTATCCCTGCTAGCAAACTTTCTGTATATCAATGACAAAACCATGTGAGCTGTGAAATTCTCTGAGCATGTGTGCACTGCACGTCTGACTGCACAATTACTCCCAGGTCTTTTTACAATACCCTGAGTCTAGGATCGCACAGTTGATAAGTTACTCTGGTATTACTGTCATCCATATGCAGTACCTTGCATTTGATAATGTTAAACTTCAACTGCCATTTCTCAGCTTATCAACCCAATTTTCATAGATCTTGTTGGAGTAGCTCAGTCTGATGACTGTTGTTATCCACCCTGCCAACCTTTGTATCATCCTCAAACTCAGACATTAAGCCTGATATACCTTCATGAATATCATTAATAAATATAGAAAACAACAATCGACCCAACACTGGGCAACTCCACTAATAACAGGAGAGACTGCTTCTACAGGGATGGGATACACTTAAATAGAAAGGGTGCAAGAATATTTGCTGATGCTATCGAGGCAGTGTTAGGATGGAAAACTGCTTGCTTGGGGGGGGGATTCACAGACTAAAAGATTAAAAGTAGCCGCAGGCAGAGGGAATGGTGATCCTTGCACTACTTCTATTAGAATAAGCAGTGGCCTGGAGCAAGCGGGGGCTGGGGGTTTTAGGGACTGATGACAGTCATCTTGAAACAGGTGAGTATATGGGATGTGATAGGGTAACTAAGAATAAGAATAGGTGCATGTATACTTGCATGTATACCAATGTTAGAAGTTTAGTAAATAAATTTGATGAATTTGAAGTGTTGGTCAAGACATCAAAGGCGGATATTGTTGGGTTATCAGAGATGTGGTGTCACACAGGTATTAGGAATGCAGAATTGGAATTTTCGGAGTACAATATGTACAGAAAGGATAGTCAGGAAAGGAAGGGAGGAGGTGTTATGCTGTTAATTAAGAAAAACATAAAATCAAAAGAAATGCATCTAGTTGATATAGATGAACAGTGCACTGTTGAGTCAGTTTGGTGTGACATAAGCACTGTGAAAGCAAAAATAAGAGGAGTGTTTTATAGGCCTAATGACTCAAATGGGTACAATGAACAAATGTACAGAGAAATAGAGTGGTCTAGTAAATCAGAATGTCTTATAATGGGGGATTTTATCTTCCCAGATATTGACTGGAACTTGTGGGTTGGTCACTTGCACACTAGTAAGACTTTTGTTGATTTTCTGCAGCAGCATGTTTGAGAGGCAATCAGAGAGGGTAATACTCTTGATCTGGTTATCAGCAGTGATCATTCGTGTATTAAGAATTTGCAGATAAAGGAACCACTAGGTGGCAGTGATCACAGTGTACTGATGTGGGATTTACTTAAAGATATAATTACCATCAGGGGTAAAGGAAAGGGTTTTTGCTTCCATAAAGGTGATTACAGTGGTCTCAGACAGTTTTTAAATTCTGTACAGTGGGATCAACTGATGATGTTACCAACAGCAAATTCTAAGTGGGAAGCATTCAAGGAATTAATCGTGGAAGCTACTAAAAGTTTCATACCTATTAAGAAATATTTTTCAAGGTTTAGGCCTAAATGGTTGTCAAATAAACTAATCAGACTCGTGGCAGAGAATAAAAATGCATGGGATGCTTATAAATTATCAGGCGACATGGAAGTCTATGTCAGATATAAGCTAGTCTGTAATCAAGTCCAAAAGGAGGTTAGGCAGGCGAAGGCAGATTACGGGAAATCTTTGGCAAAGGATGCTAAGAAAACCAGCAAGGATTTCTTTACTTATATAAACTCTAAAAGGAAGGGAATGAATCTGATTGGTCCACTTGATATCGATGGTTCGACTGTTGATGATCCTGTTCAGATAGCAAACAAACTGAATGAGTATTCTGCATGTACATTCACATATGAGTAGTTATTAAGGTTTTAAAATGCCAGAAGGTTATCAAATTGTAGCAGGGTGCTTAATGATTTTGTAATAACTGAGAGCAAAGTGTAGGAGAAATTGTTGAAGTTAAACATAAGAAAGTCACCTGGGGTGGATGAGATCTATCCAGTTATATTAAAGGAGGTGGCAAAGGAAGTAAGCAAACCCTTAGCCATAATTATGAGAGCATCCTTGGACTCAAGGGAGGTCCGTGCAGACTGGAGATGTGCAAATGTATCCCCAATTCACAAAAGAGGATCGAAAGTTAACACGAGTAATTACAGGCCAGTTAGTTTAACTTCTGTTCCGGGTAAAATAGTGGAGTCATTGCTTAAAGATGCATTGCAGGATCATCTAGACAAGACTGCAGCAATAATTTATTCTCATGGTTTGTTAAGGGAAAGATTGTCTGACAAATTTGATTGGATATTATGATGTGGTTACAAAGGAACTGGATGCAAAAAATAATTTTGATATCATATACTTTAGCATTAGCATTAGTAGAGGCATTTGATGCAAGAAAGCAAGCTTATGCAGCATCAGCCAAAAAAAAAAAAACAAAAAAAAACCACTTCCACTTCACCCCTCTGTTCGTTCAAAATACCTGTCCAGCTGAGCCTTAAACTTATTTAGGCTATCAACCTCCACCACAAGGGATGGAAGTCTGTTCCACCAACCAACCACCCGCTGGCTAAAGGCAAATTTCCGCACGTCTATCCTACATCTGTCCTTCCTCAATTTGAATTTATGCCCTCTCAGGTGATTTTTCTGAGCTAGAGGAAGAATCCCATCAGCATTGAGCATGCTTAAACCATTTAAGGCTTTATACACCTCTATCAGATCACCTCGCTGGTGCCTAGTCTCCAGACACTGTAATTTGCAAAACTTAAGCCTTTCTTCGTAAGAGCACCCCTTTGTTCCATTCACTAATCTTGTTGCCCTTCTCTGTACTCGTTCCAGCAGCTCTACATCCTTCTTGAAATGAGGCCTCCAGACCTGTATACAGTACTCTAGGTGTGGCCTGACCATCGCCTTATACAATGGAATAATCACCTCCTTATCCCTGCTGGAAAAATTCCTGTATATCATTGACAATACTCCATGAGCTACTCTTGCAGCCCGTCTGCACTGCTCAGAGAACTTCATATCTGCCTGCACAACCACCCCCAAGTCCCTTTCATTCTCCACCACTGTCAGTGTTGTACCACAGAGTTGATACGTTGCTCTGGGGTTGCTGTTTCCCATGTGTAGTACTTTACATTTGTCAATGTTAAACTTCATTTGCCACCTCTCAGCCCATCTGCTCAACCTTTCCAGATCCTGTTGCAGCAGCATAGTGTCAGTAGTGTCCTTGACAACCCTGCCAACCTTTGTACAGTCTGCAAACTTGGACATTAAGCCCGATATACCATCATCAATATCATTTATAAATACAGTAGACAATAATGGACCCAACACTGAGCCCTGAGGGACTCCACTAATAACATCAGTCCACGATGAGCAGTGTCCATTGATTACCACTCTCTGTCTTCTTCCCCTCAACCACCCCTTTATCCATAGCAGCAATTTGCCTCCAATGTCACACTGCTCCAATTTGTGTAGCAGTCTTCCATGTGCAACAGTATCAAAAGCCTTTCTAAGATCCAAGTATATAATATCAAAGTTATTCCCTGCATCCAGTTCTTTTGTGACTGCATCATAGTATCCAATCAAGTTGGTCAGGCAAGACTTCCCCTTAACAAAACCATGCTGTGTCTGAGCTATAACTGAAGTCTTGTCTAAATGATCCTGCAGTGCTTCTTTAACCAGTGCCTCCATTAATTTTCCTGGAACAGAAGTTAAGCTCACAGGTCTATAATTACTTGTGTCAGCCTTTGATCCTCCTTTGTGAATTGGGGTCACATTTGCACATTTCCAGTCTATGGGTACCTCCCCTGAGTCCAAGGAAGCTCTCATAATTATGGCTAAGTGTTTGCTTACTTCCTTTGCTGCCTCCTTTAATATAACTGGATAGATCCCATCCACCCCGGGTGCCTTTCTTGTGTTTATCTTCAACAGTTTCTCCTCCACTTTACTCCCAGTTATTTCAAGATTCTGTAGCTTACTGCTAGAGTTGAATACACCTCTGGCATTCCCCTCGCTGAATAACTCCTCATGTGTGAATGTCGATGCAAAATATTCATTTAGTTTGTTAGCTACCTGAGCAGGATCATCAACACTTGACCCATCAATATCAAGTGGACCAATCTGATTCATCCCCTTCCTTCTAGAGTTTACATAAGTAAAGAACTCTTTGCTGTTTTTCTTTGCATCCCTTGCCAAGGATTTCTCGTAATCTGCCTTCGCCTGCCTAACCTCCTTTGTAACTTGGTTGCATATCAACTTGTATCTATCATAGGCTTCTGTGTCATGTGTTAATTTGTATGTATCCCATGCATTTTTCTTCTCTGCCATATGCCTCATTAGTTCATCTGACATCCATTTTGGCCTAAACCTTGAACAATATTTCTTAGTTGGTATGTAAAGCCTAGTAGCTTCCAAGATAAGTTCTTTGAATGCTTCCCATTTTGAATTTGCTGTTGGTAACATCATCAGTTGGTCCCACTGTATAGAATTTAAATACTGTCTCAGTCCATCGTAGTCGCCTTTACGGAAGCAATAACTTGGATTTCAGGAAAGCTTTTGACACTGTTGTGCATGGAAGACTATTGTACAAATTGGAGCAGAATGGTATTAAGGATAAGTTGCTACAATGGATAAAAGGATGGTTGAGTGGGAGAAGACAGAGGGTGGTAATAAATGGGTGCTACTCTTCGTGGACTAATGTTATTAGTGGAGACCCACAGGGTTCGGTGTTGGGTCCACTGTTGTTTTGTATATTTATCAATGATATTGATGAAGGTATATGAGGCTTAGTGTCAAAGTTTGCAGTGATACAAAGGTTGGCAGGGTTGTTAATGACAGTAATGGCAGTGTGCTACTGCAACAGGGTCTAGAAAATTTGGGCAGATGGGCTGAGAAGTGGCAACTGAAGTTTAACATTGACAAATGCAAAGTACTGCATATGGGTAGAAGTAACCCCAGAAAACCGTACCAACTGTGTGCTACTACACTTAAGATGGTAGAAAATGAAAAAGACCTGGGAGTAATTATGCATTCAGATATGAAGTTTTCTGAGCAATGCAGACAGGCTGCCAGGGCAGGTCATGGGGTTTTGTCAATGATATACAGGAATTTTGCTAGCAGGGAAAAGGAGGTGATTGTCCCTCTGTATAAGGCCATTCCTTGAGTATTGCATACAGGTCTGGAGGCCTCATTTTAGGAAGGATGTAGATTTGCTTGAGCGTGTACAGAGAAGGGCAACAAGATTGGTGAGGGGAATGAAGGGATCCTCTTAGGAGGAGAGGCTTAAATTCCGCAAATTGCAGTGGCTGGAGACTAGGCACCTGCGAGGTAATCCGATTGAGGTGTATAAGGCCTTGAATGCGTTGAGCACGCTGAATTCTGATGGGATCCGTCCACTTGTTCAGATTACGAACCTAAGATGGCATAAATTCAAATTAAGAAAAGACAGATGTAGACAGATAGATGTGTGGAAATTTGCCTTTAGCCAGAGGGTGGTTAATTGTTGGAACAAACTTCCATCTGTCATTGTTGAAGTTGATAGGTTAAATAAATTTACAGAGGAACTGGACAGGCATTTGGAGGGAATGGTGTGATATATTTTTTTTGGCAAATGCTGCATAAGCTCATAAACTTGATTTCTTGCATCACATGCCACTACCACTACTACATTAATATCCACTCAGTCTCCCACACAAGCATCCCTTTATCCACAGCAGTAGCTCCCTTAATGCCACTCTGCTTCAATTTGTACAGCAGGCTTTTATTGCTGACAGTATCGAAAACTTTCTGGAATCCAAAGTATGTGATTTCAAAATTATTTTTTGCATCCAGTTCCTTTGTGATTGCATCATAGTATCCAGTCAAATTGTTCAGACAAGATTTACCCTTAAGACACTCTTAAGACAGTATACTTCAGTTCACAGATGCTGTGAACTGAAGTATAACTACACTCCTGTCTAGATGATCCTGCATTACGTGTTTAACCAGTGACTCCATTATTTTCCCTGGAACAGAAGGTCACCTTTTAATGTCACCTTTTGATCCATCTATGTGAATTGAGGATACATTTGCCCATATCTCCAGAGGGACCTTCTGGGAATCCAAGGATGCCCTCACAATTATGGGCAAGGATATGCTTACCTTCTTTGCTGCTTTTTTTCATATTATTGGATGGATTCCATCCACTTCAGTTGCCTTTCTTATGTTTATCTTCAATAATTTCTCTTCTAGTTTCCTCTCAGTTATTACAATATCATTTGGCTCCCTGTTAGGGACTTTTAGATTTTTGTGATAAACTTATGGCATACATTTTCAATTGTAGATTCTTCTTCATGAAGGATCTGCTTATAAGTGGATCAAGACTATTGCTTCCTCTTGTTGCCTCTCTAATACACTGCAAGAAAACAGCTATCCAGTAATGTCCACAAGCTGCATTTGTTGAGCTTAGATGCTTCTTTACCCATCTATCAAGCCTGTCTCTCTGATATATGATATCTTCCAAATTCAGGCCAAATCTCATTCGTGAAATCACTACTTACCAGCATTTCCCAGTTTCATCAATAGTTCAGATATTATTGATTAAATTGGCAAATAGCTTCAGCACTCATTATGAATGCTGAAACTATTTGAAACCTCTGGCAGGATCTGTATTCTCCGTATTGTTTTTTGAGTTACTGCATGTTCAGTAGGACCCTTTGTAATAGTGTAAAAATTGATACTATTTTTTGCAGCATGTCACCATTAGAATATCACCATTCTTCTCTTCCTTGGTGATTATCTTCTGTTTCTCTCTCTCTCTCTCTCTCCTTGACGTGGGCACCTGTACGTGGTGAGGGGACCTCCCAGTGATGCTAGTCTGGAAGTCCAGACTAGCATCACTGGGATCTAACGTCCATACCTTGGTTCCAGGGTTATATCATTGGAATACGGCGTGTGCGCCGTGCGGCGCAACCCATGGAATTCGGAAAGGGGGATCCTGGTGGTTGAGGGGCCCAGCCTTAATACACCACTTTGGCCCCTGCTTCGACATGACGGGTAGTTCTTACTGCTAGGGTCAACTGCATTCCAATAAGTCTCCCTCCCTTTGGTCCTGGGACAGGATCAAGGCTTATTGGAAACGTGGGTATGGAAGCGAACTTGACATCCCATTCGTGTACGCAGTACCTGCTAGTTCACAGTGGGCGTCCCCTCGTAGGGCTCCGTGGTGGGTGAGGTACTTAGGGCATTGGAAATTTTTATCTTACTTATATGAGTAATTTAAATTCTATTTCTTCTGGGGCCCCAACAAGGCCCCTACCTAATCGAGATGAAACCACAGAAAACACCTCTGCAAGAAGAGCCAGGACTGAGGATACACCACCGCCATCAGTGACACCGCTTTTCCTCATTCTCCATTCCACTGGAGAGCAGTCAATTGGAAAGATGTCACCCTTCTTTATCCAGAAAGGATTAGAAGGGTCACCTAAATCTGTAAAAAGACTGCATTCTGGCGACCTTTTGGTCGAAGCTTCTACCACAAAACAAGTGGCAAAAATCATAAACTCTACATTCATAGGGGGAATACCTATCACTGTAATCCCCCCACAAAACTCTGAATTCTTCACGAGGTGTTGTATGAGTGGGACCTTCTTCATGTCTCCGAAGAAGAAATCTGTTCTGAATTGAAAGATCAAGTAGTAACAGCTATCAAGAGAATATCAATATGAAAGGATGGGAATCTCGTCCCTGCCCGAGTTCTTATCCTCACGTTCAACACTCCACGGCCTCCAAGTTCCATCAAGGCAGGCTATCTAAACTGCCCAGTGAGGATTTATATCCCAAACCCACTGAAGTGTTTTAGATGCCAAAAATACGGCCACTCACAAACATCTTGTCGTGGTAACCCTACCTGTGCTCGATGTGGTGTTAAATAAAGACCACGAGGGCAAGGAATGTTCAGCTTCAAAACTGATCTGTGTCAATTTCCAAGGAGAGCACCCCGCCTACTCTAGAGCATGCCAGCGGTGGAAGGATAAAAAAGAAATCCAAAAACTGAAAACAGAGCTGAATATCTCCTACCTAGAGGCCAGAAAATGTATCCAACCAATAAATAGTGGGAGACCTTCATATGCCCAGGTTTCTGCTAAGTGCACTATTGGTACACAAACTGAGATGACTATACCACCAAGAGAGTCATTCATTCCGATTGCACGCTATTTATTGAGTTCACAAAAGCCCACCATAAAAACACAATCAGCTGCCACTCCTATATCCGTACCTCCTAGTGCTCCACCACTACCAGAACCAAGTGATAAAGAAAAGCTAAAAAGTTCGAGGAAGAGTCACCCATCATACCAGAAACAATGGATGTAGAGAATAAGGAGATACCGGATGAATCAGTCTTGGAACTCTTTGCGGAGGAGGAAATGGACATGGGACAGCATCCACACTTCCCCAAAAAAGATAAATCCAAGACTGACAAAAGTAAGCCCTCAGCACCTTGGAAACCGCCTGATGGACCCACCAAGCCAAAATAATGGCTAAATTCCTACAACGGAATTGTCGTGGATTCTGGCGAAATACTGATGACATCAAGGCCCTCCTGCAAAAGCACGAGCCAGTTTGCTTTTGCTTGCAGGAGACTTATCTAAAGGCAAATGATGACCCCACCATGCATAACATCACAATTTTTTGTAAGGACAGAATTTTGGATGGTCCTGCTCATGGAGGAGTGGCTATCCTTGTAGGCAACCAGACCCCAGTTCAGGCCTTGCTACTTACAACCAGCATAGAGGCTGTTGCAATTTGCCTTACAGTGGGATTTCTATTAACGGTCTGTTGAATTTATTTGCCACCTGGGACTGACATCTCCCAGGAAGACCTTGATGATCTTGTAACACAGTTGCCTCCCCCTTTCGTACTTCTAGGGGATTTTAATGGACATAACACCCTGTGGGGTAGTGCTAGCAATAATGGAAGGGGACGAGTCATAGAGCATATGCTAAATGACAATGACCTCTCCCTTCTAAATGTGGGAACCAACACATTCTTCCACATGCCTACCCGTACACTTTCTGCCATTGATCTTTCTATCTGCTCCCCCTCTGTACTCCCTTCACTGACTTGGGAAGTGGAGGAGAACCCATATGGAAGTGATCACTTTCCTGTGATAACCTGCTTAAACAGTGGGAGACAGTGGGCGTACCACGGTTACCACGGTGGAAGACTGGTCAGGCTGACTGGAATGCCTTCCAACATAAGGCAAATTTTGACCTTAATTCAGTCAGTCAGGAGCCTATCAATGATGCAGTCATGTACATCACAGAAAATATCGTCCATGCAGCTGCCAATACCATACCGAAAACATCTGCCCAGTTTCCACCTTTTCCCAAGCCTTGGGTGGAATTCACAATGCACAACAGCAAAAAAGGCTCAAAACAAAGCTTGGGGATATTCCGCCAATATCCTACCACTGTTAATCTAATAGCCTTCAAACGTGTGCAAGCCAAAGCACGCTACATTCACCGTCAGAGTCAAAAGGAATCATGGATCCGTTTTACATCATCTATTAACCAGTCTACCAACACTAAGGTAGTCTGGGATAAAATCCGAAAAATGAAGGGAAAATATACATCCCACCCCTCATCGATCCTAGACTATAATGGATGCACTATTGCAGAGCCCACTGCAATAGCCACTGCTCTTGGAGAAACATTTTCAGACATCTCTGGGATATCATCTTATTCCACCAGAGTTCCTGGTCCTGAAACATAAAAGAGAAAAGAAGCACTAAATTTCACACTGAAAGGCCTTTTTCCTTGCAACGTGCCTGTCACTCTTCAGGAACTAAAAAGAGCTCTTTATCATTCCAGGGCAAGTGCTGTTGGACCAGATGGCATCCATTATGAAATGCTTAAACATCTCTCACCAACATCTATGGATCGCCTGTTTGTTCTGTATAAGAATCTATATAAAAGAGCAATTTCCGGATTCCTGGCGCATAGTATTTGTGCTTGCCTTTGCAAAGCCAGGAAAGGATTCTAAACTCCCTACTAATTACCGTCCTATAGATCTTACTAGCTGTCTATGCAAAATCCTGGAGAGAATGGTTAATTTTTGGTTAATGTGGTATTTAGAATCGAATGATCCTTCTCTCCAGCATCCAGTGCGGCTTCCAAAAAAACAGATCAACTCTTGATCACTTAATTAGACAGGAAACATCCATCTGGGATGCTTTCCTGAAACGCGAACATTTGGTGTCAGTGTTCTTTGACGTGGAGAAGGCGTATGACACAACTTGATGATTTGGCATCTTAAAAGATTTGCATAGCCTTGGTCTTAGAGGGCATCTCCCCATTTTTATTAAAAACTTTTTAGCCAATCGATCTTTCCAAGTTTGTGTGGGATCCTCACTCTCTCATCCCTTCTGCCAAGAGAAGGGAGTACCACAAGGTTCAGTATTAAGTGTCATGCTTTTCGCCATCAAAGTAAATTCTGTCACAGAACAGCTTCCTCCAACTGTAAACAGCACCCTCTATGTTGATGACTTTAGCATATTTCAGTCATGCAACATGAGGGTTATTGAAAGACAACTGCAACAAGCCATCAATCACCTTAATTCCTGGGCACTTGCTAATGGCTTCAGGTTCTCGCCAGAGAAGACCGCTTGCGTACACTTTTGTCGTAAGCGTAATCTTCATCCTGAACCTGAATTAAGGCTCGGACAAAATGCCATTCCAGTAGTGTCAGACACAAAATTCTTGGGACTTGTGTTTGATAAAAAGTTGACTTTTCTAGAACATATTCATCAACTTCGTACAAAGAGCACGAGGGGACTAAATATTCTTCGCTCTCTCTCTACTCTACGTGTTGGGGAGCAGACAGGTGCACCCTACTACATATTTATCATGCACTTGTATGATCTAAATCCTTCGATGGCTGGACCCTGTCCACCATCAGGCTATCCGTATCGCTACTGTAGCATTTCGAACATCTCCTGTCCAGAGCTTATATGTCGAAGCAAATGAACCACCGTTATCCCTTCGACATAAGCAGTTGTCTTTAAACTATGCTTTAAAGTTTAAATCCCTGCCAGATCATCCTACGTGGATCCGTTTTTGAGCCACATTGGGAAAACTTGTACAATATCCCTCAGACTGCCAACCAACTTTTTGGTATTCTTGTCCAAGAGCTACTCAGAGAGTTTAACATCATGGTAGACAAGGTTGCACAAACACCAAAAGAAACTCTTCCTGGCATGCTCATACCCCATCGTGTGACTTTTCCCTTAAGAAATGGGTAAAGTCTGAGACTCCATCATCTGTCTACCAGCAGCTCTGTTCTGCACACCGAGCTGAGCACTCCGACTTCCTGCCAGTTTACACAGACGGCTCAAAGTCTGAATTGTGCATAGGATCTGCTGTTGTCTTTCCGGATACTGTAATATCTCAGCAGATTCTTCCTGAATCCAGCATATACACTGCAGAGTTGCATGCTATAGAGTTAGCCTTGGATCACATTTGATCCACATATTATTGACCTTTGGCATTTGATCAATGCCAAAGGTCAATAATATATTCTGATTCTTTGAGTGTATTACAGGCTTTATTATCTTTGAGAGACAACTCTCATCCAGTTCTCTGTCAGGTTTAGCAGAAGATACATTCTCTTCATGAATATAAGTTTGATATCCACTTCTGCTGGATTCCTAGCCACATTGGGATAAGGGGAAATGATTTGGCTGACACTGCAGCCAAATCAGCAGCTCCCACTAATAATTGTTGCCTGTCAGTCCCCTATACAGACTACAGGCAACTAATACACAACAAGATATATTCCCAATGGCAAGAACTATGGCATAGAGAGAGAACAAATATATTATACCAGATAAAGCCTGTAACAGAAACATGGCAGTCCAGTCCGCGCAGGAGCCGGAGCGAGGAAGTTGTTCTTGCTCGACTCCGCATAGGACACAGTCATCTGACATATTCGTTTCTGCTGAGGCCAGATGACCTTCCTATGTGCGAGTCTTGTGACACCATTTTATCAATAAAGCATATTTTAATAGATTGTGTTAATTTTACCCATGTTTGCAATATATATTTTACCGCTTTTACTCATCCTACTGAGTCTTATACACGCAGTCAGATTTTATCAGACAACGACCATGTGTCAGCAGTTTTTAAGTTTTTACAAGCTATTAATATATACACACATATATAAATTGGATAATTTACCTTTAAACTTATACTGCCTTATATATATATATATATAACAATTTGACGGGTAACCTTTTTAAAGGTTACCAGAATTTATCTTTGTTGATATTTTAATCTTTTCTTGGCGCAGTATAACCGTAGTCGTTTTTGCACCAATAAAATCAAAATCAATCAATCAATCAATCAATCTCTCTCTCTCTCTCTCTCTCTCTCTCAGTGTTACTCAGAAATTTTTTTTTGGTTGGTGCAGCAAAAGCCTTAGGCTTCCTTGTACCATATGGCTAATGATGATGATGATAATAATAATTAAATTACTAGTTTATGCATCCTATTCCTGATGAAGCTAACTGTTCTCCAAACACCTAACACTGCCTTGTTGGCCCAGTAAATATTCTTGCTCCTTTTGTCAAGTATCCTATCCCCATATTTCCAACAGCAGTTCCTTCTGCTAAAATTATGGGCCATGATAAAAATTTTACCTCTTCAGCTCTGTATAATCTCACCATGTTGGAATTCATTGTAAGTCTCATGGCAGACATGCCCTCCTGTCATGCCTTGGAAAAATTCCAGGCACCTAGTACTTTCATAGTAATCCATAACTGTGACTTTTTTTCAATATCTCTTGCTAGCTGAGTAAAAGTTTGCCAGTTTGACATATTATTATACAGTACTTGTTTGCACTGTATAATATTTTCTGTGATACTGGTAAGAGGTGACACTACATATAAGAAGAGATTGCTCTCTTCTTATATAAGAAGAGATTACATATAAGGAGAGATTGCTTCTACAGGGATGGGATACACTTAAATAGAAAGGGTGCAAGAATATTTGCTGATGCTATCGAGGCAGTGTTAGGTGGGTCGGAAAACTGCTAGCTTGGGGGGAGACAAAGACCAATAGATTGACAGTAGCCACTGGCAGAGGTGAAAGAGATTCTTGCACTGCTTCTATTAGAATGAGCAGAAGCCTGAAAAACAAGATGCATGGTATTTCAGAGACTGCTGGGAGCCATTGTGGTACAAGTAAACACATGGGTTGTGTTAGGGTAGCTAAGAATAGAAACAGGTGCAGGTATACTTGCGTGTACACCAATGCTAGGAGTTTAGTAAATAAATTTGATGAATTTGAGGTATTGCTCAAAACATCGAAGGCAGATATTGTTGGGATATCAGAGACGTGGTGTCACACAGATATAAGGGATGCGGAACTGCAATTTGTGGAGTACAACGTCTACAGAAAGGATAGACAGGATAGGAAGGGGGGAGGTGTTATGCTATTAGTTAAGAAACACATAAAAACCAAGGAAGTGAAGCCAGTCGACATCGCTGGACAGTGCAGTGTGGAGTCAGTTTGGTGTGACATAAACATTGGGAGATCAAAATTGAGAGTAGGAGTGTGCTATAGGCCTAATGACTCTGATGAGTATAATAAGGAACTGTACAGGGAAATAGAATGGGCCAGTAAATCAGAGTGTCTTATAATGGGAGATTTTAATTTCCCAGATATTGACTGGAATTTGGGGGCTGGATACTCACACACTAGCAGGGCTTTTGTGGATTTATTGGATGATTGTTTTCTACATCAGCATGTTCGGGAGGCAACTAGAGGGAGCAATACTCTTGATTTGATTATCAGCAGTGATTCTTCATGCATTAAGAATCTGCAGATAAATGAACCACTAGGTGGCAGTGATCACAGTGTGCTGAAGTGGGATTTACTCAAAGAGGTAACTACCATTAGGGGTAAAGGGAAGGGTTATTGCTTCCGTAAAGGCGACTACGATGGACTGAGACAGTATTTAAATTCTATACAGTGGGACCAACTGATGATGTTACCAACAGCAAATTCAAAATGGGAAGCATTCAAAGAACTTATCTTGGAAGCTACTAGGCTTTACATACCAACTAAGAAATATTGTTCAAGGTTTAGGCCAAAATGGATGTCAGATGAACTAATGAGGCATATGGCAGAGAAGAAAAATGCATGGGATACTTACAAATTAACACATGACACAGAAGCCTATGATAGATACAAGTTGATATGCAACCAAGTTACAAAGGAGGTTAGGCAGGCGAAGGCAGATTATGAGAAATCCTTGGCAAGGGATGCAAAGAAAAACAGCAAAGAGTTCTTTACTTATGTAAACTCTAGAAGGAGAGGGATGAATCAGATTGGTCCTCTTGATATTGATGGGTCAAGTGTTGATGATCCTGCTCAGGTAGCTAACAAACTAAATGAATATTTTGCATCGACATTCACACATGAGGAGTTATTCAGCGAGGGGAATGCCAGAGGTGTATTCAACTCTAGCAGTAAGTTACAGAATCTTGAAATAACTGGGAGTAAAGTGGAGGAGAAACTGTTGAAGATAAACACAAGAAAGGCACCGGGGTGAATGGGATCTATCCAGTTATATTAAAGGAGGCAGCAAAGGAAGTAAGCAAACCCTTAGCCATAATTATGAGAGCTTCCTTGGACTCAGGGGAGGTACCCGTAGACTGGAAATGTGCAAATGTGACCCCAATTCACAAAGGAGGATCAAAGGCTGACACAAGTAATTATAGACCTGTGAGCTTAACTTCTGTTCCAGGAAAATTAATGGAGGCACTGGTTAAAGAAGCACTGCAGGATCATTTAGACAAGACTTCAGTTATAGCTCAGACACAGCATGGTTTTGTTAAGGGGAAGTCTTGCCTGACCAACTTGATTGGGTACTATGATGCAGTCACAAAAGAACTGGATGCAGGGAATAACTTTGATATTATATACTTGGATCTTAGAAAGGCTTTTGATACTGTTGCACATGGAAGACTGCTACACAAATTGGAGCAGTGTGACATTGGAGGCAAATTACTGCTATGGATAAAGGGGCGGTTGAGGGGGAGAAGACAGAGAGTGGTAATCAATGGACACTGCTCATCGTGGACTGATGTTATTAGTGGAGTCCCTCAGGGCTGGGTCCATTATTGTTTTCTGTATTTATAAATGATATTGATGATGGTATATCGGGATTAATGTCCAAGTTTGCAGACGATACAAAGGTTGGCAGGGTTGTCAAGGACACTACTGACACTATGCTGCTGCAACAGGATCTGGAAAGGTTGAGCAGATGGGCTGAGAGGTGGCAAATGAAGTTTAACATTGACAAATGTAAAGTACTACACATGGGAAACAGCAACCCCAGAGCAACGTATCAACTCTGTGGTACAACACTGACAGTGGTAGAGAATGAAAGGGACTTGGGGGTGGTTGTGCAGGCAGATATGAAGTTCTCTGAGCAGTGCAGACGGGCTGCAAGAGTAGCTCATGGAGTATTGTCAATGATATACAGGAATTTTTCCAGCAGGGATAAGGAGGTGATTATTCCATTGTATAAGGCGATGGTCAGGCCACACCTAGAGTACTGTATACAGGTCTGGAGGCCTCATTTCAAGAAGGATGTAGAGCTGCTGGAACGAGTACAGAGAAGGGCAACAAGATTAGTGAATGGAACAAAGGGGTGCTCTTACGAAGAACGGCTTAAGTTTTGCAAATTACAGTGTCTGGAGACTAGGCACCAGCGAGGTGATCTGATAGAGGTGTATAAAGCCTTGAATGGTTTAAGCATGCTCAATGCTGATGGGATTCTTCCTCTAGCTCAGAATAATCACCTGAGAGGGCATAAATTCAAATTGAGGAAAGACAGATGTAGGATAGACGTGCGGAAATTTGCCTTTAGCCAGCGGGTGGTTGGTTGGTGGAACAGACTTCCATCCCTTGTGGAGGTTGATAGCCTAAATAAGTTTAAGGCTCAGCTGGACAGGTATTTTGAACGAACGGAGGGGTGAAGTGGAAGTGGTTTTTTTTTTTTTTTTTTTTTTTTTTTTGGCTGATGCTGCATAAGCTTGCTTTCTTGCATCAAATGCCTCTACTAATGCTAATGCTAATGCTAATTATTATACAGTACTTGTTTGCACTGTATAATATTTTCTGTGATACTGGTAAGAGGTGACACTACATATAAGAAAATTGCTCTCTGCGTGTTAAATGAAACTAGTTATTTAATGCAAAATACAAGATACAAAGGACAATTAAATGCTAATAAAAGGCCATAACATAAAGCAGCCAAGAGGGGTCATAAAGTCATCATACTTTTGGTGTTTATGATCCTTTTTAATTTGGTTATTAAATTCATGCACACTACATTGAATAACCAGTATTTTTTTTAACAAAGAGAATCCTATTCTAATATAGAGTGTGAACACTGATCATGGGTTATGACACTATTTCTAAAAGATAATTGGTTTATGATAATATTAATCTTTGATTTTTTTTTTACTATATTCATTTCATCACTGAATTGCACTATGTTTCTGAAATCTCTACTTATCAGCATTTCCCATTTCCCAGTTTCATTAACAATTGGATATCCCAGAATTATAGAGATAATTTAGAATTACCCTGACCTGCAACCAGATGTAAAGGAATAACTCCAGCAGGAAGTTAGACCCTTGAACCATCTCACGAGTCCACTGATGCCGACGGGCTAGCCAGGTGGGTAAAGTACCTGCCTGGCAACCCAAAGGTCGTGGGTTCGAATCCCACCTCAGGCTTGGATCAGAGTAAAATGCAAAAACTTTGGGAAGTGCATTATGGCCATAGAAGCTGATGCACTAACAAAAAAAAAAAAAAAAAAAAAGAGTCCATTGATTGAATTGTTGTCAGGGCATCAGGTCTTTTCTTCAGAGACTAAATTCTGCCCATTAAAACACAGAAATTTTAATTTAATTTAATTTCCTCAGCCTGTATCTGGCATTATTTCTAGCATTATTTTCCTCAAGTCTGTTATCAATTTTACTAATAAGCCCTTTATTTAGGTTCTTAAAACTTTGAGGTGCCAAGTCCCATTCACTTAATGAGTAAATGAATATATAATACAATTCAAGACATTGTAATGTGTGGGAAATTTTTTCAACTGTGTTTTGTATCATTTACACAAAAATATGAAAGTATAAAGACTATACTTTCATACACCTTTTTAAAAGACGAAAAGATTAGTGATTTAAAATCCTTAAATCTAGAAAGTAGATTTAAAAAGTTTATTGTGATTAGATAATGAAAACAAAAATAAAAAAGAAAGTTCACTATAGTAATTGATTTCTCTGGTAATTTAAAAAATCTTATTAGTTTTATGACTATTTTAATTAATTTAATTTAACTCTTTTTGTTTTTTCTTTTTTTTTAGGAAGATAATTCTGGAAGTACAAATATTACATCATCTTGTGTAAGCTCACTTTTTTAGCAATTTCACATTAATATTAATATGTTTGCCTTAAGTCAGCATTTTCCAATCTGTGGAACATGTCCCATCTTCATTTGGGGGAGGCCCACAAGTATTTGTTTAGAGGAGGGGAAATAAACTACTATAATAAAACAAAAGAATAAAATAAATAAAAACAAAGTTTTAATTTTGCTTGTTATTTTAACTCTTCAATTAAAATGCAATATTTTACATTTAACCCTCGTGCTGTCAAAAATATGCTAAAATAAAGTAACAACAGAGGACGAATATCTTTGGAGTAATATTAATCTGAAATTATCTGCATCTCCTAGAACCTGAGAAAAGTTAAGAAGTTTTTTTATTTTATTTTTTATTTTTTTTATTATGTGAACCCCAAACACGAGAGGTATTAGAACCTATAGTTCCGTGCTTGGGTTGGAGGTTGAGAAGACAAAAGAAGATATTTGTTGACATTGGACTTGAACTTCTGTAGATTGTAATTTTCAGGGAATACGTATAAAGGAAGGTTGTTCCAGAAAACGGCAGTTGAATCAATAAATGAGGAAGATGAAAAGTTGGTTCTGTAGGTTTGAAGTTGGAAAGTAAATGGATGTTGGCTGGTGGCGGCACGTGTTCGGACTGTTTTGAAAGAGAGAGCGGGAATTATAGAAGCCAATTCAGAAGAACAGTGCCCATGGAAGTATCTGTAGAAGAGGCATGCAGCAGAAACAGTACGTCTATGAGAAAGTGAGTGGAGAGACTCTGTTAGAGACGAATCATTAATTAACCTAACTGCCCTCTTCTGAATGGAATCAAGAAGCCTGAGAGAGGTTTTGGGGACACCACCCCAGATGTGGGAACAATATTCCATGGCAGGGCGGATTTGCGATTTATACAGAGTGAGCAGCTGTTTGGAAGAAAAGTAACGCCGAGAGCAAAAGAGAAAACCAAGTTTTTTAGATGCAGAGGAAGCAATATTTGTAATGTGCTTGTGCCAAGAGAGATTAAAAGTCAGGGTAATCCCCAAAAGAGATATATCATTTTGCCTAGAAATCGGAGTGTCACCAAAGATAAGCATAGGAGCAGAAGAATCCTTTTTGCGAGATATAAGACAAGACTGAGTTTTAGAAGGGTTGAAATCAACTAAGTTATTTGCCCCACTGGAGAATTACCTGAAGATCGACATTCAAGGAATTGGTAGCAGATTTTCAAGAAGTTGAAGCTGATTGAGCAGGACAAGGTTTCTCAAAATGGAAAGTGGAATGCAATGTGCTATCGTCGGCAAAACTATGGATAGGATTTCCAGTCAATGGAAGAAGGTCATTCCCTATCTCTTCCATCATGCAGTATGATTGATGACTTTTGAGGTTATGATGAACGTCGTGGCGAGATCCAATATTCCTTACATTTCGAGGGTACAGCTCTAAAACGGTGTTCGCAGGCCGGCCGTTAGTTAGTACACCGGACCGAACCTATTGGTAACTCTCTAGGAGGCTTCTGGATCAGCTAGTGTATAATCTTGCTACCTCTACTCTGCCAGATAGTGACTGGAGGGAGTCTGAGTAGTGTGCATGCGGGGAACATTGTCGCGGCCCAGTTATGTCAAGGATCCGGGTATATCCTTACCACGTGTACACCATATCCAAAAATTTCATTACTTCATACAGCATGTCCCACCCACTTTTTCTTACTATTGAATACACCATGAATTGTCAAACTAATAGAGCAAGCTTATCTGCAAAAAGATCTAAACCTCCCAAGCACTTCCTAATTCATTTCACAAATATACGTGGATTCAATTCTCATCTCAACGATGTCCATTTCCACTTGCAGTCTGCCAAACCCCATGTACTTTTTCTGACAGAATCTCAGTTATCAGTTGATTCAACTGCTCATCTCAGATGCCCAAATTATCTCGCTGTATGATTCCTTTCGCCTCCAAGGTGGTACTTGTGCATATGTCCGTTCTGATATTCCCTGTCAGAGACTTGGCAATTTGGAATCTCCTCTCTTTGATCTTCTCTGGCTTAAAATCTCTCTACCTCATTGTGTCATATTCATCTGTTGTCTCTACCGTTCTCCCAACTCCACTAATCACTTGGAGCTCTTTGACTTCCTCTCTTTGCAACTTGACTTTCTCCAGTCCAACTTTCCTAACAGTGAGGTAATTTTCCTTGGTGATTTTAATGTTCACAACTTCAGCTGGCTTCCGTTTTCTAGTCACACCGACCCAGCTGGTCGAGATGTTCAGACTTTTGCAATTAGTAATGATGACCTTGCACAGATTGTTCATTTACCTACAAGAATACTGGACAATCCTAATCATACAGTCAATACGCTTGATCTTTTTCTCACAAACAACCCTTCTAAGTACACGGTCGAAGTGAGAGGTCCTTTAGGCACTTCAGATCACAACTTGGTGATGGTCTCTTCTCCAATGGAACCTTTATCTCATGGCTATTCCCAACCTCGTGTTGTTTGGCATTACAAGAATGCAAAATGGGATGACCTGCGAGACTTCTTTTCTTCTTTTCCTTGGTCGGATTACTGTTTCAAAACTTCTGATGTCAACGATTGCTCAGATCGTATCAGTGAAATTATTCTTGCAGGAATGGAATCCTTTATCCCACACTCCACTTTAAAATCTCGTCCTTTATCTAAACCTTGGTTTTCCAATAAATGTGCTAAGGCTGTTCAAGAGAAGAATGTTGCATATAGTAATTGGCTTGTTTCTAATTCTTCAGTTTCATTTTCTGCCTACACCAAAGCTTGCAACAATTGTAAAGCAGTTATTTATCAGTCCAAACTAGAGTTTGAACAGGCTAAGAGTAGAAAACTTGCTTCTTGCCCTAATGGTAGCCGAGCATTCTGGTCTCTTGCCAAAGCTATTGGCCGCAACTTTTGCCCATCTCTGCCCCCACCTCTGTCCAAACCAGATGGTTCTGTTGTAACTTCAGCCAAGGATAAAGCTGACCTGCTAGCATCCCATTTTTCTTCCAGCTCATGTATTAATGACCTCCCACCATTCCCAACACGCTCCATTCAGTGCCTCCTGTGGTCTTCCGTCAAAAGGATGTCAGAAGGAGTTGATAAATCTTGATGCTAAGAAAGTTCCAGGTCCTGATGGTATTTCTCCACTTGTTCTCAAAACCTGTGCTCCTGAACTTACTCCTATTCTTTGCCGCCTTTTTTCCCTTTCTTATTCCAAAGGCGTTTTTCCTTCTGCTTGGAAATTTGCTCATATCCAGCCAGTTCCTAAAAAGGGTGACAAATCCCTCCCATTCAGTTATCATCCTATTGCAATTACTTCTACTCTTTCCAAAGTAATGGAGAAATCAATTAACCGCCAACTCTTAAACTACCTAGAAACCTTCCGTCTGATCAACGATCGCCAGTATGGATTCCGTCAGTGTTGATCCACTGGTGATATTCTGGCTTATGTTACCCATTTATGGACTAATTCAATGGAAAGGTTCGGTGAAACACAAGTAGTTGCTCTTGACATCTCAAAGGCTTTTGATCATGTTTGGCATAAAGGTCTTCTAAACAAGCTTCCATCTTATGGTTTGCCAACTGTTTTTAGTAATTGGTTATCCAGTTTTCTCTCTGATCGCTCACTGAGGGTTATGGTAGATGGCTCTCTGTCTTCTAACTTCTCCACTAATGCTGGTGTCCCCCAAGGTTCAGTTCTTTCCCCCAATCTTTTCCTCTTGTATATTAATGACCTTCTTCCATTGACTGGAAATCCTATCCATAGTTTTGCCGATGATAACACATTGCATTCCACTTTCCATTTTGAGAAACCTTGTCCTGCTCAATCAACTTCAACTTTTCGAAAATCCTTCTACCTTAAATGCCGATCTTCAGGTAATTCTCCAGTGGGGCAAAGACAAATTAGTTGATTTCAACCCTTCTAAAACTCAGCCTTGTCTTATATCTCGCAAAAAGGATTCTTCTGCTCCTATGCCTATCTTTAGTGACACTCCGATTTCTAGGCAAAATGATATATCTCTTTTGGGAATTACCCTGACTTCTAATCTCTCTTGGCACAAGCACGTTACAAATATTGCTTCTTCTGCATCTAAAAAACTTGGCTTTCTCTTTCGCTCTTGGCGTTACTTTTCTTCCAAACAGCTGCTCACTCTGTATAAATTGCAAATCTGCCCTGCCATGGAATATTGTTCCCACATCTGGGGTGGTGCCCCCAAAACCTCTCTCAGGCTTCTTGATTCCATTCAGAAGAGGGCAGTTAGGTTAATTAATGACTCATCTCTAACAGTCTCTCTCCACTCGCTGTCTCATAGATATACTGTTTCTGCTGCATGCCTCTTCTACAGATACCTCCATGGGCACTGTTCTTCTGAATTGGCTTCTATAATTCCTGCTCTCTCTTTCAAAACAGTCCAAACACGTGCCGCCACCAGCCAACATCCATTTACTGTCTAATTTCAAACTCACAGAACCAACTTTTCATCTTCTTCGTTTATTCATTCAACTACCGTTTTCTGGAACAACCTTCCTTCATACGTATTTCCTGAAAATTACATTCTACAGAAGTTCAAGTCCAATGTCAACAAATATCTTCTTTTGTCTTCTCAACCTCCAATCCAAGCACGGTACTGAGTACTATAGGTTCTAACACCTCTCGTGTTTGGGGTTTACATAAAAAAAAATAAATAAATAAACGTGGTTTGCAGTATCAAAATAAATGTGAAATAATTGAAATAGAAAACTGAAAGCACAGAATCGTTGAGGTTTTTAATAAAAACAAAGGCAGAATATATATGTGTTAATTTTTCCTTATATAAATGTTTTCACAAGTTTTATTTTACAGAAAAAAAAAAAAACAATTATTGACACATTTTTAAATTTTTATTATGGCTGCATTCACTTAAGCAGATCTACCAATGCTTAATTTCCCATCCAACCAATAAAATTAAAGATCCTTCACACTTCTTTAATTTTATTGGTTGCCGAGAGGATTAAGCACTGGTAAAAATTCACTTCAATATTACATATTTGAAGACAGCTTAGAGGAGCTTACAGTTAATTATTTTTAGAATGTATACAATTACTACTGCATTTAGTAGTCATTCAGGCTTGAACCCCAGAAACCACTCCTATATGTGTGAGCATTAGTATGATCGAGTGTTTGACCTTGTCTTGCCATTATGAATAGCACTGAGTCTACAGTTTGAGAATCAATACTATATTGTTCTCTGTTGTTTAGAATTTGGAAAATTAAATGCACTAGGCATAATCCTTATGGGTTTTGATAATTAACTATATAATATCGGTGTAAATACACCATAGTTAACCCATATATTTGAGCTACGATTGTAGCGTAGAAGGCATCGTTTTAATTGTATCTCATAATGTGGTTGCCTTCACAACAAGATAGCTACTATTGAATTACTTCAAATAAATAACACTTCTCTAGTAGAGAAGGCTACTGTTATTTATTTTCAGCAGTACCACCATCCAGACGATCGTTTCGAAGCTGTTTGGCTTCGTAATCAGTGGGCGGGCAGGTACCCAGGTAATACAACAAGCCATCTCTGTTGCGAAGTTATATCCACATTATGAGAGATGCCAAAAGGGTGTGGTGGTAATGTATTTGGAAAATTAAATGCACTAGGCATAATCCTTATGGGTTTTGATAATTAACTATATAATATCGGTGTAAATACACCATAGTTAACCCATATATTTGAGCTACGATTGTAGAGTAGAAGGCATCGTTTTAATTGTATCTCATAATGTGGTTGCCTTCACAACAAGATAGCTACTATTGAATTACTTCAACTAAATAACGCTTCTCTAGTAGAGAAGGCTACTGTTATTTATTTTCAGCGGTACCACCACCCAGGGTGGTGGTACCGCTGAAAATAAATAACATTGATAAATAACGCCGGGTACCACCACCCAGGGTGGTGGTACCCGGCGTTATTTATCAATCGTAGCTCAAATATATGGGTTAACTATGGTGTATTTACACCGATATTATATAGTTGTTTAGAATGTAACTTAAGATTTTGTTAAATTGTGATCACTCCGGTTTTATATTTTTTTGGCTATAACATATTTGAAGTATTGATTTACAGTGAATTCCTTCTCCAAGGTTTGTTTGAAGCTACTGTACTAAGATATGAAATACCCCCATACTTATAAAACAGCTTACTATAATTCTCAGTTCTGTATTTTTAACTCATTCTCTGCAATGTGAATGATATAAAATCAAATGTTTCCCATTCATTGAGTTCTTTTTTGGAAATTGCTTATTTTGGTGACCACACAAAATCAATATGAAATGAAAAAAAAAAAATCAACTCTGAATATTCCATAACTAGTGGGTGTTGAAATTAGATTTGGACCAAGATAATAAATACTGTACTAAGATATTGTTCTCTTATTTTGAAGATTTTTATCCTTGCTATTGGGCAGAGCAAAACAAATTACCTTTTTTTTACCAAATCACCAATTCATAGCAGTTACAGTGGGGTATTGCAATTTGTGCCCTGGAGTAGATTTACTAAAGCATTCAGTAAAATTGGAGCAGTGGTTAAAAATTGAGCATTTGCTGTCAGAACATTTTTTTAATCAGGTGACTGTTGTTGAGTACTGAACATGAATTTTGCCACCACTTAAACATTAGAAGAAATGGTGGTATTCCAAGTCAAAAGACCATAACACATTGTATTTACAAATTTAGAACAGCAGTGTAGTAGGTATGCAGCAGTGTATTGAAAGAATCAGAGCAACATTACAATATGGTCCCCCAAACATCCATTAGTCGTCAATCAAGAGAATTGAACATATCAGAATGAAGTATATGTCATGTATTGCATATTTATTTAAAGTTTCATTTATGTAACACAAATGGTACAACAATAACTTATTCGTTTTTTCTACAGAAGTGAATGATGGCCGACCTAATCAGTCATTTGATCATGAGTGAAGATTCCACTTTCATTCCACTTTCATTTAGCCGAGTGGGTAAAGTACCTGCCCGGCAACCCAAAGGTCGTGGGTTCGATTCCCGCCTCGGGCTTGGATCAAAGTACTGCAAAAAACCTTGGGAGGTGCAATATGGCCACAGAAGCCGATGCGCCAACAACTACCAAATCAAAAAAAAAAAAAAAAAAAAACCACTTTCATTTGAATCATTAAGTAAATAAACAAACTTTTAGATATTGAGCATCTGAAAATTAGCGTGACCTTCCTAAACAACTACTTTATATCAAAATGTTACTGTTTGATGTGAGGTGTCTACTTTAATATTAGTATTAGTTGTGGCAAATGATGAAAGAAAGCAGGCTTATAGAGCATCAGCAAACAAAAAAAAAATTGTGCCATCTCACCCATCCATCCCCCTCCAAGAATTTGACTACTTCTTCCTTGAATTTCTTCAAACTACCCACTTCCACAAAAACAGACAGATATTTGTTTCAACAATCAACCACCTGCTGGCTGAAGCAAACTTCTGCAGCTCTATCCTGCAATCATCCTTCCTCAATTTGAAGTTATGCTCCCTCATGTATAGTCGCAGCAAGAGGAAGAATTCCATCAGCATTGTGCTTGCTCAATCCATTCAGTCTTAAACACCTCAATTGCATCACCTCAGAGGATAGCATTAGCATTAGTAGAGGCATTTGATGCAAGAAAGCAAGCTTATGCAGCATCAGCCAAAAAAAAAAAAAAAAAAAACCACTTCCATTTCACCCCTCCCTTAGTTCGAAATACCTGTCCAGCTGAGCCTTGAATTTATTTAGGCTATCAACTTCCACAACAGGGATGGAAGTCTGTTCCACCAACCAACTACCCGCTGGCTAAAAGCAAACTTCCGCACATCCATCCTACATCTGTCTTTCCTCAATTTGAATTTATGCCCTCTCAGGTGATTATTCTGAGCAAGAGGAAGAATCCCATCAACATTGAGCATGCTCAAACCATTCAAGGCTTTATACACCTCTATCAGATCACCTCGCCGGTGCCTAGTCTCCAGATATTGTAATTTGCAAAACTTAAGCCTTTCTTCGTAAGAGCAACCTTTTCTTCCATTCACTAATATTGTAGCCATTCTCTGTACTCGTTCCAGCAGCTCTGCATCCTTCTTGAAATGAGGCCTCCAGACCTGTATACAGTACTCTAGGTGTGGCCTGACCATTGCCTTATACAAGGGAATAATCACCGCCTTATCCCTGCTAGAAAAATTCCTGTATATCATTGACAAGACACCATGAACTATTCTTGCAGCCCATCTGCACTGCTCAGAGAACTTCATATCTGCCTGCAAAATTACCCCTAGGTCCTTTTCATTCTCTACCACTGTTAGTGTAGTACCACAGAGTTGATACGTTGCTCTGGGGTTACTGTTTCCCATATGTAGTACTTTACATTTGTCAATGTTAAACTTCATTTGCCACCTCTCAGCCAATCTGCTCAACCTTTTCAGATCCTGTTGCTGCAGCATAGCGTCAGTAGTGTCCTTAACAATTCAGCCAACCTTTGTATCATCTGCAAACGTGGACATTAAGCTTGATATACCATCATCAATATCATTTATGAATACAGAAAACAATAATGGCCCCAACACTGAACTCTCAGGGACTCCACTAATAACATTTGTCCACGATGAGCAGCATCCATTGATTATCACTCTCTGTCTTCTCCTCCTCAACCACCCCTTTATCCATAGCAACAATTTGCCTCCTATCCCACACTGCTCCAATTTGCGCAGCAGTCTTCCATGTGCAACAGCATCAAAAGCCTTCCTAAGATCCAAATATATAATATCAAAGTTATTCCCTTCATCCAGTTCTTTTGTCATTGCATAATAGTATCCAATCAAATTGGTCAGGCAAGACTTTCCCTTAACAAACCCATGCTGTGTTTGAGCTATAATTGAAGTCTTGTCTAGATGATCCTGCAGTGCTTCTTTAACCAGTGCCTCCATTAATTTTCCTGGAACAGAAGTTAAACTCACAGGTCTATAATTACTTGTGTCAGCCTTTGATCCTCCTTTGTGAATTGGGGTCACATTTGCACATCTCCAGTCCATGGGTACCTCCCCTGAGTCCAAGGAAGCTCTCATAATTATGGCTAAGGGTTTGCTTACTTCCTTTGCTGCCTCCTTTAATATAACTGGATAGATCCCATCCACCCCAGGTGCCTTTCTTGTGTTTATCTTCAACAATTTCTCCTCCACTTTACTCTCAGTTATTACAAGATTATCTAGCTTACTGCCAGAGTTGAAAACACCTCTGGTATTCTCCTCGCTGAATATCTCCTCATGTGTGAATGTCAATGCAAAATATTCATTTAGTTTGTTAGCTACCTGGGCAGGATCATCAACAGTTGAACCATCGATATCAAGTGGACCAATCTGATTCATACCCTTCCTTCTAGAGTTTGCATAAGAATAGAACTCTCTGCTGTTTTTCTTTGCATCCTTTTCCAAAGATTTCTCGTGATCTCCCTAACCTCCTTTGTAACTTCGTTACAGATCAACTTATGTCTATCATAGGCTTCTGTGTTACATGTTAATTTATATGTATCCCATGCATTTTTATTCTCTGCCATATGTCTCATTAGTTCATCTTTATGTGTTTATGTTTTTCTTAGTTGGTATGTAAAAGCCTAGTAGCTTCCAAGATAAGTTCTTTGAAAGCTTCCCATTTTGTTGCTGTTGGTAACATCATCAGATGGTCCCACTGTATAGAATTTAAATACTGTCTCAGACCATCGTAGTCACCATTACAAAAGCAAAAACCCTTCCCGTTACCACTTTGAGTAAATCCCACTTCAGCACACTGTGATCACTGCCACCAAGTGGTTCCTTTATCTGCAGATTCTTAATGCATGAAGAATCACTACTGATAATCAAATCAAGAGTAATACTCCCTCTAGTTGCCTACTGAATATGCTGATGTTGAAAACAATCATCCAATAAATGCACAAAAGCCTTGCTAGTGTGTGAGTGACGAACCCACAAATTCCAGTCAGTATCTGGGAAATTAACATCCCCCATTATAAGACTCTCTGATTTACTGGCCCACTTATTTCCCTGTACAGTTTCTTATTATTCTCATCATAGTCATTAGACCTATAGCACACTCCTAATCTCAATTTTGATCTCACAATGCTTATGTCACACCAAACTGACTCGACACTGCACTGTCCAGCGATGTCCACTGGCTTCACTTCCTTGGATTTTGTGTTTCTTAACTAATAGCATAACCCTTCCTCCTTTCCTATCCTGTCAATCCTTTCTGTACACGTTTTACTCCCCAAATTCCAGTTCTGCATTCGTTATATCTGTGTGTAACCATGTCTCTGATATCCCAACGATATCTGCCTTTGATGTTTTGAGCAATACCTCAAATTCATCAAATTTATTTACCAAACTCCTAGCATTGGTGTACACGCAAGTATACATGCACCTGTTCCTATTTTTAGCTCCCCTAACACAACCCATGTGTTTACTTGTACAGTAGTGACTCCCAGCAATCTCTGAATTATCCTGCCTCTTGTTTTCCAGGCTGCTGCTCATTCCAATAGAAGCAGTGCAAAGATCACTTTCACCTCTGCCAGTGGCTACTGTTAATCTATTAGTCCTTGTATCCCCCCAAGCTAGCAGTTTTCCGACCCACCTAACACTGCCTCGATAGCATCAGCAAATATTCTTGCACCCTTTCTATTTAAGTGTATCCCATCCCTGTAGAAGCAGTCTCTCCTGTTAACAAGTACAATCTCCAGACACTGAAATTTGCAGAACTGAAGCCTTTCTTGGTAAGATTGCCCTTATGTCCTACTCACCAATCCTGATTCACATCCTTCCTAAAATGAGGCCACCAGACCTGCATGTGCAGTGCTAAAGATGTGGCCTAAATATTGGCTTGCATAATGGGATTATCAGTTGTTGAAATAAACTTTAACTTAGTGTTGTGAATTGGTCATTTGAATAAGTTCGACTAAGATTTGGATAAATTATTAGAAGTATTAGCATTAGCATTAGTAGAGGCATTTGATGCAAGAAAGCAAGCTTATGCAGCATCAGCCAAAAAAAAAATAAAAAAAACCCACTTTCACTTCACCCCTCTGTTCGTTCAAAATACTTGTCCAGCTGAGCCTTAAACTTATTTAGGCTATCAACCTCCACCACAAGGGATGGAAGTCTGTTCCACCAACCAACCACCTGCTGGCTAAAGGCAAATTTCCGCACGTCTATCCTACATCTGTCTTTCCTCAATTTGAATTTATACCCTCTCAGGTGATTTTTCTGAGCTAGAGGAAGAATCCCATCAGCATTGAGCATGCTTAAACCATTCAAGGCTTTATACACCTCTATCAGATCACCTCGCTGGTGCCTAGTCTCCAGACACTGTAATTTGCAAAACTTAAGCCTTTCTTCGTAAGAGCATCCCTTTGTTCCATTCACTAATCTTGTTGCCCTTCTCTGTACTCGTTCCAGCAGCTCTACATCCTTCTTGAAATGAGGCCTCCAGACCTGTATACAGTACTCTAGGTGTGGCCTGACCATTGCTTTATACAATGGAATAATCACCTCATTATCCCTGCTGGAAAAATTCCTGTATATCATTGACAATACTCCATGAGCTACTCTTGCATCCCGTCTGCACTGCTCAGAGAACTTCATATCTGCCTGCACAACCACCCCCCAAGTCCCTTTCATTCTCTACCACTGTCAGTGCAGTACCACAGAGTTGATACGTTGCTCTGGGGTTGCTGTTTCCCATGTGTAGTACTTTACATTTGTCAATGTTAAACTTCATTTGCCACCTCTCAGCCCATCTGCTTAACCTTTCCAGATCCTGTTGCAGCAGCATAGTGTCAGTAGTGGCCTTGACAACCCTGCCAAACTTTGTATCGTCTGCAAACTTGGACATTAAGCTTGATATATCATCATCAATATCATTTATAAATACAGAAAACAATAATGGACCCAACACTGAGCCCTAAGGGACTCCACTAATAACATTAGTCCATGATGAGCAGTGTCCATTGATTACCACTCTCTGTCTTCTCCCCCTCAACCACCCCTTTATCCATAGCAGCAATTTGCCTCATTAGTTCATCTGACATCCATTTTGGCCTAAACCTTGAACAATATTTCTTAGTTGGTATGTTTAGCCTAGTAGCTTCCAAGATAAGTTCTTTGAATGCTTCCCATTTTGAATTTGCTGTTGGTAACATCATCAGTTGGTCCCACTGTACAGAATCCAAATACTGTCTCAGTCCATCGTAGTCGCCTTTACGGAAGCAATAACCCTTCCCTTTACCCCTAATGGTAGTTACCCCTTTGAGTAAATCCCACTTCAGCACACTGTGATCACTGCCACCTAGTGGTTCATCTTTCTGCAGATTCTTAATGCATGAAGAATCACTGCTGATAATCAAATCAAGAGTATTACTCCCTCTAGTTGCCTCCCGAACATGCTGATGTAGAAAACAATCATCCAATAAATCCACAAAAGCCCTGCTAGTGTGTGAGTAACCAGCCCCCAAATTCCAGTCAATATCTGGGAAATTAAAATCTCCCATTATAAGACTCTCTGATTTACTGGCCCACTCTATTTCCCTGTACAGTTCCTTATTATACTCATCAGAGTCATTAGGCCTATAGCACACTCCTACTCTCAATTTTGATCTCCCAATGCTTATGTCACACCAAACTGACTCAACACTGCACTGTCCAGCGATGTTGACTGGCTTCACTTCCTTGGTTTTTGTGTGTTTCTTAACTAATAGCATAACCCCTCCCCCCCTTCCTATCCTGTCTATCCTTTCTGTAGACGTTGTACTTCCCAAATTGCAGTTCTGCATCCCTTATATCTGTGTGACACCACGTCTCTGATATCCCAACAATATCGGCCTTTGATGTTTTGAGCAATACCTCAAATTGATCAAATTTATTTACTAAACTCCTAGCATTGGTGTACACGCAAGTATACCTGCACCTGTTTCTATTCTTAGCTACCCTAACACAACCCATGTGTTTACTTGTACCGCAATGGCTCCCAGCAGTCTCTGAAATACCATGCACCTTGTTTTTCAGGCTTCTGCTCATTCTAATAGAAGCAGTGCAAGAATCTCTTTCACCTCTGCCAGTGGCTACTGTCAATCTATTGGTCTTTGTCTCCCCCGAAGCTAGCAGTTTTCCGACCCACCTAACACTGCCTCGATAGCATCAGCAAATATTCTTGCACCCTTTCTATTTAAGTGTATCCCATTCCTGTAGAAGCAATCTCTCCTGTTAACAAGTACAGTCCAGGCTGAAAAAAATTCTACCCCTTGAGCCTTGTACAATCTTTCCAGGGCCGAATTGATCGACAAGGCTCTCTCATCATATACTCCCTCCTATCGTGTCTGGGCAGAATTGCAGACACTGAGTTGCCTTATGTGTAGCTCTCATATGCCTGAAGTTTTTCCTGTAAATGTACTTGCCTTTTGAAAATGCTGTATATTAATCTTTAAGAAAATTGTATATGAAAATGGTGAAAATTGCTTGATGTACATGCCAGAAAGCATGACCTTTGCTTTGTGGAATTAATCATTTGATTAGTAAGAGGTTTTCGTAATGTGGTAATGTTGATTTTTTTACCCCCCTAACTGCTAATATTCTGCCAAAGTTTTTCAAGAAACAGCTTTTGCATTTGACATTAGTTTTTTATTTACTTTTAGGACATGAGTGCAGCTTTAGAACTTGCCGAATTTATTGTTAAAGGATATGCTAAATCATCACCCGTTTTACCAAATATGGTGAGGTTTGTTTTTCTAATTATTATTTAATAAAATTTAGTAAATGTTAGTAATTCTGCGGTTTGTACCAATAAATGGATGTTCACGGGCAAATCTTCTTATGGAAACTTAATATTAATTATGTAATCATTCAATGATTGTATTGACTCTGTTGTATAGTGGTTATATTTAAAGTTGGCTGCAAGTGAAAATATTGATGGTAAAATGGTGAAATTTGGAATGGATATTACCAAATGCATTAAGAAATGGAAAGTGAAAAAAAAAAAAAAGTTCCAAAAACAAGAACTATGTGAATGTGGAAATTGGTACTGTCTGTAGCTGAATGCATTTCTGTCCTCATCACATGACCATTGCTGATATTTGAGAGGATTTAAAATAAGGATAGTAAATGCTGTCAAAAGATAATGGAAGTGCACTCCAAAGAAGCATCATGCTTTGCTAATGCCATTATACTAGGCAACTCTGTGGCTGCACTTAAGAATATTGGCATTTTAAAGATTAAGAAGAGTATCACTCCATTAAAATGGACTGTGAAAAATGTGAAAATTCACAGACATGGTCAACTAATCTGTAGCTCATGGCAGAAGACATCCTCCTCATAATGGCTATTTTTGAAGAGGTCACTACAAAGAATCTTGATTTCATGCTGTATCAAAAAACAAAGACCATTTTTTTTTTTTTTTTTTTTTTCCAGCTGAACGAGAAGCTCGAAATGTCTTAGGTGTTGATGAATCAGAATGCTTCCACTCACTCAACTGTTGTTTTGTTTTGTTTTGTCTATGGATCAAAGTGAAAAATACAATTTTTATCACAAGTCACTATTCGATTTAAGAAGTTTTGACCCTGTGTTTAAAAACGAGCAAGCATTTCTTTGTACAAGTTTATTCTTTGCTATTTTTGTTCTGGAGTCAAATTGTGTGGAATCCACAGATTCGCAACATTTTCTGGTGATTTTTCAGAATATTGTGATCACTGCCATATGAAATGGACATTCTAACATCTAATTCACAAAGTGTATTTCTCCTGTCTTCATCCACGATTTTCTGGGCTTTTGTGATTTGCTCAAGAGTTGTTGAGGAGGAAGACTGACCAGGTCTTGGATCAACTGCAACAAACTTACACCTTCGCTGAATTACTTGCACCATTTAAATATGGCCATCCTACCAAGAAACTCAATACCATACACTTCACTCATCTCTTTAACTGTTTCCAATGCATTTTAGTCCCATCTGACACAATAATGAATTGCATATCGCTGTTCAACCTGTATGTCTGACATGATACTTGATTCCAAACAAATGTCAGTGACATGTGGCTAAAAAACTCTCTCCACACAATGCTAGATCGAAGAGTACTGTCATCTGCACACAGTCTACTAAGTAGCGATTAGGAAGAGGCCTCTAGTGGCAGTTGTGGAAATTTCATGTGTTAAAACTTGCACTAGTCCCCAAATTAAATGATTACCCCTCATATTAGGAGAGCTGTGATTATGCTATTGATGATATTGACGAAGGCATAAAATCTTATTTTTCAAGTTTGCACATGATAAAAAAGATTCACAGAGTGGATTAACAGGGATTAAAGCATGCTACAGCAGCAAGCCTAAATAAATTAGGCAAATGGGCTGAGAAGTAGCAATTGAGGATTAAGATTGGTAAATGCAAGGTACTACACTTGGACAGCGGTAATCCCATACCAGTTAAGTCGTACCACACTCAAAATGTTGGAGAATGTCTAGTTCAGCCTTGAATTTATTTAAACTGTCAACCTCTCATAATGACAGGTGGAAGTTTGTTCCAGCAATCAACCACCCGTTGACTGAAGGCAAATTTATTCTACAACTGTCTTATCACAATTGAATTTATGCCCCTTCAGGTGCAGAATCTGAGCAAGAGGAAGAATGCTCATGAGATTCCCATCAGCATTGAGCTTGCTCAAACCATTCAAGGCCTTATACACCTCAATCAGATCACCTCGCAGGTGCCTAGACTCCAGATGATGAAATTTTCAGAAGTTAGGCTTATCTTTGTAACAGCAATCCTTTGTTCTACTCACTAATCTCATAGCCCTTCTCTGTACTCTAGTAGATCAACATCTTTCCTAAAATGAGGCCTCTAGACCTGTATGCTGTACTCAAGGTGTGACCTGACCATTGCCTTATACAAGGGGATAAACACTTCCCTATCCCTGCTAGCAAAATTCCTAGATATCATTGACAAGACCCCATGAGTTACTCTTGCCATCTGTCTGCACTGCTCAGAAAACTTGATATCTGACTGCACAATTACCCCCAGGTCTTTTTCATTCTCTACTACCCTGAGTGTAGTACCATACAGTTGGTATGTTACTCTGGGGTTACTGTTACCCATATGCAGTACTTTGCATTTGTCAATGTTAAACTTCAGTTGCCACCTCTCAGCCCATCTGCCCAACTTTTTTACATCCTGTTGCAGTAGCTTACTGTTATTAACAACCCTACCAACCTTCGTATCGTTTGAAAACTTGGACTTTAAGCCTGATATACCTTCAACAATATCATTGATAAATACAGAAAACAACAATGGGCCCAACATGGATCCCTGGGGAACTCCACTAATAACATTAGTCCACTCTCTGTCTTCTCCCACCCAATCATCCTTTTATCCATTGTAGCAACTTGCCCTTAATGCCGTACTGCTCCAACTTGTATAGTAGTCTTCCATGTACAACAGTATCAAAAGCTTTCCTAAAATCCAAGTACTGTATATGATATTAAAATAATTTTTTGCATCCAGTTCCTTTGTGACCATATCATAGTATCCAATCAAATTGGTCAGACAAGACTTCCCCTTAACAAATTCAGGCTGTGTCTGAACTATAACTCAGTTTAACTTGAAGTTCTCTAAGCTGCCAGTTGGTCTGCCAGAAGAGCTCATGGAATTCTGTCACTGATATTCATGAACTTTGTCAGCAAGGACAATGAAGTAATTATTACATTGTATAAAGTAATAGGCAGGCCACATCTTGAAGAAGTATTTTATCTTGAGGACTGGAAGCCTCATTTTAAGAAAGATGTGTGATTTCTCCCAGAATGAATGCAGAGAAGAGCAAACCAGATTACTCACGAATACAAATATTCTTGGACTTTTACCAAGAATTTGCTTTTGCAAATTGCACTACTTGGAAATGAGGCACTTGAAAGCAGACATTATTGAGCTGTTCAAGGCTTTAAATGAATTGAGTAAACTTAATGATGTTGGTTTTCTAACTCTCTCTCTCAGACAACACACATAAAGGAACATAAACTTAAATCGAACAAGGATGGCTGCAGGACAAATATGCAAAAAATTTGCTTTCAGCCAGAGAGTAATTGATATTTGAAATAAACTACTATCTGGTGTTGTGAAGGGGATAGTTTGAATTAATTTGAGGAAGAATTTGACATATTATTAGAATGGATGGACAGATGAGGTGGGGTAGTGTTTTTTTTCTTTTTTTACACTATACAAGCTTGTTGCCTTGCATCATTTGCCACTACTACTACTACTACTAGGGGTTATCAGAAAGTTTGTACCCTGACCTAGATGAAACATCAGTAGAAAGATGCTGTTTTTAATATAAGTTGTCTGCATATTCAATATCTAACGTGAAATTTCATTCTCGTAGGTGATTGTACACCAGAGGTGGAGTCCGGAATCTGAGGAAGGACGCTATGTTGACAATGTGGAGTATCAAGCAGTGATCAAGTTCTTGCATTTGTAGGGCAAGAATGCTCAGGAAATTGATGAAGAAATGAAAGGTGTGTTTGGGCAGAATTGTCCATCCTATGGCACTGTAAAAAAGTGGAAACGGGAGATCCAGTGTGGTTGTGAAAGTGTCTTTGATGAGCCAAGAGAAGGAAGGCCATCAACATCATTTCACAGGTTGATGACAGGTGACAATTAATTTCATTGCAAATGCAGTGGGAATAGTTATGGGTCTGCCCACAGCATTTGACATGACCATCTGCACATGTCTAAGGTCTCTGCACGATGGGTTCCAAGATTGCTGATGTTTTTGCAGAAGCAATGTCGAATGCAGTGTTCTCGCCAACTGTTGGATTTGTGTAATGCGGATGTTGAAAACCTTTTTGATCAGTTGGTGACAAATGATGAATGTTGAGTGTATCAGTATGATCTGGAGACTAAAGACATGTCAAAGCCTTAGCATTAGTAGAGGCACATGGTGCAAGAAAGCAAGATTATACAGCATCAGCCAAAAAAAAAAAAAAAAAAACCTTCCCATTTCACTGATCCATTCATTCCAAATGTTTGTCTAGTTGTGCCTTCAATTTATTTAAGCTATCAACTTCCACAACAAGAGATGGAAGTCTGTTCCAGCAATTAACTACCCGCTGGCTAAAGGCAAACTTCCACATGTCTTCTATAACTGTCTTTCCTCAGTTTGAATTTATGCCCCCTCAGGCTTGTAATCTGAGCAAGAGGAAGAATCCCATCAGCATTGAGCCTACTCAATCCCTACAAGGCCTTATACACCTCAATCAGATTACCTTGCAGGTGCCTAGTCTCCAGAAGCTGCAATTTACAGAACTTAAGCCTTTCTTCATAAGAGCACCCCTTTGTTCCCTTCACCAGTTTTGTTGCCCTTCTCTGTACTCGTTCTAGCAACTCTACATCCTTCTTAAAAATGAGGCTTCCAGACTTGTATGTAGTATTCAAGGTGTGGCCTGACCATTGCCTTATACAAGAGGATAATCACCTCCTTATCACAGCTTGCAAAATTCCTGTATATCATTAACAAGACCCCCATTACCTACTCTGGCAGCCTATCTGCACTGCTCATAAAACTTCATATCTGACTTCACAATTACCTCCCAAGTCTCTTTCATTCTCCAATCCCCTGAGTGTAACACCACCCAGTTGGTACATTTCTCTGGGGTTGCTGCTACCCATATGCAGTACTTTGCATTTGTAAATGTTAAACTTCAGTTGCCACTTGTCAGCCCATCTACCCAACTTTTCCAGATTATGTTGCAGCAACAACATACTGTTATTAACAACCCTACCAACCTTTGTATCATCTGCAAACTTGGACATTAAGCCTGATATGCCTTCATCAATATTATTGATAAATATACAAAACAGCAACGGGCCCAACGCCGAACCCTGAGGGACACTACTAATAACATTTTTTTAGTCCACATAGAGCAGTATCCACTGATTACCACTCTGTCTTCTCCCACTCAACCATCTTTTATCCATTGTTGCAACTTGCTCTTAATGCCATATTACTCCAATTTGTACAGTAGTCTTTCATGTGCAACAGTATCAAAAGCTTTCCTCAAATCCAAGTATATGATATCAGAATTATTTTTTGCATCCAGTTCCTTTGTGACCACATCATAGTATCCAATCAAATTGGTCAGACAAGACTTCCCCTTGACAAGCCCATGCTGTGTCTGAATTATTACTTCTGCTTTGTCTAGATGATATGGCAATGCTTCTTTAACCAGTGACTCCATTATTTTCCCTGGAACAGAAGTCAAACTAACAGGTCTGTAATTACTTGTGTCACCCCTTTGATCATCCTTTGTGAATTGGAGATACATTTGCACATCTCCCGTCCATGGGGATTTGCCCTGAGTCAAAGGATGTTTTCATAATTATGGCTAAGCATTTGCTTACTTCATTTGCCACCTCCTTTAATATAACTGGATAGATCCCATATACCCCAGGTGCCTTTCTTATGTTTAACTTCAACAGTTTCTCCTCCACCTTGCTCTCAGTTATTACAAAATCATTAACTCCCTGTTAGAATGTGATGAACATCTGGCCTTCTCCTCCTTGAATTACTCCTCATGTGTGAATGTAGATGCAAAATACTTATTTAGTTCGGCAGCTATCTGATAGGCTCATCACCGAACCCTGAGGATGGATGCCGTGGATGCCACTTTGATTGGTCTCAGGAAGTCATCAATGAAGTGGAATCGTGGTTTCAGGCAAAAATGTGGACTTCTATGATCAAGGCATTAAACAACCGATCCATAGATGGAAGAAATGTGTTGCTATGCATGGAGAGTACATAGAAAAGGATTAAAATTCCTGTGAAGTTTCAACTTTCTAGGACTATTATTTCTAGGTCAGTGTACAAACTTTTTGATACCCCTTCATAATTTATTAATAATAATAATATTACAGGTGGTGTTGGTGGCCCATTGGTTTTGACACTGAACTACCAGCCTGATGAACCCCTAGTTTGAGTCCTGCTTTGGCAGAATCAAACGCATCTCCATCATGCTGGGAGACTGGTATGATAATAATAGTAATAAATTACAATAAGAATAACAACAACAACAATAATAATAATGATCAAAGAAAGTGTACCGTACCACATGTACCAACCCTTGGCAGTACTAGAGACCCCCAACCCACAAGCTGTACTGGGACCACGCCATAATAACAGATAAGACAATACCGCACAACAGACTGGACATAACCCTTGTGGACAAGAAGGAAAAGGCTACTTGTCTGATTGACATAGCGGTACCCAACACTGGCAACCTGCAGAAAACCCACGGGGAAAAAATCAGGATGTATATGAACCTAAGACAGGAGATCAAAGAGATGTGGCATATGCAAAAAGTAACAACCATCCTGATTATCGTGCCAAAGACCCTACATAACAGCTAACAGCAATAGGTCTCCCAGCAAACACCTACAAGGAACTCCAGAAAGTTGCAATCATGTGGGATTGAAACATCTGTGAATCCTTATTGCATCTTTTCTTGCATTTTTTTTATTAGTTTAACAACTGGCGCCTCCATAGCCAGGTGGGCAGGAGCTGCAGTGCATAGCACACGCTTCTTGATTAGACCGGGGTTCGAGCCCGTGACCACCAAATATGGAGGATGTGGAAAGGTCAGGGAATGACCACCGCATATCCCTGGAGCAATATGGCCTTAGTTGCTAATGCTCCTAAAAACCAAATAACAAATAAACAAAACAACAAGTTTAACAACTTGAATTTTGCAGGCAAGGTCATGCTTATAGAGTTTTAGTGAGTACACTCACTAATCTCTTTACACTGTCTTATGCTGACCACAAACATGTAGCAATAAGTGTCTCAATTTAATGAAATTCTTTATATTAATATTTAACTCAAATTTATGATGTTTATCTTAGGTTGCATTTTATCCTATATGTTGTGGCCAAAAAAATTTAATAGATTATTTTATGTTTAGAAAGAAGAAAAGCATTTTGTCTCAAGAGAGAAAAAAGACTATACTGAATATGAAAAGGAATTAGCAGATCAGGTTTGAAACCAATTTTTAATGAAATATTATTTAAAAAAATTATATAGAATTTTTTTTCTGGTTTTGAGTTTGTTATTGTTATTTGTCATTTATTTGTATATATTTTTTAATTTAATTTTTATATATTCTTTAATAATTACACTACTCTGAAAATGATTGCAAAGGATAAAGACATTAAGACACAACCCTTAAATATTATTAAAATTATATGTAAAAAATGTAGTGTAGAAGATCAAAATTAGGTGAGAAGGTTGTGGCATACCTCTATAATTTTACAGTTCTTTTATAGTTTAGTAAATTGCCTTTATTAATCCTAATCATGATTTAAACAAGTCTTAATCTTTACAGATAGTTATATCTTGAATATGTGACATTATTATTATTTTTATTATTATTATTAGCCATGTGGTGCAAGGAAGCTTGAGGCTTATGCTGCACCAGCCAAAAAAAAATTCCCAAGTTACCCTGAGAGAGAGAGAGAGAGAGAGAGAGAGAGAGAGAGAGAGAGAGAGAGAGAGAGAGAGAGAGAAGCAGAAAGGAATCACCAAGAAAGAGAAGAATGATGATATCCAGCAGGACCCTGGGTGTGTCAAGCCCATACTCACCAGATGTGAGCCCCTGGGGGTTAGTTATATAAGGATAGGTGCAGGTAGCCAGGACCACAATATGTGCATAGGCGCCTCCGTAGCCAGGTGGGAAGGAGCAGCAGTGCGTAGCACACGCTTCTTGATTAGACCGGGGTTCGAGCCCGTCACCACCAAATACAGAGTATGCGGAAAGGTCAGGGAATGACCACCGCACCGGAGCAATATGGCCTTAGTTGCTAATGCTCCTAAAAACCAAAAAACAACAACAACAACAACAACAATATGTGCATAGTACATGAGCACCAGATTCTGAGGGATGCTGCAGCATCACTTCACAGACTGTGACAATTTCTTTGGTTTCGAAATGCCTATGTTAAGTGGGACTGCCTTGCTGATTGTATGTACTGAGCAATTGTAAATTTCAGTAAATATTTGTCAGTGATCACCACCGACAAAAGTTAGTTAATGTATGCAGTGCATTACATTTCAGACATGTTAGTGATGGCTCTGAAAAATGGGCCATTTTTTATTGCTATGGCATTAATATTTAACAAATCAAATTATTAGCAAATGCTTAGAAAACGGTACTCACCTTGTATAAATCTGCAATAAAATTTTTTGGTAGATGGTGGTTAAATTTAGGTTGAAAGAGGCATTAAATAGAACTAAGGCGGGGAATGGGGTGAAAATATTTTAAACAGATTTTAAAATGAGCGCAAGGAAGTAGAAATGCAGATCTCCAATCCTTGGTTGTCATAAAGAGGTTAAAAGACGTAAATGAAAAAAAGAGAGAAGACAGGTGGTGCCAATAGTCATTACGATAGACTTTCGTGAGTAAACCATCATCAGTTGGCAAATGGAAGAGAAGTGAGCGCGTGTTGTATTTAAAGTTAATCTAAACTCCCATGATACTCTTTTTGACACGTGGGAACTTTAGCCGCGAGAGGTTCCAAGCCGGTGAAAGGTTGAAGGGAAGTTTAGCGTTAATAATGTTGCGATCAGAATGGTGTCGATACCATTCGATGGTGAGGGCTTCATATTGAAGAATTCTATAGCTCGATCTAAGTTTAATAATAGTGATGGCAGAGTCAACAAGGGGGGTGTGGTTGTGAGTTTGAGCATGGGTTGTTAACTCAGTGCAGGATTGACTTGTCTTGAAACTGTTGAAGTGGTAGTATGCGCGGGTATTGGAAGTTGTGGAGGAACCGAATTTGGTGATTGTGCTGCCGATGTAACAGGTGTCGCAGTTCGGTTGCCATTTTATGAGATATATTAAGTTATTGAGATCATTGATGGGATATTTGTGTGTATCTTTGTAAGAATTAAATAGGGAACCTAGTTTATTGTAAGTGGAGAAGGTGAGGGAGATGTCGGTATCTTTGAATGCATGTCGGAATTGTGCTGCGAGTTCACTATGGTAAGGGAGAACTATGTGAGTATTTGTCTTGTGACTGTGTCTGGTGGGGTTATTAATACTGTTTTTTATGGTGGATATTGTGTGTTGGATGAGTTGAGGGGGATAGCTCCTGGCTATGAATTTATCAGTAAGGTATTGAAGTTCATTGTGTAGATCGTTTTGTGAAGAGGTGAATTTGATAGCGTTGTAGATTTGGTTGTGTACGACGGCTTTTTTGGTACTATGGGGATGATGTGAAGTGAAATGTAGATATTTACCGGTGTGCGTATTTTTTCTGAAAATCTTGGTATTTAAATTTGTGTCTGTTGTATAAATAGTGAGGTTAAGAAAATTAATCTGGTTGTCCGTTGCGATTTCGAGGGTAAGGTTTAGCCTGTCATGTATTGTATTGAATTTTAAAAAAAGATTGTCTATGGTTGTTCTGTTGCCTATTATTAGGATATCATCGGCGTAGCGGATGTATAATTTAATTTCAGAGGGGAAAGGTTGTAAAATTTGGTTTTCAGTAGTGGCGAGATACCAAGATTTTCGGAAAAAATACGCACACCGGTAAATATCTACATTTCACTTCACCTCATCCCCTTAGTACCAAAAAAGCCGTCCTACACAACTAAATCTACAACGCTATCAAATTCACCTCTTCACAAAACGATCTACACAATGAACTTCAATACCTTACTGATAAATTCATAGCCAGGAGCTATCCCCCTCAACTCATCCAACACACAATATCCACCGTAAAAAACAGTATTAATAACCCCACCAGACACAGTCACAAGACAAATACTCGCATAGTTCTCCCTTACCATAGTGAACTCGCAGCACAATTCCGACATGCATTCAAAGATACCGACATCTCCCTCACCTTCTCCACTTACAATAAACTAGGTTCCCTATTTAATTCTTACAAAGATACACACAAATATCCCATCAATGATCTCAATAACTTAATATATCTCATAAAATGGCAACCGAACTGCGACACCTGTTACATCGGCAGCACAACCACCAAATTCGGTTCCTCCACAACTTTCAATACCCGCGCATACTACCACTTCAACAGTTTCAAGACAAGTCAATCCTGCACTGAGTTAACAGCCCATGCTCTACCCACAACCCCCCCCCCCTTGTTGACTCTGCCATCACTATTATTAAACTTAGATCGAGCTACAGAATTCTTCAATATGAAGCCCTCACCATCGAATGGTATCGACACCATTCTGATCTCAACATTATTAACGCTAAACTTCCCTTCAACCTTTCACCGGCTTGGAACCTCTCGCGGCTAAAGTTCCCACGTGTCAAAAAGAGCGTCATGGGAGTTTAGATTAACTTTAAATACAACACGCGCTCACTTCTCTTCCATTTGCCAACTGATGATGGTTTACTCACGAAAGTCTATCGTAATGACTATTGGCACCACTTGTCTTCTCTCTTTTTTTCATTTACGTCTTTTAACCTCTTTATGATAACCAAGGATTGGAGATCTGCATTTCTACTTCCTTGCGCTCATTTTAAAATCTGTTTAAAATATTTTCACCCCATTCCCCGCCTTAGTTCTATTTAATGCCTCTTTCAACCTAAATTTAACCACCATCTACCAAAAAATTTTATTGCAGATTTATACAAGGTGAGTACCGTTTTCTAAGCATTTGCTGTTCATTTTTTAGTCAGATTTATCATGGTATTATAAGGATACTATAATTTCACTATTGTCAAATTATTAGTTAAATTAAGGATTGCGCTAATCAAAGTGATTCCAAGCTATATTCAATTGGGCCAACCTTTCACAATAAAAGAATTGTTAAATTGAAAGCTGCAGACAATGCTACAGATTACAGCATTGAGCCCCTTCTCCTAAATAATCTGAAAATATGTGGGATTCCTCAAAAAACTGGCAATTAGTGTTGAATAATGCTCTTTTTATCATAGACCTGAAAACTGAGGAAGCAAGGCTATTAAAAAAAGAGGAGATTGATCACTGGGTAGTAATAGGCTTCCTTGTCATCTTATTAATTTGTGTTCTGGAAAGGGAGCTGCATGCCTTCTTTCGATGAATTAGATGAATGCTTTATGAAAAATTACATCTATCTCGAAAGAAGTGCTAAAAAAGGAAAGATAGATTTAAACAATTTCAACCAATGAATGTTGTATGATAAAAGAAAAGAAACGTGCATGTGCACGTTGGCCATCTGTGGTTAAATGTGTAAGTAGACATGTAGAACAGTGACAATTTTTGACAAGAGGTTAAAGAGTTTAGTCTGTTTAAAGAAGAGGTAAGAGTAGAAAATAGAAAAAGGCAATACGTTTACTTTTCAGGTTACCAAATTGAAAAGTCCAACAAGCACTAGAGATGGCTCTGACACATGTTCAAATAGTTTATGATTCAAAATTTTTGAAAGAAGATAAATTGAATTCAAGAAAAAGACCTCCTGAACAAACTTCTAGCAAAAGCAATCCTAAACAGACCAAGGCATGTGTTCCGCATGTCTAGAATTATCAGCTGCAAAAAAAAAATCTGTTTGTGTTTCTCACTTTTGGCTTGAATAAAGCAGTTGGCTTGTTTCTTTTAAATTTTATGCTAACATTTGAAAATCTGAATATAGCTCTGCAATCCCATATACCTCACTTTCATTGTTCCTAGAAATATGTTGTGCGCAATTTATTTACCAACAGTTTTCATATCTCTTTCACTTCCATTTGGAAATTGATTACAATAGCACCTCACAATACAAAGTTCAAGGACATCGGGACTCAGATGGAAATGCCTGCGTGCCTGCAGACATTTTTGGTGTGTGAGTTGCAACTTTGTCGTCTGTATAGCCTGTGGCATGTATTCTAAGGCTGGCTTAAGAGTACATGCCACAGACCTAGCTCAACTGATGATTCTTTTCTTTGAAACCAGTGTAAGAAGTACACTGATCTCAAATTAGAATGATGCATTATGAGAAGAATTTGAGTCACTGAAGAAACAAGTGCTTGTACTGAAACAAATGTAACTTGGAGCCCTTCAGGGACTCAAGTATCTCGTGACCTTTTAAGTGATGAGCCCTTGATTTGGGTCCCAGAAAAGAATAGTCAAGCGCAGACCTCTGGTCGAAGGTGATCTAGTTTAATTGGGAGACTCAATTCTCAGGGAAACGGGTAACATTTTTTGTAAAATAAAGGTAGGTGGTCCAGAACCAGAGTTTGTTTGCCAGGAGCAACAATTGATGATGTTACTATCAGATTGTAAGGTTTTAAGGAAGGTAAAGCTAGCATTATTATTTTGTGGGGACTAATGATATTAAACGATGACTTGACCATCTGTTGGATAAATATAGAATGATACTGAAAAAATTCTGTGGGTTAGGTCAGAATGTGTATATGTCTGCAATTCTGCTCAGACACAATAGGAGGGATTACATGCTGAAAACTTTGTGGATTAACTCAAGGCTTGATGGAATCTGCAAGGTTCTAAGAGGAAATTTTTATCAGTGTGGCCTGTATTGTAAGTAGACAGAATCTATTTTGTACAGATGGTATTCATTTGAAAAAGGTGATGTGAGGATTTTTTCCAGAATCGTTGAGGATATCTTAAGAGTTCAGAGAAACTGCTAGTTAGTGGGGGGAAGGTAATTTAGATCTGCATTTATCTGATAATATGAGTCAAAGTAATGCTTACACTCAACTGAAGAATTCTTGTTTGTTTGTTGCCACAACAGCTGATTTTGATAAGATGTTCTGCGGGTAGTAGCATTTCAAATGTGGGGGAAGATAAAGCTTGGGATGAAACCTAAATAACTTCAAGGGGTTTTTCAGGGTAGTAAACTTAGAAGATTACTTAGTCTTGACTGTGTCTATAGTAATGTCAGGAGTGTTGTCAATAAAATGGCTGAATTTGAACTCGTGGTTAGGACAACTAATGCTGATATAATAGGGCTAAGAGAAATGTAGTGCCACCCAGAAATTGGTGATGACAAGTTCTACTACAGTATGTATAACGTATTTAGAAAAGATAGGGAAGTAGAAGGGGTAAAGCGATCATGCTTCTTATCAAAAGCAGCCCGAGTGCGAAAAGACCTTTTACTAATTCTGAAGTTACGTTTGCCAGTATAGAATCTGTGTGATGTGAATTATTTGGAAACAAAAAGTATAATAAGAGTGGGAGTTACCTACAGACCAGAAGATTGTGAAGATTATGACAAGAGTTATTACATGCAGATGGAATGGGCAAGCAAGTGTGAATGTCTTATTATAAGTGGGAAGAAAACTCACTATGGGGAAATTTTTTTTAAATAAACTAGATGACTATTATTATTTGTACTAGCATGTTACAGAGAGTACTAGGGGGATGAGAATATTTCTGACCTCATTACTAACAAATCAGATGATATCTTCTTCTTCTTCTTCGGTCCTTAGCTGGCAGCTGGGGGAGGCAGTTGGCCACGCAACCAGTATGCTGCTGTAGGTGCCGCAGGGTTTCGGACTTGCTCTGTGATGTTCTTCCATACCTTACAATCCATGGCTTCAGTCCTGGCCTGGTTAAGGTCGAGACGTCGGCTCTTCAAGTCATCTTCCACTTGCTTGGCCCACGTTTTCCTAGGTGCGGTCCGTTGGATGCTCCATTGGGTGGGTCGTTGTCTCCCAAGGAGTGTGGATGGTATTCTGTTCGTGCCCATTCTACATACGTGGCCAAACCATCTGAGCCTTCGCTTCTGAATTTGGTCGGCAATGGTTGGTTGCTGTTGGCATCTGGCGCGGATGGTATCATTAGTGATGCGGTCGCGAAGAGAGATTCCCAAGATCTGCTGCAGTCATCGCATTTGGAATACCTCAAGTTTATTCAAATCTAACTTGAGACAAATCCATGTTTCCGATCCGTAAAGAAGAATGGGCAGGATCAAAGTCCGGAAGAGTCGGATTTTAGTCTTTGTGGAAATGTTGGTCCTCTTCCACAGACACCATTTGAGCGAGGCAAACGCAGTGGCCGCCTGTCCAATTCTGCTGTGGATTTCCATGGTGGATGCAACTTTCTTCTCCTGGACCAGCGACCCAAGGTATTTAAAGTCCTGCACTTGCTCGATCTGGACGCCTTCGAGATAGATGGTGGCTTGCGACCCATCTGTTGTCAGGGCCTTTGTCTTACCAGCATTGATCTTCAAACCGTATGGCCGGGCAATGCGGGCAATGTCGTAGAGGATGTCCGTGGCTTCAGCGTCGTTACCGGCAAGGATAGCACTATCATCAGCAAACATCAGGTCAGTCATATAGTGATCCTTGTCATATTGTATGCCCTGTCTGTTTCTGAATGCTTGCCTCATAATGGCGTCGACCACGATGTTGAAAAGCAACGGGGAGGCTACATCCCCTTGGCGGACTCCAGTTTGGATGGTAAATTCCTCAGATAAATCGTTCTGGATGCGCACCTGGCTGGTTAAACCGTTGTATGCAGTTTGGAGGAGTGTGATGACTTTTCGAGGTACATGTTCAACCTCTAGTAGTTTCCATAAGGCAGGCCGGTGGACACAGTCGAAAGCAGACTTAAAGTCAATGAAAACAATGATGGTTCGCTGTCCACACCGGATCCTCTCCTCCATCAGCTGACGAATGGCAAAGATTTGATCACAGCATCCTCGCCCGGGGCTAAATCCTGCCTGTTCTTCTCGACTGGTTTGCTCGCGATGTTTTTGCAGTCTTGACTGGATGATCTTCATAAAGACCTTTCCGATGATGGAAAGGAGGCTGATGCCACGGTAGTTCTTGCAGTCCCGGTTATCACCTTTCTTGTGGACAGATGATATCACAGGGCTTAAAATACCGGATCCATTATCAGGAGGTGATCATGCAATCGTCAGTTGCAAGATGAAGAAAGATGTTACAGTAGTTTAAGGAGAGGCATGGGTTTTAACTTCAGAAGAGGGGTCTTTAACAGTTTTTAGGTGCTATATGACATCTATGAATTGGGTGGATTGCCAAGGGAGGGTGAATATATTTGAATTGTGGAATACCTTTAAAGCAAAAATCACAGAAACCATGAATGCATACATTCCTTCAAGAAAATATTTCAGGAGGATGATGCCGAAATAGATGACTGCAGAGTTGGCATATGGTTCGGGAGACCAAGGCTGTGTATGAGAAGCCATTGGCTTAGAGAGCAAAGAATGGGGACAAGGAATTTTTCATATATGTATGTGAATACAACAAAGAAGAAAGCAAATAAGATTAGACCCGTGTGCGTTGGGTGTAGGAAATGCTTAGATAGCCCAGCTGATGTTGCAGGTGAATTGAATAGATACTTTTCTTCGGTCTTTACTGACAAAAGACCATGCTGCGAAAGAGGCTGTGCGAGTGAGGCTGAACCATATGAAATTAGTAATTTTGTAATTACAGATCATTGTTTATTATAAAAATTTTTTGACCATAAAGGCAAGTAAGGCTCCAGAGTTGATAGCATATACCCAGAAGTTGAGGGAGAGCACAAAGAAGTGTGTTGAACCATTGAGGTTAATTATGAGAGCATCTTTGGACTCCGGGAGGAAGATTCCTTTGGATTGGAGAAAGGCCAACCTTCACCAATACATAAAGGCAGTTCTATGAGTGAAGTTGGTAAATACAGACCAGTTAGTCTGACTTCAGTGGTAGGAAAAATCTTAGAGGCAATGATTAAGAGGGACAATATAGATAGATATGGCATTCTGAAGGATACACACTGGTTTTGTTAAAGAAAATTATGTTTAACTAACTTTTTAGGCTATTTTGACACAGTTACTCTTGAGCTGGATTTAGGGAACAATTTCAACATAGTTTATTTGTATTTTTAGCACATCATTTGATCTTGTTCAATCATGAGAGGTTATTCTCTAAGTTTGAATAGGTTGGGATTACTGGTAAGATTCTAAGATGGATTTCTGGGTTGCTGCTGGGCAACAGACAGAGGGGTTGTAATTAATGGATATATTTCAGATGGGCGTAAGTCAGGAGGTGGGGTCCCTCAAGGCAATTGTAAGACCACATTTTGAATACTGTGTTCAAGTATGGAGACCCCATCTCAAAAAACACATTGAACTTCTTATAAGGGTCCAGAGATGGGCTTCTCGCATGGTGAGATCGGCAAAAGGGCAACCATTTGAGGAAAGACTATATGTGTGGGCTACAGAGCTTGGCAACCAGGTACTTCAGAGGTGACCAGATTGAGGTTTATAAGGCTCTGAGAAGGTTAGTAAAATGAATGAAAGTGGGATTTTCACAGTTATAAAGAATTTTGGACCTAGGGGTCATAAATTCAAATTACAAGGATTGAGATTTAGATTAGATTGTAGGAAGAAGTTTTCTTTTAGCCAGTGAGTCATTAATTGCCTGAACAAGTTTCCCTCGCAGGTAGTCGAGGCTGACAGTTTGAATAAATTCGAAGGTCAACTGGATTGTTACCTGTGTGAGGAGGGAAGCATATAATTTGTATTATCTTATCTACTTGGTATTTTTTTTGCCAGTGCAGCAAAAACCTTGGCTTCCTTGGCTATATGGCAAATACTATTATTATAAATTACTATTACTATAAACTAGATCAGCAGTTCCCAACCTTTATTGACTTGCAAACCCCTTTCAACATAATACTTTCATCACAAACCACTAACCCTATATTCTCTGAAATCGTATAATAGTTTTGAATTTTTATTATAAAATATTTCCAGTACTGTTTTTATAAGCAATATTGCATAAGAATATAAAATTATTATTAATTACCTATACATAACAATGGTCTTTGAGAATTAAATAAAATTTAGTAGGTAAAACATATTTATTTAACACGATATACTGTAAGATAGTAAACTAATTAAAAGGAATTTTGAGAGATGTGGTTTATTTCGTTGGCAACTTTATATTTAATTTTATTTTACTTTATTCTATCTTTGTTTATTATTAGTTATAATTTTTTAACCGTTTTACCAGAGCCAAACGGTGTGATACTTATCGGCACATTCGCACGTAAACCCTGCTCCCCCACACTGACATCTTGTCACGCACGTTTGCTATTAGATAAAATGCACAAGGCATAATTTTTTATGGGTTTTGGTAATTAACTATATAATATCGGTGTTGATACACCTTAGTTTACCCATAAAATTGAATTGCGTATGTAGTGTAAAAGGCATTGTTTTAATTGTATCTCATATTGTGGGTGCCTTCACAATGAGATAGCTGGCATTGCACTACTTCAAATAAATAATGCTTCTCTAGTAGAGAAGACTACTGTTATTTATTTTCGATTGATACTACCACCCAGACTATAATTTTTAGTGTTTCTCACCAACCATTGAAGTAAAAACGAAAACCAAAATCTTAAAAAGTTTATGTTTAAATTTACAATAAATTTACAGTAGATCAACAAAATACGATTATACAAAATGTTACTGATAATAAAATACTGAATTAGGATAGAATAAAACAAATGTAATTTACAGTGAATATACAAATAAAATGATAATAAAATACTGAATTAAAATGCAATAAAATATACTAGATTAAAAGCGCTAAAATAACTGAAGCTTTCAAAGGCTTCTGCCTTCTTCCTCAACAGTTGAGGAAGAATTGAACTAAAATAACTGAAGCTTTCAAAGGCTTCTGCCTTCTTCCTCAACATTTGAGGCAGAAGGCAGAAGCCTTTGAAAGCTTCAGTTATTTTAGCGCTTTTAATCTAGTATATTTTATTGCATTTTAATTCAGTATTTTATTATCATTTTGGCGAAGGTAAAGAAAGCCTGCACGAGAACGACGAGAAACGTCGGATAACTTACGCGGAAAATTAGTTTGCCGATACGGCACTCTAGCGCTGCTCACTCGGTAAACAGACGGTAGGTGTTAACGGTCTGGAGCAAAGTCGAGAACGATATACTGATTGACAGGTAGGCGTGGCAAACGACGTGCTGATTGGTGCGCGAACACAACACACGATAACATCGGTTTAGTATCACTGTAGCAGCACTAATGGTAACTTGTCCTAATCGTACATGCCCTAACATTTACTGTAACGGTGAAAAAAGATCAGGTTACCTTGACTTGAATCCCATGGGAGCTTGAACCCCTCCCGAAGTGGAGGGGGTAACCTAACCTTTTTTCTTTAGAATCAGTCATATTTAGAAATACATTCATAAAAAAATAAATTTTTTTATGACCGTATTTTTATTTTCTTGTTCAATAATATGCCCTAATGGTGAAAATAGGTCAGGTTACCTCCACTTGAATCCCATGGGAGCTTGAACCTCTCCCGAAATGGAGGGGGTAACCTAACCTTTTTTCTTTAGAATCATGAGTGGACTAGCACAAATTTTTTATTAATAAAATATTAATTTTTTTATTAATGTACTTTTATTTTTAAAGACACTCATGCGGATACACACGTATCATAACGTCAATCAGCACCTTAATAGCTATTCAGTATACTGTATATATAAAGAATCTTTCTTTCTTTTTCTATTATTTCCCAACCTAACGTTTAAGTTTAGGTCGCGAAATACAAGGAAACCTTCTCTTTTATTTCCTAATCTACCATTTAAGCTCAGGTTATGAAATACAACGAAAAACAAAGAAACCTTTTCCTTTTTTCGTAACCAAACCTAAATCAATAATACAGTAAAAGCACTCATCAACTCCAAAAATCTGCTTTTAATATGAGAAAAAAAAAAAAAAAAAAACACAATGAAGAACATAAAATGAACGGAACGAAACTTTCTCAGAAAAAAAATTCATGAGTACAAATCATACAGTTGGACCTGAATAGCTATTCGCAATTTGAGTAACAATATTGTGAAAAGTATCTTCATGATTTTTCCCATAAATTTGACGCCACATATATTCATTAATGTGACCCATCAACATATGTTTACAGCTGCCATTTACTCCTTTAGTTACGCTTTTTAGTTTCTTCCACTGGGCTTCGATATTATTTGTATGTGCTCCTGTATGTGGATCTACAAAATGTTCCTTGTGTTTCACCGTTAAATGTTTGTACTTCTTTTTTTCTAAGGCCGTAATACGGCTATATGCACGCCATTCATCTGTTATGATGGTAGTATTTTTCTTCACTACTTTTCTAATAATGCGCAAAAGAGTTTTTGCTTTCCGATTTTTTATCAATTTCATGAAGACGAATTTAGATTCTCTTTCGAACACACCAAACACCCATTTCTTCTTAGCAGTTAAATTTCGTCCTCTGTGATGTTTTGGTTTTACCAGTACAGTTTCGTCTGCTTCTACAATTTTCCCCGATCCACCCAACTTAATGGGTTTTTTTATTAACTGCAATCCGCAAATATCTCTTAGTTTCTTATAAAACTTAATTGCTGTCACTTTCGAAATTTCCAGATGGAATGCTGTCTTAGTTACTGGCGTGCACGTTGACCAAAAGTATATAATGTACATTATCTTTTTCAATGAAACTTTTGTATTTTCCATAAAACTATGTTTCAATAAAGAAACTCGTGAAGAACATTTTTTGCAAAACCACAACTTTCCACATGACTCTGTTCGTGATTCAATTAGTTTAAAATAATCATTGCACTTAAAACAGTACAATTTCGGTCTTATCAATTTAGTTTTCATCAAAAAATCAAGCAACGTTTCATTTTCCTTACAAATTTCTTCCATCTTTAAAAGATTCATCGCTACTATTACCTGTTCACCGTTTATTACAAAACTATTATGCACCGTTCTTTACTGGTAAATACATATCATAATGCCAACCAATGACTACACAGTAGCTTGTCGTCTGTCGCGCCCACCACCAATCATTTCATTGTTTGCCACGCCTACCTGTCAATCAGTATATCGTTCTCGACTTTGCTCCAGTCCGATAACACCTACCGTCTGTTTACCGAGTGAGCAGCGCTAGAGTGCCGTATCGGCAAACTAATTTACCGCGTAAGTTATTCGACGTTTGTCGTCGTTCTCGTGCAGGCTTTCTTTACCCAAGCCATCATTTTATTTGTACATTCACTGTAAATTACATTTGTTTTATTCTATCCTAATTCAGTATTTTATTATCAGTAACATTTTGTATAATCGTATTTTGTTGATCTACTGTAAATTGATTGTAAATTTAAACATAAACGTTTTAAGATTTTGGTTTTCGTTTTTACTTCAATGGTTGGTGAGAAACACTAAAAATTATAGTATGAATATACCCAACCCCAGTGCCCTATTTGAAGTACCACCCAGACGATCGTTTCGAAGCTATTTTGTATATGTGTGGGATAATAACTCTACTATCCACTTGTCCCTATTAGACTTAGAAAAGCAAAAAGGTAGAGGGAAAGTAATAGTAAGAGTGGAAGAGGAAATGAAACGGTGTAGAAGAATGAAAGGGACAGTAACTCCTTCAACTCACACCACTCAAACTCCTCAAATAGGCAACGCTTCCACAGTAGGGAAGACTGTTGTTACATATTCTTGGAAACTCCGGACACCGTTTCAAAGCTATTTGGCTTCATCATCAGTGAGTTGGCAGGTACCCTGGTAATTCAGCATTTCCACAATATGAGAGATGCCAAATGGTGTATAAAAATAATGTATTAGAAGATGAAATGAACAAGGCATAATTTCTTTTGGGTTTTGGTGATTAACTACATAATATCGGTGTAGATACACAATAGTTTACCCATAAATTTGAACTACATATGTAGTGTAAAAGGCATCATTTTAATTATATCTCATATTGTTTGTTTGTTTGTTTGTTATTTGGTTTTTAGGAGCATTAGCAAATAAAGCCATATTGCTCCGGGATATGCGGTGGTCATTCCCTGACCTTTCCGCATCCTCCGTATTTGGTGGTGACGGGCTCGAACCCCGGTCTAATCAAGAAGCATGTGCTACGCACTGCTGCTCCTTCCCACCTGGCAACGGAGGCGCCTCTCGTATTGTGGGTGCCTTTACAATTAAATAGTTGGTACCTGCCCACTCACTGATGATGAAGCCAAATAGCTTCGAAACGATCATCTGGGTGGTGGTATCCATCGAAAATAAATAAGAGTAGTCTTCTATACTAGAGAATTATTATTTACTTGAAGTAGTGCACCAGCTATCTCGTGAAGGCACCCACAATATGAGATACAATTAAAACGATGCCTTTTACACTACATACATAGTCCAAATTTATGGGTAAACTATGGTGTATCTACACCGATATTATGTAGTTAGCATTAGCATTAGTAGAGGCATATGATGCAAGAGAGCAAACTTATGCAGCATCAGCCAAAAAAAAAAAAAAAAAAAAAAACGCTCTCATTTCACCCCTCCATTTGTTCCAAATACCTGTCCAGCTCAGCCTTAAATTTATTTAGGCTATCAACTTTCACAACAAAGGATGGAAGTCTGTTCCAACAACCAACTACCCGCTGGCTAAAGGCAAACTTCCGAACATCTATCCTACATCTGTCTTTCCTCAATTTGAATTTATGCCCTCTCAGGTGATTATTGTAAGCAAGAGGAAGAATTCCATCAGCATTGAGCATGCTCAAACCATTCAAGTCTTTATACACCTCAATCAGATCACCTTGCAGGTGCCTAGTTTCCAGACACTGTAATTTGCAAAACTTAAGCCTTTCTTCGTAAGAGCACCCCTTTATTCCATTCACTAATCTTGTTGCCCTTCTCTGTACTCTTTCCAACAGCTCTACATCCTTCTTAAAATGAGGCCTCCAGACCTGTATACAGTACTCAAGGTGAGGCCTGACCATCGCCTTATACAAGGGGATAATAACCTCCTTATTCCTTCTAGAAAAATTCCTGTATATCATTGACAAGACATCATGAGCTATTCTTGCAGACTGTCTGCACTGCTCAGAAAACTTCATATCTGCCTGCACAATTACCCCCAGGTCCTTTTCGTTCTCTACCACTGTCAGTGTAGTATCACAGAGTGATACGTTACTCTGGAGTTACTGCTTCCCATATGCAGTACTTTACATTTGTCGATGTTAAACTTCATTTGCCACCTCTCAGCGCATCTGCTGAAATTTTCTAGATCCTATTAGTGTCCTTAACAACCCTGCCAACCTTTGTATCGTCTGCAAACTTGGACATTAAGCTTGATATACCATCATGAATATCATTTATAAATACAGAAAACAACAATGGACCCAACACTGAACCCTGAGGGACTCCACTAATAACGTTAGTCCACGATGAGCAGTGTCCATTGATTATCACTCTCTGTATTCTCTCACTCAACCATCCCTTTATCCATTTGCCTCAATTTGCCTCCAATGCCACACTACTCCAGTTTGTTCAGCAGTCTTCCATATGCAACAGTATCAAAAGCCTTTCTAAGATCGAAATATACGATATCAAAGTTATTCCCTGCATCCAGTTCCTTTGTGACCACATCATAGTATCCAATCAAATTGGTCAGACAAGACTTCCCTTTAACAAAACCATGCTGTGTCCGAGCTATAACTGAAGTCTTGTCTAGATGATCCTGCAGTGTTTCTTTAACCAGTGCCTCCATTAATTTCCCTGGAACAGAAGTTAAACTCACAGGCCCATAATTACTCATGTTGCCCTTTGATCGTCCTTTGTGAATTGGGGTCACATTTGCACATCTCCAGTGCATGGGTAACTCCTCTGAATCCAAGGAAGCTCTCATAATTATGGATAAGGGTTTGCTTACTTCCTTTGCTGCCTCCTTTAATATAACTGGATAGATCCTATCCACCCAAGGTGACATTTTTATGTTTATCTTCAACAATTTCTCCTCCACTTTACTCTCAGTTATTACAAAATTATCTGACTCACTGCCAGAGTTTAATTCACTTCCCTGAATAACTCCTCATCGTGAATGTAGATGCAAAATACTCATGTTGATGAGCAGGATCATCAACAGTTGAATCATCAATATCCAGTGGACCAATCTGATTCTTTCCTTTCCTTCTAGAGTTTACATAGGTAAAGAACTCTTTTCTGTTTTTCTTTGCATCCTTTGCCAAAGATTTCTCATAATCTGCCTTTGCCTACCGAAACTCCTTTGTGACTTGGTTACACACCAGCTTATATCTATCATAGGCTTCCATGTCACCTATTGTATCCCATGCATTTTTCTTCTCTGCCATATGTCTCATTAGTTCATCTGACATCCATTTAGGCCTAAACCTTGATCAATATTTCTTAGTTGGTATGTAAAGCCTAGTCGCTTCCAAGATAAATTCTTTGAATGCTTCTCATTTTGAATTTGCTGTTGGTAAAATCATCAGTTGGTCCCACCATATCGAATTTAAATACTGTCTCAGATCACTGTAGTCGCCTTTACGAAAGCAAAACCCTTCCCTTTACCCCTGATGGTAGTTACCTCTTTGAGTAAATCCCACTTCAGCACACTGTGATCACTGCCACCTAGTGGCTAATTTATCTGCAGATTCTTAATGCATGAAGAATCACTACTGATAATCAGATCAAGAGTATTACTCCCTCTAGTTGCCTCCTGAACATGCTGATATAGAAAACAATCATCCAATAAATCCACAAAAGCTTTGCTAGTGTGTGAGTGACCAATCCACAAATTACAGTCAATATCTGGGAAATTAAAATCCCCCAAATATAAGACTCTCTGATTTACACCCCCACTCTATTGCTCTGTACAGTTTCTTATTATACTCATCAGAGTCATTAGGCCTAGCGCTTCTTGATTACACCGGGGTTCGAGCCTGTGACCACCAAATAAGGAGGATGAGGAAAGGTCAGGAAATGACCACCGCATAGCCCCAGAGCAATATGGCCTTAGTTGCTAATGCTCCTAAAAACCAAATAGCAACAATAGCAACAACATTAGGCCTATAACACACTCCTACTCTCAATTTTGATCTCCCAATGCTTATGTCACACCAAACTGACTCGACACTGCACTGTCCAGCGATGTCGACTGGCTTCACTTCCTTGGATTTTATGTGTTTCTTAACTAATAGCATAAACCCTCCTCCCTTCCTACTCTGTCTATCCTTCCTGTACACATTGTACTCCCCAAATTCCAGTTCTGCATTCCTTATATCTGTGTGACACCAAGTCTCTGATATCCCAACAATATCTGCTTTTGATATTTTGAGCAATACCTCAAATTTATTTACCAAACTCCTAGCATTGGTGTATACGCAAGTATACATGCACCTGTTCCTATTCTTACATATCCTAACACAATCCATGTGTTTACTTGTATTGCAGTGTCTCCCAGCAGTCTCTGAATACTCTGCATCTTGTTTTCCAGGCTGCTGCTCATTCCAATAGAAGCAGTGCAAGAATCACTAATTAATTACCAAACCCACAAGAAATTATGCCTTGTGCATTTCGTCTTCTAATACATTATTTTTATACACCATTTGGCATCTCTCTATTGTGAAAATAACTAACTAACTGTGATGGCATATTGTATTACCAGAGTACTTGCCCACTCACTGATGATGAAGCCAAATAGCTTCGAAATGATCGTCTGGATGGTGGTATCCATTGAAAATAAATAATGGTAGTCTCCTCTACTAGAGAAGCGTTATATATTTGAATTAGTGCAATACCAGCTATCCATTGTGAAGCCACTCACAATATGAGATACAATTAAAACAATGCCTTTTATACTACATAAGTAGTTCAAATTTATGAGTAAACTATGGTGTATCTACACCGATATTATATAGCATGTTTGCTATGTAAAGGAGCGTGACCCAAACCTAAATGAAATATAAATTTTGATCCAAACTGCATAGATTAATATTAAACTATTTTGTAGTTTACAAAAATATACCTATGTAAATCTAAGCAGATGCCATTACAGAATTTTTAGTGCAAACCCCCTGGAATACTTTCACGAACCACCAATTGGGAACTACTGAACTAGATGAACGAGTACAGAGAAGGGCAACAAGATTAGTGAATGGAACAAAGGGGTGCTCTTACGAAGAAAGGCTTAAGTTTTGCAAATTACAGTGTCTGGAGACTAGGCACCAGCGAGGTGATCTGATAGAGGTGTATAAAGCCTTGAATGGTTTGAGCATGCTCAGTGCTGATGGGATTCTTCCTCTTGCTCAAAATAATCACCTGAGAGGGTATAAATTCAAATTGAGAAAGGACAGATGTAGGATAGATGTGAGGAAATTTGCCTTTAGCCAGCGGGTGGTTGGTTGGTGGAACAGACTTCCATCCCTTGTCGTGGAAGTTGATAGCCTAAATAAGTTTAAGGCTCAGCTGGACAGGTATTTCAAACGAACAGAGGGGTGAAGTGGAAGTGGTTATTTTTTTATTTATGGAGCAGCAGTGCATACGCTTCTTGATTAGACCGGGGTTCGAGCCCGTCACCACAAAATACGGAGGATGCGGAAAGGTCAGGGAATGACCACCGCATATACCCGGAGCAGTATGGCCTTAGTTGCTAATGCTCCTAAAAACCAAATAACTAAACCTTTTATTTATTTATTTTTTTTTTTTTTTTGGCTGATGCTGCATAAGCTTGCTTTCTTGCATCAAATGCCTCTACTAATGCTAATGCTAAAGTCCCCACTGAAAAATGTTCTTATAAATGCTGAAGTAGCACACATTTTATAAATTAGCTATGCATTATTTTCAGATATGAAATTTTTTATGGAAACGTTTACAGTACATTAAAGATAAAGAAATACATGAAGCAATAGATGTTTAGTAGCATCAGTTCTGTCGGTTTTATGCTAAGAAAATTATGAAATGTTATTATGAAAGAAGAAAGAATTGATGTCTAGTGGTTCTTGGATGGAAACCGACAAGTGCACAAGGAAACTTGAAATATATGAAATTAACCCAATTTAATGCTTGGCATTTTAATAATTCTTCATAGTGCTGAGAGAATAGTCATCCAAGTTAGAAAAAAAAAAGTTTAGTTCAGATGTTTTGTTTTTCGTTAAGATTTGAATTTGCTATTTAGACTTGGCTTTCAGGAGCATCAACTCTGTTTTGTTTGATTACTTCAAGAAAGATACTGTTGCAGATGTTGCTCTTTTCAACACCATTCTTATGAACAAAAATTTGATTCAAGAGTTCTGAAGAGAGCAAAGTCTGCACAATATCTTTCTTGAAGTAATTGAACTCAGTTGATGTCTCATAGAATATCCAAAGAGAAATCTGCAGACAGAAAAATGTTACTGGTAAATAGTTCTATGGCTATATTTTAATTTAAAAAATGTATTTTGCCAGTTAAATTTAATTTCTAGTGCAATGTGGCTGTTATTATTGTTATTTGGTTTTTAGGAGCATTAGCAACTAAGGCCATATTGCTCCGGGGATATGCGGTGGTCATTCCCTGACCTTTCCACATCCTCCATATTTGGTGGTCACAGGCTCGAACTCTGGTCTAATCAAGAAGCATGTGCTACGCACTTCTGCTCCTGCCCACCTGGCTACGGAGGCGCCATCTCTAGTGCAATATGGACTTTAATAAAAAGCTTCCTGTTTTTTGGGGAAGCATTTCTGTTTTTTTTTTTTTTTTTGACAGTAAGTTCCGTTTTTTGCCTGTTTTAACCAAAAATCTTTCTGTTTTTGTCTTCTCTTTAGAAATGCTTGAATTCCATATTTTGAAAGTCAAAAGTTGGCAGTTATGCATATATGTTCAGCAGTATGCAAGGTGATGGCACCCAATGCCACTGTAATTGGATGACTTGTTGATTGCCTAAGAAATGGTTGCAGTATCATGCCTATAGTTAGTGCAAACAATTTTAATTTCAATTTTCAAAATATTGTTTATACCAGTGGTTCTCAAAGTGGGTGCCGCCTACTCTTTATGGGGTGGCACGACGTCAAATTTAGCATCGGCTTACATCATGGCCATCACTACATAAGGTCATTGATTTTCATGCAACTGTGTAAATTATAAGTCGTCATGAAATAACTGCTGACAGCATCGCAGTGTTCATAAATATATATACACCTACATATACCAACTATAAAAAGGATCCGCTAAGTGAATGCTCATACTTGCTTAGCGGATCTTACTCCTTAGCTTGCATTCCTCCTTTGGTGTATCAGTGGGCCTAGTTGTGCATATAGTCGAGCACTATATGCACAACTGTATTAACTAAAACTTTAACGTTTTGCATGTTAAAGTTTTAGTTAATACAGTCCATTCCGGTTATTTGGGACACATCAGCATTTTGGCCCGATTAAGCGGCTGCTGCCCCAATTATCTGAAGTTTCGCTTAAATAGTTAAAAATACAATGAATTCTCGCTTTACAATTTTTTTTTATTTTTCTTTTTCTATGGTTGATGATGTAAATGCTTGCTTCCTTGCATCATTTTCCACCATACTACTGCTACAATGTTGTCACCACTGGGCATGATAGCCCAGTGGTGTTACAGTTGACTGGTGAACCTTAGTTTGAGTCCTGCCCATAAGAAGCAGAATCGTGAAATTTGTTTCATCAGACCTGACCCCCAAGGTTGAAGTGACGATTTAGACTGGAAATGATACCATCATGCCCACTAAATAATACTCACCACTGGACACAAGCCAAAGCTGAATGGCGCCTCCGTAGCCAGGTGGGTAGGAGCAACAGTGGTAGCACACGCTTCTTGATTAGACCGGGGTTCGAGCCCATGACCACCAAATACGGAGGATGCGGAAAGGTCAGGGAATGACCACCGCATATACCCGGAGCAATATTGCCTTAGTTGCTAATGCTCCTAAAAACCAAATAACAACAGCCAAAGCTGAACAGGTTCACAGGTTCAAATAGAAGCATTGAACATACTGCATTGAATACGGTGCAGGATACTTACCTGTGTTCAGGCCTTAGGCAGAGGGGTTACTTCGAAAAGTCAGCATCATTTACCTAGCAAAAGCAATTAAGCAAGTTTTGCTGTCTACCCCCTTATGCTTACCATAAGGAGAAGACAAAAAAATCCAGCCCAACCAAATGGAAATGCTTCCACTTCAGTTGTACTAGTGACCACCCAAGATTGCAAGAAATGCTAGTGCATGAAGTGGAGCAATGAAATGAATACATTTATCATGCGCATATGAATATAGTATGAAGTAACCAAGGTGGAAAACTGATATTACAATGTACAGACCAAACTACCCACCAAGTCATTGTTGGAATGATTCTCGACTGTTTCTGTCACTGAACAAAGAATAGCTGCCCAGTGATGGACATCATCACAAAGGACTTAGCTCCTGCAATCTTGGAAAAACATCAAGCAGGATATGTGTGACCAACTATAAAAAGGAATAAAGAATATGGAAAACACTGAACAAGAACTAAAAAAGAAAGAGCAAGAAGAAGTATAACCTGGAACCTCTGGAGTGGGAACAGATGAGGTTGCAGTATTTCAGATAGATGAGTGGAAGATGACCCATCAGAATTTTGAGGGAATGGAACCCCATAAAGACCCACACCATACTGAAACAGAGACTGAATTGAATCCTGTGGAAGTCAACCACTTCAAATGGTTAAGAATACTAGTTAACCTCGACAACAGGCAATGATGGTTGTGATCTGCACAGCCAGCCACCGGGATCAATGGAGGAGAAATCAGAGACCACCTTAACAAGAAATGCAAAATCAAGGAACCACCAGCATAGGAGAGAAGGTTTCAGCAGAAGATAGAAGAGCAAGATATGTGAGGTAAAGCTGATTGGAAAAGTGAAGAGCATCTTGAAGAAAGACAACACCCGCAGAAATCAAGAGACCAAGAATCAGAGGATAGAAAAATACATAGACAGACTGAAGCAGATACAGAGATAGAGCACCCAGAGGAAAACAAACACAATTTGATCTTTGATGAAAACCAACCATCTACCAGAGCATCAGATAAGAGGAAAATGAGGGAAACGGACCACTTGACCAGAAAATTATCAACAAGGTCTGGTGTAACCTATAATGCCCAAGCTACACACAAGCACTTAGCAAAGCAGTTCACCCAGATAATAAGGTACCCAAAAATGATCCCACAGTATCTGACCAAAGATTCACCTACCTAAAGGCTAAAGACAAACCACCAGAAACCCAACAAAGTTCAGCCTGTCACCGGTCTCTCAACAGGTGACAGGAGACAAGATCCTGACCACAAGCATAGTCAAAAAATAGATCGTAGAGAGCCAGAACATCATGCTGAACAGCAGAAGGGATGTAAGCAGTTTAGCAAAGGATGCAGGGAGCAGATGACCATCAATGTTGCAGTTATGGAACAACCCTACAAGAAGCATTGCATCTGTACATGGCCTACATTGACTAGTGCAAGGCCTTTGAACTCACCCCATAACTAGCTAACAGAAACACCGAAGACAACAGAGTTAACTCAGTAGTGGAAAACTTTCTAAAAGCAGCCATTGCAAAATGGAGGGTGACCATCAAGGTTGGGAACATCACAACCAAACCAATCTCCATCGACAGGAATCTTCCAGGGAGATGGCCTGAACCCACTGTGGTTCTGTCTGGCATCTGAATCCACTATGCTTAATTCCAGCAAATACAGATGTATCCTTAAAGAAGGATAGAAGAATCTGTACATACTCCCACTTGATGTACATGGACAATGTCAAACACACAGAAACTAAGAAGAAGCAACTCCAAGTCAGTGCTGGATGCTTTGGTGACCTGGATTAGTGGGTCACCAGAGTCCAGCACTGACGTCATGATTGAAATTGGACTAGATAAATGCAAAGCCCTCAGATTGCATCAGGAAAAACCAGTCGGTTGAAACTACCAGGTGAAGACCGGTAAAAAAATCAAAGTCACGCCGTGGGGGAGACCTACAAGTACTTGGGATGATGCAAGCTGAACAACTAGAAGACAAGGATATCATGGTGTGCCAAACCAAGCCAAATCAGAGACTTAGAAGTCTGCTGAAAGCAAAGGTAAATGGAGGAAATCCCATTAAAGCCATAAATGCAGTTCCACAACTGATGTATCCATCAGAATCATAAAGTAGACTAACGCCAAGCTGGGGAAGATCATGAGAAGGACCAGGACAATAATGATGAAGAGACACCAACATCCGAAGGTAGCTGTTGACAGACTGACCATAGCCTGCAAAGGAAGAGGAAGGGATTTTGCAGACCTCATTGAACAATAGAATAATGTAATTTAGAATGTGAAAGATCACTTCCAGAAAAACAACAGTGCCAACTACCAGGCCATAAGGAAGACCGACTGGTAGCATATCCCACTGAAGCTCAGTGAGGAGACCTGACCCACCCAGATGAAAGAAACAGAGAGAAAAATGGGTGATGCCATTACAGTGATGATTCATGGCTCACCAGTGAGATGCTCTTCCCCAAGATAAAAGCTTTCACCATGCTCACCATCTATGACCATGTAATCATCACCCAGATCTGCAGAAAATACATCACCAAGTACCATGGAGTGTCAGATGATGTATGTCAATGATGCCATCTTACCACAGATGCACGGTAATCATCCAGATGCAGTACACTATTAGGTGACCAGTTTGCCAGGATGATACATCAGATGCTAGCAGAGAATACCAGTTGAACAAAGAATGTATATTGTAATACTTTATACTTTACAATATATTTTCAGGCTGTACTAGAGACCCCTACCCAGAAGCTGTACAAGGATGTGTCATAAGAAGGAAAGGATGAGCCTGCACAATAGACCAGACATATCACCGTCACTGACAAGAAAAGACCACTTGCCTGATCAACATAGTGGTGCCCAACACCAGCTCCTTAAAAACCCAACTCCTTAAAACCTATGAGGAAAAGATCTTGAAATATAAAGACCTCAGAAAGGAAGTCAAAGAGATGTGGTGTATGAAACAAGTAATTACCTTCCTCTTCACTGTGTCATCCATTGGTATGGTGCCAAAGAGTCTACACATGAAACTAGCAGAATAGGCCTCCTAGAGGCACCTAATAGGAACTACAGAAAGCTGCAATTCTGAACCACAGTAGATAACCACAGTTCCTTAACCAATAATAATAGCTGAGCATAGCAACCACCCCCAAGCACCTAGTGCCAGTATCTGCAGGATAGGGAAATTCATAAGGAGAAGAAAGAGATCATAATAAGAATAAATTATTTTGTAATAACTAATAGTGGAAGAGGGATTGGGGAATGAATTCTATACATTCTCTAGGCTATGCCAAAATCCATTCATTTGCATGGTGTAATTGTAAACACAATTTTAAGACCAAGCAACATTTCCAGTCATCTGCTGTATAGTGTCTCAGCTCCCATGGCTATTGTAGGCATTTTCTTGTGATGAGCCGTTAGCAGGGGTAAGATGGTATTTGTGTTAGTTGCAGCTGGAATAGGCCAACTGGGCTAGTGTTTGATACATCATTCTTCTAAAAATGGATTGTGCCACTCCTGTGTTGTTTGCATGGTCAGTTGCTTTACTATAGCTAGTGGTGAAACTGCCAGATTTGCCATTAGTGGGAAGGGGGGTCTGAAGGGTGGGCCCCGACTTGGTTTTGCATGGTTGCTAAAGAGTATGTGAAGGAAGGAAGGAAATTTGTAGTTTTGCCACTGACTGTAGCTCATCTGTCCTACTCAATAGCATATTGGATCCTCCTCCTCCCCTTGCCCCTTTGGTCAATAATGTTTGGCTGGCCTGCATGAGATCTGTGGCTTGTGGTTCTTCAACAGTTGATCTCTTTTTGATACACATGAGAAATGGCTGTGTTGGAACACCGGACAAAGGTATGTGAGGGACTGTGAACACACTTGTACAGGCATAATACACAGTATGGCCTTAAGTACTAATATGCTGTATAAATACTAATGTGGCCTTAAATACTAATATGCTATATAAATGATAATAACATTGGCAGAAAATTAGCATGTTTCCCTTGCTAATTTGTTCCTAGTAATAATATACCACTGAGAAGTGTTCTGCTCACGTTGCTCACTCATTCATCATGCAAAGTCATATCGGTGTATATATTTAAGCAGTCAAATAGCTTGTAGAATTATTGCCATGTGGCAATGGCATATTTTACATTAATTTGTAAATAGGAAGAAGTAAGACTGATAGGTTTCAGTCTTACTTCACTGAAAAGGACATAATATACACTGAAAGGACATAATTCATAGGATACTTGATTCCTGGGCAATGCAATGCTGCATGGTTGTTTAAGAGTATGGGCGACCTGTTAGTAAATCTTGTGAGGGGAGGAAATTTCGTCTACTAGTGAGAGGAACCCCCCCTCTTGCTAGTGGATGAACCCACTGCTTTGCAGGTATATAGATACACTGCATCGTGGCATTCATGTATACAGTAATTCAATGTCAGTATGGATAAGCGTTGTGAGCTAACCGACTTTGAAAAATGAATGGTAGTGGTTGCCCGATGCATGGGCCACTCTATCGCAGAGGTAGTACAGAAATTGCACTATTCCCGTTCTACAGTATGAAGAGTGTATAGGGAATAAGCCATTTCTGGAATAACATCTCATCGTGGACAGCACTGTGGGCAGAGAAAGGTGGTGGATGAACGTGGCCGTCGACGTCTGTCTCGCATTGTTTCCGGCGAGCGACAGTGGAACAAATCACCACCGACTTCAATGAGGGAGGTGCCAGAAATGTCTCCACCAAGACCATTGGGCGATCATTATCCACAATAGGTTTTGGGAGCCACATTGATAATATCACGATACAGGACTCTGTGCCTCAGCTTGGTGAAAGAATATTGGCACTGGACCTTAGATGATTGGAGACAGGTTTCTTGATCTGACGAGTCCCATTTCCACATTTCGACCGGATGGGAGGGTACGTATCTGGCTTAAACCGTACGAAGCTATGCACCCTCATGTAAACAAGGAACTGTTCAGGCTGGTGGATGGTTGGTAATGGCCTGGGGCATGTTCAACTGGCATACGTTCGGACCTCTGGTAGTTCTAGATGCACCTCTGAACAGTCCAGGTTACCTGTCCATCCTGACAGACAATTTGCATCCCTTCTTGGTCGTCGTGCACCCTCAGGTCAATGGACTCTTCCAGCAGGATAATGCACCTCCCCACAGAGCTGCAGTGACTAGAACATGGTTTAAAGAGTGCTCTGCAGATTCTACCACCATGGAATGGCCTCCCCATTCAGCGGACATGAACCCTGTGGAGCATCTTTGGGATGGTGTGGAAAGGTCCATTCGAGCTTTGGATCCTCCACCCAGGAATGCGATGGAATTATGAACAGCAGTGCAGCAGGCATGGATGGAAATACTTGTGGAATGCTTTCATGAACTAGTGGACTCAATGCCTTGCCATGTGACTGCCCTTATCCGGGTGAAAGGTGGGCCTACCCATTACTAGGTAGTTATTCCATGATTTCTGTCCACTCAGTGTATATTATTAAAGTAGGAATCCCATACCTTACTTTGAAAGATTATGGTATTCACACTGAGTTTTTCATAATAACACATGAAATTTAATCACATGAATATTTATATTTGTGAAACTCACATGAGAGAGAGAGAGAGAGAGAGAGAGAGAGAGAGAGAGAGAGAGAGAGAGAGAGAGATTTTCACTGTGGTTCACATCATCACGAGACTTACTGTTAATGTATTCATTGTGTCATCTTATTACTTTTTTTTTATAACATAGTTGCAAATAAAGCACGATGAATTATTTTCAGAATATAGGAGAATTCTGTGATGAATTTTAAATTTATTAAAGACTGCATGTGAATAATCTTTAAATGTAATAGTCTTTAATAACTCTCAGCATAACTCATTAATTAAAAAAAATTAAATATATATGTATATTGTATCTGATGGAATTTTTGTGACATATTAGAAATTGTTGATATTGCAAAAAATATTATTTGCTGCTCTTATTGTTTTTCAAGGAACTACTAGTAGTTCATCATGAAATGGCTGAACACCTCCTTAAAGAACTGTTTAACCAAGTCCCTGTTATTGTTTCTGATTGGGTAATTTTATATTTTTCACATAGAATTGCACATATAATTAAAAAATTAAATTGTATTAAAGTGTTTTAAATATTTAATGTTTATATGGCTTATTGTAACAATATAAATTTTAAAATTAAACATTGAGTTTTGAATATATTAATACTAAGTTACAGTAGTGACTAAAAGTATTTGTGAAAGTTGTGGGGGTTCAGGGTGTTTGTCAGAAAGAAGAGATCTCAACTTATAATTATACTAAATTAACACATATTCTTTAATTACTGGGTGTATCACCAAGTGGACAATTAAGATCAATCAGTTAGATAACTAGAAATATGAAAAAGTACTGTTATACAATATTAGGGGAAGCGATATTCCAAACAATAGGAATATCGCTTAATATATGAAATAAAATACTTCATGGCCATAGGTCAGGATGAGAAAAAAAAATTCAGTAGATTACTAATATAATTTCTTTTATTAGCAATTGCAAGTAAGCAAAGGGGTAAGACATTGAAACAATAAATAGAAAATAAATAAATAGAAAGTATACGACATTGAAAAAATAAGTAGCAAATTTTTAAAATTAAAGAATATTTATAAAATAATAAGAAGAATTTACCTCAGTATAGTATATAGAACACTTCCGTATGATACTCTCCAGAAATTAAAACGAAAAAATTGAAAAACTTACATTAGAGTAAAAAATAATTAAAAACCAATTAAACACAATTAAAAATCAATTTAACACAATTAAAAATCAATTTAATGCAATTAAAAATATTAAAAAGAATCTAACAAAAATATTCAAAACGATTTTCCTTCCTGAAGTTGACAACGCTTTTTGACCATATATCGTGATCACAGGAATGAAAATTACCGAATAGGGTTGAACATGAAACTTAAATAATGATTATTTGTCTTCGCACATGCGCGTAAAGGTCCACGCATCGGAGATCAAATATGGCCGGCGAACATTAACAGAATTCTCGTGTAATTTAATTTCTACGGTTTCTGCAATTAATAGTCGCGTATAATTACATTGGACATTAAGTATTTTGGCCTCGTTAAATAAAAAAGTATGTTTTTCGTTAATGGCATGAAAGGCTAATTCTGACACTGCTGAACGAGAAGCACGAACTGAGGCTTCATGTTGATTTACACGAATATTCAGAGAAAAACAAGTCGAACCTTGGTAAGACGAGTCACAATCACCGCAAGAAATGTTGTATACTAGGTCATTAATTTGTGTTGCAAACGCGGAAAGAACCGATCGATTGTTCAGTATAGTGTGTAATTTCCGTATTGGCCTGGCTACAATTTTAAATTCTGTATCTGTAAAGAATCTATTAAGCTGTTTGTGCCACTGTTCAACGTATGGGACAGAAATAAAGTATTTTTTGATATTACTATTGTGGTTGGTGTAGTATTTTGTATCCTATCCTTAGCCTGTACCCTTACCATATTGAGCATTACAGCTCTGATTCATACTATATAAAATTAAAGAAATATAAACTGAAATTATTGCATTAAGACCAACCTGACTGAATTAATTATGGAGTATACATGAGTATTCTATGTAAAACTAATTTATTCAAAGGCATCATGTTCTAGAACCTATACTGGTTCCTTGATCACATGCAAAAGTCAGTTCTTAATGGGAATAATCACCTACAGGAATATTTTTCTTTAAAAGACAGAATTATTCAAATAATTGCATTAAAACTAATCTAATAAAATATTAATATTTGTTTTAAAATGACAGAATGATGCAAGGAAACAAATTTAATGTATCATCTGCTGCCAAAAAAAATAATAAAAAATAAATAAAGTAAAAATTAAATAAAATATCTCCCTAATTTTAAATTAGGGAGACATCTACATCTTCCAGATGTCTGTTTAATTTCTTTTTAAGTCTACATATCTCTCTGCTCTACAAGGCCATGTGATAACTAGGGCTCACAATACCATCAAAATCTTAATACTGGTATTTTGGTATTTTGAATTTATGAAACCGGGATACCTGTATTAATTCTGGTATTCCAAAAAAAAAAAAAAAAAAAAATTTTTCGCAATAAATTTTGATGAAAATTAGGTGCAATAAAGTAAGGAAAAAACAAATAATTACTTGAATTCACGTTTTAAATCAAACTTTTATTACAATAATAAATATTCTAGCAAAAATTATTAAACATACAGTTATTCTGAAAACAAAAAAATAAGCATCCACACTACCTGTCCGAATAAAGTGAGCTCTTAAGAAACTCAATAGTGTTATGGCTTAAACTGGATCTAATTTGGTACATATTTAATTAGCGGCAGAAAATGTCCTTTTGGATTCTGTGCTGGTTGGTGCTTTGTACTGACATAGTTATAGACGAGTTGCAGTTTAACCTTCCCCCTTCCTTATTCCCTCATCTTCAAAAAATCTTATTTCCTTTTTATCAAAAATAAAAAATATTTCCTTTTTGACTTTTTATGGCACTATATCCATATTAACAAGAGAAAGAGACTAATGGTTAAGCTTGGCGAGGAAACTAAATCTAAGTTGTAGGGAGGTTATTTATTTATTGATTTTTATTTCCCTCTACCTTAGTATTGTCATCAATGGCCATTGTTATGATTTTCATAAAGCAGCTCCCCTCAAGCACTAAGCCCCACAAGCTATTAGAATTTCCAGGAGCTGAGGGATATCCCCCCCCCACACACATAAGTATATATATTATATGTGAGCTGTCAGGTTCTCAAGAGCAATGACACAAATATAAAACAAAAGTCATTTATCATACAAAACTACTTACAATACTTAACATATCTAATCTATTCATTTTTCTCATTTAATCTGTTAATACATGCTATCATTTCCATAAAATTTCTTTCAACTCTCTCTACAGCTTCAAACACTAAATTAATTCAATCTTAATCACTTCCTCATATTTCTCTTATTATTATTATTTTATTGTTGTTGCTTTTATATTATTTCTCCCTGATTGGGGGATTCCACTTCGTGACGGGTACTGCTACCAAGTACACAGATTGGTTGTAATGTCTGGTGTACTGTCAGTCGAGGAAATCTCTGACTATCCTACAGGTGTTCAGAATTGCGACTTTCTGGAGTTCCTTGTAGGTGTTCTCTGGGAGACCTATTGCTGCTAGGCAGCTATGTAGAGTCTCTGGTACCATACCGGTTGTTGACATGATGATTGGGATGATTGATACTTCTTGCATATGCCACATCTCCTTGATCTCATGTCTCAGGTTCGTGTACTTCCTAATTTTTTCTCATGGGTTTTCTGGACATTGCTAGTGTTCGGCACCGCCATGTAAATCAGACAGGTAGCCTTTTCCATCTTGTCCACAAGGGTTATGTCCGGTCTGTTGTGCGGGATGGTTTTATCCGTTATGGTGCGGTCCCAGTACAGCTTGTGGGTTCAGGTCTCTAGTACTGCCTGGGGTTCATACTTGCAGTATGGTACACTTTCTTTTTTCACCCAGTATTATCTCGCTAGCTTCTGATGTATTATCCTGGCTACCTGGTTGTGTCTATGAGTGTACTCAATCTGGGTGATCACCTTGCACCTCGTGGTGATGTGTTAGATCATTTCTAAGGCCAGGTAGCATCGTCGACATGTGTCATCTGATATTCCGGGCTCCTTTGCGATGTATTTTCTATAGTTTCTGGTGTTGATTACCTGGTCTTGGATGGCCAGCGTGAATCCTTCAGTCTCGGGGAAGAGCATCCCGCTTGTGAGCCATGCATTGGAAGCAATGTTATCAATGTGATATTGGTGGAGGTCATTGTAGTGTCTGCCATGGAGTGTCTTCTTTGCCCATCTTTCTATCTTCGTTTCTTGTACCATTTGGGCGGGAGTGGTATACCCCACTCTCTTAGGTCGAGTGGGGTATACCACTTATCTATCTTCCTTATGGCCTGGTGGGGTGGTGCTGTGTCGAAGTAATCCTTCAGGTTAACTATCGCTGTTTTCTGTTGTTCTGTCAGGTCTATTATGCCCCTCCCCCCTCTTTCCGAGGTATTGTTATTCTCTCCACTGCTGACTTCGAGTGGTGTTGGCGACTCTTGGTCATCATTGTCATTGTCTTTTGCATGATATCTTCTAGCTTGGTGTTAGTCCAATCTCTGACCCCGAATGTGTATGTTATTACTGGAGCTGCATAGGTGTTTATGGCTTTAACTGTGTTCCCTCCATTCAATTTTGCTTTCAGCAGGCTTCTGAGTCTCTTATGATATTTTTCGGTCAGGCATTTCTTGATTTCCTTGTGTTCCAACTTCTCTAGCTTGCATCTTCCCTAGGTATTTGTAGGTCTCTCCTTCTGTCGTAGCTTCTATCTCTTTACCAGTCAGCAGCTGGTAGTTTCGGCCAACTAATTTTCCCTGGTGCAGTGTGTGGGTCTTGCATTTTTCTAGACCTAATTCCATCCTGATGTCCTTGCTGAATTCTTTGGTGATCCGGAGAAGTTGCTGGGGTTGCATCTCGGTTGCCGCGTAGAGCTTGATGTACATCAGGTGGGTGAGGGTGTACAGGTTCTTTCTTCTTTCTTTGAGGTTATATCCATACTTGCTGCCTTTGAGCATGGTGAATAGCGGATTGAGTGCTAGCCAGAACCATAGTAGGCTCAGAGCATCTCCCTGAAAGATTCCTCTTCTAATTGGGATTGGCCTGGTTGTGATGTTCTCAACCTTAATGGTGGTACTCCATTTCGCCATTGTTGCTCCTAGGAAGTTTGTCACTATCGGATTGACCTTGTAGATCTTCAGGGTCTCTATTAGCCAGCTATGAGGTACGGAGTCAAAGGCCTTGCGCCTTGCGGTAAATGATGTAGGGCGTGTATAGGTTGCGGTGGTTCTTGAAGGCTTGCTCCATAACTGTGGCATCAATGGTTAATTGCTCCTTGCATCCTTTGCTCCTCCGCTTGAACCCTTTCTGCTGTTTGGCCATTATGTTCTGACTCTCTAAGTGGTCTGATATCTTCTTAGTTATGCAGCTGTTTAGGATCTTGTACATCGTTGGGAAGCATGTGATTAGCCTGTATTTCACCAGGTTTCTTGTTTCTTCATCTTTAGGCTTCAGATATGTGACTCGTTCAGTGAGAAACTTCAGGATTGTCTCCGGGTGCCTTATCATTCGAGTGAACTGCTCTGCTAGGTGCTGGTGTGTGCAGATGAGCTTCTTGTACCAGTAGTTGTGGATGTTATCAATTCCCAGGGTTCGCCAGTTGTGGGTGTTCCTGATCGGCTGTTTTACTTCTTCTTCTCGAATCTCCCACTCTCTCATCTCTTGTATGTCTTTTGTTTTCTTCCGTTCTACTTCTGTCCAGGGTGCTTTGCTGTTATGTCTTCACTGCTTCAGATATTTCCCTAGAGCTCCTTGATCATCTTTTTCTTGGGTGGTCTGTATCCTGCTTTCTCATCTTCACCCAGTTTCCTCTTTGGTCTTCAGTGAAGATTTGGCAGTTTATTTTCCTCTGGGAACTCTCTTTGTATCGGTGTAGTCTCTTGCTGAGTGCGAGGAGATTCTGCTTCGGTGTGTCCAAGTATTCTCCTATTCTCTGATTACTGGACTCATGTTTGCTGTGGGTGCTGTCTCTCTTGAGGATACTCTTCACCTTTCCAATTTCCAATTTTCTCTCTCTCTCTCTATCCTGAGAGAGAGAGAGAGAGAGAGAGTCAGAAGTAGAAAGGAATCACCAAGAAAGAGAAGAATGCTGATATCCAGCTCAGAACCCTGGGTGTGTCAACTCCATAGTCACCAGATGTGAGCCTCTTAATCAGCAATATCAATTCTCTTCACGACAGCAATCCATAAGTCGCTGACTTAATGCGAACAGTTCCATGTAATCTCTCTTAATTTAGCAATATCAATTTTGTTTACAACTTCAACCAGTAAACCAACTCAATGCCGAAAATTTCCTTATTTCTTGTGTTTCTTCAACTTCATCCTTACCTAAAATAATCTCCCACTTTATCTAAGTGCTATTTCCAAAACAACACAGTTCAGAGGACTTACCTTCCTTCTCTTTCACGGTGGGATTCCTTTGTGTGGGTTCCTTCCACGGAGTGTGGTGATCTCTCTCTCTCTCTCTCTTGTCAGTTTAACTCTGCATCTCTGCTGTATAGGCTCTTCCAATACTGTCTTATTTCGGGATTTTGAGAACAGTTCTCTGTTAATACTGAAGGATAATATATTAAAAACAATGATAGGAAAAAAAAAAATTTTTGAAAAGATTTACAAATTGACGACAGATCCATATAAAAAAATCGACGTATTTTCACAGACACGATATATTGTTCCATCTATGGCATGTGAATTACCACAGCAGTAGTAGAAACCAGGGCACTATCTGACTGGCCTGTTATTCAACTTTGGATTAACTTCTAGCACAGGAACATGCCCAGAAGAACCATTCACTATATAGCTGGACACTCCCAGAACTGGGCCTGAACTGAACCCAGAACTACCACTGAAAGTCTGCAACCCCTCCAAACAACAACCACAAACCCTCTTTTCGTGAGAGCACCTTATTTATTTCCTTCTCATTTATTTATTTATTTAATTTATTGCAAGTTACAATCGCCCCTTGTACTACTTTTTTATACACAAACTTATATGCAACCCCAGCGGGGTTTGCACGCATTTACCGTATTTCCCAATGTATAAGACGCACCTTAATTTTGGGGCCCAAAATTTGAAAAAAACATGTATTACATAAAGTTATTGAACTCAAGTTTTATTCATCATAAAATTCATACAACTCATCACTGTCAAAACTCCCATCCATTAGCTTGTCCTCATCTGTGTCTGATGACGAATCACTGTCTTCATATATTGCCTCGTCCTCAGTTCCATCTATGGCATGTGAAATGCCACACTTCTTAAATGATTTGACAACGATCTCAATCTTGATATTATCCCAGGATCTTTTCACCCAGGTACAAACTTCTCCTATAGTTGGTTTCTTCACTCTTTCTGCTGGTATCAAATTGTCCCCAGAAGACTTCATCCATTGGTTCCATTCGTCTCTCATGGCAGCTTTGAAGGGTTTGTTAATGCTGACATCAAGTGGTTGGAGCTGGGATGTCAAGCCTCCAGGTATGACGGCAAGTTTTGTTTTTTGCTCTGCAGCCATCTTCTTTGTATTTTTTGTTATGTGTGCCTTGAACTGATCAAGCACCAATAGGGCAGGTTTGTGTAAGAGCCCACCTGGTCTCCTGCTCCGAACTTTCTCAAACCAGATCTTCATCCCATCCTGATCCATCCAACCCTTGTCATGAACGTGGACAATCACTCCTCGAGGAATGTCTTCTTTTGGCATTGTTTTGCATTTGAAAATCAGCATAGGAGGCAGATTGGTTCCGTCGGCACAACAAGCTAGAAAACTGTATAATGGCACTTTTCATGTCCACTTGTCTTCACAGTTAGTTTTCGCCCCCTTCTTATCAACAGTTCTGTTACTTGGGACATCAAATTGAAGGGGGACTTTGTCCATATTTGCAATCTGTCCCAACTCAAACTGATGTGTCTTCCTACACTGAATGACAAAACAATGACATTCAAGGACCTTCTGCTCATAGCTTTCAAACATCTTTTGGGCAAGTCTGGTGCATGTACGCATGCTTAGTCCATTCTGTTTCATGAACCTGAAGCACCAATTGTGTCCTCCTTTGAAATCAGTAACTTCTTTTTCATCAGCAATTCTTCTTGCCTCATGCTGAACCATCTTTGTGGACACAGGAATTCCAATTGCCCTTTGCTCCTCAATCCACATCTTCAATTCCCTCTCTAAATCAGGCCATTTTGCTGACATGCCTCTAATGGCCTTCTTCTGCCGTGGCGTTTTTCAGTAGGGCTTCTTCTTCCCATAGCCAATCTCGGATTGTTTTCTCAGTCGGAGGAGGACCGAACTTACGTTCAGCAGCATGATTTCCATTCACTTTTGCAAACTGGATCACTTTTACCTTGAATTCAGCACTGTACAAAAATCTTTTCTGAGCCATTTCTGGGCAGATTGTAACCTAATATGCCGGTAACAAGTGCAAAACAATGACCGCAAAGACAACAAGTGCGAAAAAGCGGGAAAAGCAAGTAAAAAAAATCTACAACCACTGTATAAGACGCACCCAGTTTTTAGACCCCAAATTTTTCGAAAAAATGCGCATTTTATACATGGGGAAATATGGTACCTATCTCCCCTATCTAATTTAAACCTGATCCAATCACAGTGTTATTCTTTAAACTCACTCTTCTACCTTTTGTGGGAAAAACAGAATATTTTTCCCACACAATGAAATGCTTTCACCTTTTACCTCAAGGTCACCTGTTCACAATATCTTTTAACTGCCCCATACCGACACCCTTTCCCAAAATGCACTAAGTGCCGCATCTTCAAGTAGCGGTGTAATAGATGGATTAAACTATTATTCAGAAGCTTTTAATTTTAGCCCTTCCGCACCTGCCATACTGTTGTTCACCATATTCCTTAATTGCCCTAAAAGGCCTACTGCCACTAATGGAAATATTTGCGTAACGATGTTTTCATTATTCCTTAAGTGCTTTACTTCCACACACACACTATACTTACTGACAGAAATATATTTGTAAGATTTTATGTCTTACAGTTTCATGACGTTTTCAGGTTTCTATTGCATTTTTATTGTGTATAACAATTCTCATTTGCAAACTCAGCAGTATTAATGATTTAGCATTAGCATTAGTAGAGGCATATGATGCAAGAAAGCAAGCTTATGCAGCATCAGCAAAAAAAAAAAAAAAAAAACCCACTTCCACTTCACCCCTCCACTCGTTCGAAATACCTGTTTGAAACACAACAAGGGATGGAAGTCTGTTCCACCAACCAACTACCCGCTGGCTAAAGGCAAATTTCCGCACATCTATCCTACATCTGTCTTTCCTCAATTAGAATTTATGCCCTCTCAGGTGATTATTCTGAGCAAGAGTAAGGATCCCGTCGGCATTGAGCATGCTCAAACCATTCAAGGCTTTATACAACTCTACCAGATCACCTCGCCGGTGCCTAGTCTCCAGACTCTGTAATTTGCAAAACTTAAGCCTTTCTTCTTAAGAGCAACCCTTTGTTCCATTCACTAATCTTGTTATCCTTCTCTGTACTCATTCCAGCAGCTCTACATCCTCCTTGAAATGAAGCCTCCAGACCTGTATACAGTACTCAAGGTGTGGTCTGACCATTGCCTTATACAAGGGAATAATCACCTCCTTATCCCTGCTAGAAAAATTCCTGTATATCATTGACAAGACACCATGAGCTACTCTTGCAGCTCGTCTGCACTGCTCAGAAAACTTCATATCTGCCTGCACAATTACCCCCAGGTCCTTTTCATTCTCTACCACTGTCAGCGTAGTACCACAGAGTTGATATGTTGCTCTGGGGTTGCTGTTTCCCATATGTAGTACTTTACATTTGTCAAAGTTGAACTTCATTTGCCACCTCTCAGCCCATCTGTTCAACCTTTACAGATCCTGTTGCAGCAGCATAGCATCAGTAGTTATTATTAATCAGTCCAAACTAGATTTTGAACAGGCTAAGAGTAGAAAACTTGCTTCTTGCCCTAATGTTAGCCGAGCACTCTAGTCTCTTGCCAAAGCTGATAGCCGCAACTTTTGCCCATCTCTGCTCCCACCTTTGTCAAAATCAGATGGTTCTGTTGTCACTTCAGCCAAGGTTAAAGCTGACCTACTAGCATCCCATTTTTCTTCCAACTCATGTATTAATGATCTTGATAAAACACACTTCATTCAATGCCTCATGTGGCCTTCCGTCAGAAGGATCTCAGGATTTTGACGAAACTTGATGCTAAGAAAGCTCCAGGTCCTGATGGTATTTCTCCACTTGTTCTCAAAACCTGTGCTCCGGAACTTACTCCTATTCCTTGCCGCCTTTTTTTACTTTCTTATTCCAAAGGTGTTTCCTTCTGCTTGGAAATTTGCTCATATCCAGCCAGTTCCTAAAAAGAGTGACAAATCCTTCCCATCCAGTTATCGTCCCATTGCAATTACTTCTACTCTTTCTAAAGAAATGGAGAAATCAATTAACTGCCAATTCTTAAACTACCTAGAAATCTTCTATCTGATCAACAATCGCCAATATGGATTCCGTCAGTGTCAATCCACTGGTGATATTCTGGCTTATGTTACGCATTTATGGACAAATTATGGAAAAGTTCGGTGAAACATAAGCAGTTGCTCTTGACATCTCAAAGGCTTTCGATCGTGTTTGGCATAAAGGTCTTCTAAACAAGCTTCCATCTTATGGTTTGCAAATGTTTTTGTTAATTGGTTATCCAGTTTTCTCTCTGATCACTCACTGAGGGTGATGGTAGATGTCTCTTTGTCTTCCAACTTCTCCGCTAACGCTGGTGTCTTCCCAATGTTCAGTTCTTTCCTCCACTCTTTTCCTCTTGTATATTAATGACCTTCTTCCATTGACTGGAAATCCTATTCATAGTTTTGCTGATGATAGCACATTGCATTCCAGTTTCCATTTTGAAAAACCTTGCCCTGCTCAATCAAGTGCAACTTCTCAAATATCTGCTACCAATTCCTTAAATGCTGATCTCCAGGTAATTCTCCAGTGGGGCAAAGACAACTTAGTTGATTTCAATCCTAAAACTCAGTCTTGTCTTATATCTCGTAAAAGGAGTATAATTTTTTTTCAGTCTGGTCTATACTTGTTAACAGGAGAGACTGCTTCTACAGGGATGGGATACACTTAAATAGAAAGGGTGCAAGAATATTTACTGAGGTTATCGAGGCAGTGTTAGGTGGGTTGGAAAACTGCTAGCTTGGGGGGATACAAGGACTAATAGATTAACAGTAGCCACTGGCAGAAGTGAAAGTGATTCTTTCACTGCTTCTTTTGGAATGAGCAGCCGCCTGGAAAACAAGATGCAGGGTATTTCAGAGACTGCTGGGAGTCATTGCGGTACAAGTAAACACATGGGTTGTGTTACGGTAGCTAAGAATAGGAACAGGTGCATGTATACTTGCATGTACACCAATGCTAGGAGTTTGGTAAATAAATTTGATGAATTTGAGGTATTGCTCAGAACATCACAGGCAGATATTGTTGGGATATCAGAGACATGGTGTCCCACAGATATAAGGATGCGGTTATCATGGATCGAGCGCATGGGTTCTGGAACCGTAAATGGCTCGAGAGCCTACGAATCTGTTCATCCGACCACAATATTATGAATAGGGACAGAGGTATGCGTATGCATCCTCTGTTTGAAACTATTATCCTAAGTACGGATGAACGGTTTTGCTTAACACGTTCCCGAGCTATTTCCGCTTCCAGTTCAGACCATGCGCCGACTGCACCGCGTGTATAGGTACCGTGAGCCTGTTATATATATGGACGTGCTGCAGGAAGTTTTGTTACTGCTGAGGAAGGGAGCGCAAGCTTCCGAAAGCTCCAGAGATTTTTATAGTTTTTATCGCTTTTAATCCGGTTTATTTTAGTGTATTTTATCTCAAGGATTTTATCACAGTTTTAATGTTTTTACATGTATATTTAATATAATAGTAGTTTTTGTAAATATTTATTTTATTTTAATATGTAAATAAATATTTTAGTTACAGTAAATACTTATTCTTATGGTTGGTGTGAGCTGATTTAATACTAAAATATAAGGAATGCAGAACTGGAATTTGGGGATTACAATGTGTACAGGAAGGATAGACAAGTTAGGAAGGGAGGAGGGGGCTATACTATTAGTTAAGAAACACATAAAATCCAAGGAAGTGAAGCCATTGATATCGCTGGACAGTGAGGTTTCGAGTCAGTTTGGTGCAACATAAGAATTGGGAGATCAAAATTGAGAGTACGAGTGTGTTATAGGCCTAATGACTCTGATGAGTATAATAAGGAACTGTACAGAGAAATAGAGTGGGCCAGTAAATCAGAGAGTCTTATAATGGGGGATTTTAATTTCCCAGATATTGACTGCAATTTGTGGGTTGGTCACTCACACACTAGCAAAGGTTTTGTGGATTTATTGGATGATTGTTTTCTGCATCAGCATGTTCATTAGGCAACTAGAGGGAGTAATACTCTTGATTTGATTATCAGTAGTGATTCTTCATGCATTAAGAATCTGCAGATTCATAATGGTGGCAGTGATCACAGTATGCTGAGGTGGGATTTACTCAAAGAGGTAACTATCATCAGGGGTAAAGGGAAGGGTTTTTGCTTTTGTAAAGGTGACTACGGTGATCTGAGACAGTATTTAAATTCTATATGGTGGGAACAACTGATGATATTACCAACAGCAAATTCAAAATGGAAAGATTCAAAGCATTAATCTTGGAAGATGATAGGTTTTCATACCAACTAAGAAATATTGTTCCAGGTTTAGCATAAATGGATGTCAGATGAACTAATCAGACATGTGGCATAGAAAAAAAATGCATGGGATACATATAAATTAATAGGTGACACGGAAGCCTATGATAGATATAAGCTGGTCTGTAATCAAGTCACAAAGGAGGTTAGGCAGGCAATGGCAGATTACGAGAAATCTTTGACAAAGGATGCAAAGAAAAACAGCAAAGGGTTCTTTACTTATGTAAACTCTAGAAGGAACAAGATGGATCAGATTGGTCCACTTGATATTATTTGTTCAACTTTTGATGAATCCTGCTCAGGTAGCTAACAAACTAAATGAGTATTTTCCATCTACATTCATACATGAGGAGTTATTCAGGGAGGGGAATGCCAGTGGTGAATTAAACTCTGGCAGTGAGCTAGATGATTTTATAATAATTGTGAGCAAAGAGGAGGAGAAATTATTGAATATAAACATAAGAAAGGTACCTGGGGGTGGATGGGATCTATCCGGTTATATTAAAGGAGGCAGCAAAGGAAGTAAGCAAACCGTTTGCTATAATTATGAGAGCTTCCTTGGACTAAGCAGCGGTACCCAGGACTGGAGAAGTGCAAATGTGACCACAATTCACAAAAGAGGATCAAAGGGTGATACAAGTAATTACAGACCTGTTAGTTTAACTTCGGTTTCAGGGAAATTAATGGAGGCACTGGCTAAAGAAGCACTGCAGGATCATCTAGACAAGACTTCAGTTCTAGCTTGGACACAGCATTTGTTTGTTAAGGGGAAATCTTGTCTGATGAATTTGATTGGATACTATGATGTGGTCACAAAGGAACTGGACGCAAAGAATAATTTTGATATCATATATTTGGATCTTAGAAAGGCTTTTGATACTGTTGCACATGGAAGACTGCTGCACAAATTGGAGCAGTGTGGCATTGGAGGCAAATTGCTGGAATGGATAAAGGGATGGTTGTGTGCGATAAGACAGAGAGTGGTAATCTGCTCTTCGTGGACTAATGTTATCAGTGGAGTCCCCCAGGATTTAGTGTTAGGTCCATTGTCGTTTTCTGTATTTATTGATGATGGTATATCAGGCTTAATGTCCTAGTTTGCAGACAATATGAAGGTTTGCACGGTTGTTAGTGACAGTATGCTGCTGCAATAGGATCTAGAAAAGTTGATCAGATGGGCTGAGAGGTGGCAACTGATTAAAATTGACAAATGTAAAGTACTGCATATGGGAAGCAGTAACCCCAGAGTAATGTATCAACTGTGTGGTGCTACTCAGGGTGGTAGAGAATGAAAAGGACCCGGGGGTAATTGTGCAGGCAGATATGAAGTTTTCTGAGCAGTGCAGACTGTCTGCAAGAGTAGTTTGTGGTGTCTTGTCAATGATATATACAGGAATTTTTCTAGCAGGGATAAGGAAGTGATTATCTCCTTGTATAATGCAATGGTCGGGCTGCACCTTGAGTACTGTATACAGATCTGGAGGCCTCATATTAAGAAGGATGTAGAGCTGCTGGAATGAGTATGGAGAAGGGTAACAATATTAGTGAATGGAATAAAGGGTGGCTCTCATGAAGAAAGGCTTAAGTTTTGCAAATTACAGTTTCTGGAGATGAGGCACCTGTGAGGTGATCTGATTGAGGTGTATAATGCCTCGAATGGTTTGAGCATGCTCAATGTTGATGGGATTCTTCCTCTTGCTCAGAATAATCACCTAAGAGGGCATAACTTCAAATTGAGGAAAGACAGTTGTAGGATAGACGTGTGGAAGTTTGCCTTTAGCCAGCTGGTGGTTGATTGCAAGAAGAAACTGCCATGTGTTGGTGTAGAAGTTGATAGCTTAAATTGATTCAGGGCAGAACTAGACAAATATTTGAGCAAGTGGATTGGTGAAATGAGCTGGGTTTTTTTTTTTTTTGACTGATGCTATATAATGTTGCTTTCTTGCATCGTGTGCTTTTTCTAATGCTAAATGCTAATTCAAGGAAGAACAAGCCAAATTCTTGGAGGCCATGGACTGGTGAACTGGGTTTTTTTTTTTTTTTTTTTCTGATGCTATGTATGCTTGCCTTCTTGCGTCATTTGCCATTATCACTGTTACTTCTTTATTTATTAATAAGCATGCCAAATTACTAAAGCCGCCATTACTATAAGCTGTAAAAATTCACTCTAAAATTCTATTCATACAGGCATTTTTACTGCCTATATGAATTTTATTTTATAAAAGTTAGTGCACTTCAGTGGCTTGGGGCTTTCAAATTAATGATGATTATCTTGTGCTACTCTCAAATCAGTGAAGATTATCTTGTATAAATCTGAAACCTCCAAAGACTACCTCATGTGACTGTCGAGTTACTAAGCTCTGCTACTCCTACTTTATTGTATCCTTAATGACTGATTCCATCATTTTATCTGCCTGTAAAACAGAAACTTACAGTTCTATGGTTATTTGTAATCCTTCCATTGTGAATGACTTAGGAATTTGCATTTCAATCCAAAACAATCAACTGAGAATCTAGTGACAGTGAGATTTACTAGCATTCTTTAATATAGCTGCATATACTCTACCACCTCATGAGCCTTTGCCCATTCTTAACCATTTTCACCACTGATTTCTCATACTTATATTTTGCTATTTTTTGTTTACTTGAACTGTAGTGTTTGTCGCCTGTTTACTAATAAATTGATCTAATTAGATAAATAATATTCCTGGTATTGTATCAGTTTAGAATAATATTTAGGAATGTGCGAAACTGTATTCATTTTGAAGTTTACATTTTCGATCAGAGGAAACACATGTCCATCAAAAAAGCAAGTATAGACTACTGGAAGGGCAGGTAAGAAAGATATAATTAGTTAAAGTTCTCTATGAATTAATGTTTATATTGCGTGCTAAGTTCTTTTGAAAGAGAACAGTTATTGTTCTTTCAGAAACAGAAACAGAAGACCAAAAATACAAAACAAGGTGGAAATGCTGAAAGTGAAGAACTTTTATTTCAGGTATGGTTTTGGTAGACTTTTTACTAAAGGGCTGGCTATTGCTATCACATAGCTGCCAACTAATTAGATTTATGGTGGAAATCTTATTTTTTACTTGATTTGACCCTTCTCCATCCTGACATCATAATGCATAGTTGGTGACAAAGAGTTTCTCTGTCCTTTTCTTTTCACAATAAAGACTAATAAACTATATTAAAATTGTAATTTAAAAAAATGTGAATTTCTGCTTATTTTCATAATCAAATTGGTCATGTAATCTTCTGTGGTAGTCTACATTGCAAAATAGAGACACATACAGCATTTGCAATATTATGTACATTGTTTGGTGTTTTTGTGCTTTGGTAACTCTTGTTCATTAGTTTTACCCTTGTGTAGTGCAAAGCTAATGAATGATGTCTTTCAGTAAGTCATAATTAAAGGGATATTTAATGATGACTTCATCTGTAAAGGGATAAGTATTTTTAATTCTTCGTTAATTGACATACTACATTGTGTTTTACAGAGATATTAAATAGGTTTAGTAGCTTCGTTAGCTTCTTATTTTGAATTAACTATCGATTTTTTGAAGTTACGATTCCCAGCGTTGCCGCCAGTATTGTTGAACTAGCCGCCATATTATAGTCAATAAGAAAAGCGCAACGTATATATATCTCGAACTGATAGCGTAAGGCAGCAATTTCCAAACTGGGAGGCGTGCCTCCCTGGGGAGGTGCGGACTAGTGAAAAAGGAGGCGCATAAAGTTTAACAGAAATGTAATTTTCATAACATAACATATATAAATAAAAAAATATATACATATAAATAAACTTTCATAACATAACATTAAATTTTATAACCTATTTTTTAAAGCATTTACCGCCACCTATCTGACTCTAACTTCGATATAAACATGAGATAAACATTTATTTAGAAAAAAAATATTATATTTTGCTGAAATGGATTGGTGAATTATGATTGATTATGATATATATAATTTAGTGCATACTACGTATGACATATACATTGCATAGTATAGCATTAGCTGCATGGTTAAAAATATGGTTTCAGCGGTGTGTGATTGTGTTTTTTATTGTTTTTGGCATGATTACTCACTGATAATAATCATTAGTAATTTAGAAGTTGTATTTTTTAAGAATATAAATTTAATCCTAATATTTTTAGACAAATGGATAAATTTTTGTCTGGTTACAAGAGAAAATCCACTAATAATGAAGATACTGATGCTGATACAAGTAAGGTAATGGGAATACAAGCAACAGGGAACAAGGAGGTAGCGCTCCCAAGATAAGAAAATATGATTCATCCTATTTATCATTAGGATTCACAAGTGTTATTATAGATGGCTTTGAAAAACCAATGTGTTTGTTTTGTACGAAAGTTTTGACTGCAGATAGTATGAGACCAGGTAAATTAAAACGGCACCTTAAAACTATGCATTTTGAATATGTTGGTAAGCCCATAGAATTTTTTCAAAGAAAATTAGATGAGTTTAATAAACAAAAGCAAACGTTCAAAAAAATAGTTTCTGTTCCATCAAATGCATTGCTAGGGTCGTACCAAGTTTCTTACAGAATCACGAAATGTAAAAAAATCACACACAATAGGAGAAACTCTAGTTTTGCCAGCAGCTATTGATATGGTTAAAATAATGTTTGGCGAATCATATTCAAAACAGTTGCGACAAATACCGCTTGCTGATAATACAGTTGGCAGAAGAATCGATGATATATCTGAAGATCTTTGCGATCAGTTAGTTTCTCAACTGCATACTTTGAAATTAGCCATACAAGTAGATGAGGCAACTGATGTAGCTAAAGATGCTCATTTAATTGCATATTTTCGATATGTTGCAGAAACTAATATAATGGAAGATATATTATTTTACAACCCCATTCCTGGAAAGGCCGCATTCAACGAAATTTTTAATATAGACACTTTTTGATGAGAACGACATAAAGTGGAATAACTGCATTGGACTCTGTACTGGCAGAGCACAGTCGATGTCACGACACAAGGCAGGTCTTCAAGCATTAGTTAAAAAGAAAGCACCCGAAGTTATCTGGACGCACTGCATGCTTCACAGAGCAGCTCTTGTGTCAAAAAATATGAGCGAGGAACTTAACAACATTTTTACAAAAGTTACGAAAGTTATAAACTATATAAAAAACAGTCCTTTAAAAGTTAGGTTGTTTGCAAAGCTGTGTGAAGATATGGAAGCTAATTATACCTCACTTGTACAGTATACTATTGTGAAGAGTGCTGGCTATCCGTGCAAAAGTGATTCAAAGGGTGTTTGAACTCAAAGAAGAGATTGCAATTTTTCTTGATGAAAATCATAATGAAGAGGCAAATTTATTTAGGAATGATAAATTTATTGTTAAACTTGCCTATTTGGTTGAAATTTTTGGAAAATTGAGTGTTTTGAATAAATCAATTCAAGGACAACAAATGCATTCACTGATTCAAAAAGACAAAGTGAAAGCATTCATAAAAAAATTGGAGCTATGGAAATCAAATTTACAAAAAAATAAGTTCGACATGTTTCTACTTTTAAATGATTTCTGCGCCAGAGTTAATATTGAAGCAAACAAAAATCTATTTACTAAACATTTGGATGGTTTGCTAATGCACTTTTCACATTATTTCAAAGATCTTGATTTTACAAAGTTCACGTGGATACAGAATCCATTTGTCGATGAATAAGATGATGAATTTGGATTGACAACTATTGAAAAGGAAAAATTGATAGAATTATCATGCGATACTTCATTGAAACAAAAATTTCAGAGTGAAACCCTAGTTCAATTTTGGTTGAATCGAAGTGAAGAATATAATACTTTGTCAAGCAAAGCAGTGCAAGTACTGCTGCCATTCGTAATATCATATTTATGCGAAACTTGATTTTCTGCATTAGCTGCAATATCGAGCCTGTTTAGTAGTAGATAAAGAGCTACGAGTAGCACTTTCCTCAATGACACCTAGATTTGATAAACTTTGTGCTAATAAACAAGCACATCCATCGCATTAAAAACAAATTAATTTAAAAATGAATATATACATATATAGTAAAACCTTGTTATTATTCTGACAATTGCGTTTTTTTCATTTTTTATATTAATACATTTTTTACCATTTAAAAATGTGTCTGTATTATTTTATGAAATAAAAAGGGGGGGGGGATGTGCCAAGATTAGATTTTTTTTTAAAAGGGGCATAGTAACATAAAGTTTGGGAACCCCTGCCGTAAGGTATAATGTAAAGCTAGATGAGTAATATGAAGCACTGTATTAGGAATCTGTTAGCTTATTATAGTATTATCAATTAATCAAAAATATTATTAATCTTATTAAATTTCATTGTTAATTAAATTGTATTTAAATGGAAATCATGACCCAGACTAGAGCTGCAAAGCAAAGACTAGCGAGAGTGCTGTGGCTCAGGGGAGAAACGAAGGGGGCAATTCTCCAATGCATCACAGTCACAGAAAATGTGCGAAATGTGAAATTTTTGCCGACCTTTTTAAAACAGGACATGATCTAGCCAAGGAGGATGCCTTTGTGTGTGCTAGGTGTCTAGAGGGTCAAGAAATTAAGTGCCACCTCAGTGTTCTGATGGGCATCTATGAGAGCTTGAGGTGTAGGGTAAATGCCCTTGAAGAAATTAATATCAGGGGCCCATCAAGCTCTCAGCTGCCCAGCTCAACGTCAGGGCTCACTCCTGTGCACCAGGCAACACAGAGGCAATCTCCAAGGCAGAATGTTCTGGTCCCAAAGGAACTAGTTATTATTGGTGACTGTATTGTCAGGGAGACAAGGAATATACTATGCAAGAAGCATAGGTGGAACAAGACCAGGGTATGTTTGCCAGGGACAAAAGTTGATGATGTTGTAGAGCAGATATCATCTTTAAGGACATAAAAGGCGATATTGTTGTACATATTGGAACTAATGACACTAAGAGTAAGAGATCTGCAGTTTTACTCAACAAGTACAGGCCAATGTTGAAAAAAAATCATGAGTGCAAGGCTCAAGGGGTAGAATTTTTTTCAGACAGGTCTGTGCTTGAGTACAGGAGACTGTTTCTACAGGGATGGGATACATTTAAATAGAAAGGGAGCAAGAATATTTGCTGATGCTATCGAGGCAGTGTTAGTGGGTTGGAAAACTGCTAGCTTTTGGGGGGGGGGTTTCACAGACTAAAAGATTAACAGTGGCAGAGGCGAAAGTGATTCTTGCACTGCTTCTATTAGAATGAGCAGCAGCCTAGAAAGCAAGGTGCTGGGAATTTCCAGGACTGCTCTGAGTCATCGTGCAACAAGTAAATACGGGCGCTGTGTTAGGGTAACTAAGAGTAGGAACTGATGATGCATGTATACTTGCATATACACCAATGCTAGGTGGCGCCTCCGTAGCCAGGTGGGAAGGAGCAGCAGTGCATAGCACACGCTTCTTGATTAGACCGGGGTTCGAGCCCATCACCACCAAATACGGAGAATGCAGAAAGGTCAAGGAATGACCACCGCATATTCCTGGAGCAAAATGGCCTTAGTTGCTAATGCTCCTAAAAACCAAATAACAACAACAACCAATGCTAGGAGTATAGTTAATAAATTTGATGAGCTTGAAGTACTAGTCAAGACATCAAAAGGCAGATATTGTTGGGATATCAGAGACATGGTGTCACACAGACATAAGCAGTACAGAATTAGAATTTGCGGAGTACAATGTGTACAGAAAGGATAGACAGGACAGGAAGAAAGGAGAGGTTATGCTGTTAGTTAAGAAACACATAAAATCTAAGGAAGTGCATCCAGTTGATGTTTGTGGACAATGCAATGTTGAGTTTGTTTGTGTGACATAAGAACTGGGAAAGGAAAAATGAGAGTAAGTGTGTGTTATAGGCCTAATGAGCAATTGTGCAGAGGGGGCCAGTAAATCAGAATGTCTTATAATGGGGGATTTTAATTTTCCAGATATTGACTGGAACTTGGGTTGGTCACTCGCACACTATGTGTGTGTGTGTGTGTGTGTGTGTGTGTGTGTGTGTGTGTGTGTGTGTGTGTGTGTGTGTGTGTGTGTGTGTGTGTGTGTGTGTATATTTATATTTATATATATAAGTCAAGAAACACTTGTCATGATGAACCAAAGACGACAAATGAAGAGCAAGAAAAACACTGACAGGGAGAAAATTGAGTATACTGAGTTATGCAAAGCCATTAGAAAGAGACTCAGAGAGGACATAAGAAAATTTAACACAAGAAAAGTAGAACAAGCATTAAGGGAAAACAAAGGATTTAAATCAGCAGCCATGAGCAGTAATACAGAAAGACAAATGATACTGAAACTGAAGAATAGCGATAGTGTACTTATAAACAGCAGAGAAGGCATAATCCAAATAGCAGAAGACTACTATAGAGAATTATACAAGGAGCGAGGGAATGATACCAGCAGTGGGGAATATGGATTGCAAAGTAGCAACACATACAACATACCCGATATTCTTCCTGATGAGGTAGAACATGCATTGAAGAAAATGAAGAATCGGAAAGCCCCGGGGGAAGATGAAGTTACTGTAGAGTTGTTAAAATTGGGAGGAAGGGACATAACACAAAAACTGGCAAGGCTCTTCACAAAGTGCATTAGAAAAGGTGCGATACCTAAGCAGTGGAATAATGCAATCATAGTTTTGCTGCATAAGAAAGGAGATAAATCAGAAATTGGAAATTATAGACCAATTAGCTTGTTATCCCACATCTACAAGTTGTTCACAAGGGTCATTACTAACAGATTAGAAAGAATACTTGATGAGAATCAACCGAAAGAGCAAGCTGGCTTTAGGACAGGATTCTCAACTATGGATCACCTTCACGTAATATCACAGCTAATGGAGAAAGCAAATGAATATAAAACACCATTATGCCTGGCATTTGTGGATTATGAAAAGGCATTTGACTCCGTACAGCATAAGGCAATGTTTCGAGCACTGGAAAGACAAGGCATAGATACTCCATATATTATGATTTTGAAGAAAATATATGAGAGTGCTACATCCTTTATTAGACTAGACAAAGACAGTAGCAAATTTAAAATCGAGAAAGAAGTTCGACAAGGAGACACAATATCTCCGAAGCTGTTTACTGCTGCCCTTGAGGAAGCTTTCAGAAAATTAGACTGGTCGCAGAAAGGAGTCAATGTGAACGGAGAGTACCTAAACCATTTACGATTTGCAGATGACATTGTGGTCATAAGCCACGATCCCAAAGAATTAGAGGAAAATCTTAATCAGTTATGCACAGTTAGTAAGGATTTTGGACTAAAGATGAATATGGCTAAAACAAAAGTAATGATGAACAAGTATGCCACGGAAAGGGAAATAATGATTGAAGGAGCAGTAATTGAAAAGGTGGAGTCATCTGGGACAAGTTATTAGCTGTAATAATGATAAATGGCTGGAAGTCAAGAGAAAAATAAATTTTGGATGGTTAGCATTCAGGAAATATAGTCACATACTGAAGAGCAATATCCCAGTTTGTCTGAAATGTAAAATAATGAATCAATGTATACTCCCCACCATGACCTATGGAAGTGAAACTTGGGCACTCACCAAAAGAATGGAAGAGAAGCTAAGAACTACACAGCGAAGAATGGAACGAATTATATTGGGAATCAGACTGTTAGATAAGAAGAGAAACACATGGATTAGGCAGCAAACTCAAGTAAAGGACATTCTTATCAAAACTAAAGAACTAAAATGGTCTTGGGCAGGACACTTAGCTCGAAGACATGATGACAGATGGACTAAGAAAATAACAGAATGGTACCCAAGAGGAGCTAGAAGAAAACCTGGAAGACAAAGGCGGAGATGGATAGATGAAATTCATGAGTTTTTGAGTAGTAAATGGATGGCCAGTGCTCAAAACAGAAGGAACTGGAAAGTTGCTGGAGAGGCCTTCATCCTGCAGTGGATTGAAAGTGGCTGATGATGATGATGATGATATGTATATATGTGTATATTGGTCGATTTTGTTTAATTAAATGATATTTATCTGTAGGGAATTAGGTGTATATGGACCAGGCTACCAAGTTAGTAAATGTAAACTAGCTTTAGCCTGGGAGGCCTATAAATGTTATATTAATGAAATGGTATTAAAAATAATATGATGCTAAATAATGAAAATAACAATAAAAATGATAATAAACAATGTAAATTGCAAATAACATTCCCTCACTTGGCCATCTGTCTGCTACTTTATGACAAATACCTAATACTGTAAACTTGACCAGATATCCTTATAATAATCTTCAATAAGAACACAATATATGTGTGTGTGTATATATATATATATATATATATATATATACACACATAGATATACATATATATATGTATATATCTATATGTATATGTATTTAAATTCAAGTGGTTTGTAAGCTATTATTCTTATTGTAATTGTTCTCAAATACTTGCTTACCTTGCGCAAGTTGCAAAGATAAAGCAGTAGGTACACATTTTTTTTTTTTTGTATTGACATTTCTAAGTGTGGTAGTTTTCGCTCGTATTCCACTGGCTATACAGCAAGTGGAAGGTGAAATTAGGTAAGTACTTAGGACAGCAATAGACACTCCTGCTCTCGCATTGCACTAACAGTTCAGAGTGTTAATAAAAATATAAAAAAAACCTTAACCTTAAGGCCCTATTTTTTTTTTTTTAAACACTCTGAGCTGTTAGTGCAATATGAGAGCAGGAGTGTCTATTGCTGTCATAAGTAATTACCTAATTTCACCTTCCACTTCCTGTATAGCCAGACATCGAATACAGGTGGAAACTACCCACACTTAGAAATGTCAATACAAAAAAATATATGCATGTGTGTATATATATATACATATATATATACATATATGTATATATATATATACATATATGTATATATATATATACATACATGTATATATATATGTTCATATACATATATATATGTACATATGTATATATATATGTATATATATATATACATATACATATATATGTTCATATACATATATATATGTATATATATATATATATATATATATATATATATATATATGTGTGTAAACTTAAGTGATAATAATGATTAAAGAATAAAAATAAATAAATAAAAATGCCATCAGCATGGCAAGACAGAAGAGCGAAAATTGTGAAATTATACATAACGATCAAACCAACAGGGAAGAGAATAAAATTATTGTAGCAGAAATTCTCGAGGATAATTTAGAAGTCTAAATACAAAGATAATAAAATGTAATCAATTAAATTTTGAATAGCCAATTAAATGAAATTTAACGGCTTCCTCTCTGACGGGCACCAGGTACAAATTTATGTGAAATATCATGAGCAGAGATGTGAACAACTACAATAAAATAAAATATAACAAAAACAAAAATAGACTGGCCATTATGCCCCATCTCAACAGAGGACCACAAGGCCAATAATGGTCAGGGAACCTCTGCATTTTGATCACTAGACAAATCTCCGCAAAGGTGAATTGATCGAAAGATCAGTCCGCCATCCGATTCCCAGATCGAACCGCCAATGGAACTTGAATAGTGGTGGTCCTGATACAGTGAAAATTAAAAATAGGATAGATACAAGCATATACATATATGTACATATATGTGTGTATATATATATATATATATATATATATTTTTTTTTATTTTTTTTATGAGAACCCCAAACACGAAAGGTATCAAAACCTATAGTACTTAGTACCGTGCATGGGTTGAAGGAGAAGTATGGGGAGAGGGGGGATGCCGGAAACTTTGCTCTAGAGACTAAACATGGGTTTCGCCACTTCAAGCCTCCAATAAGCAAAGTGGTGGTATTTCACCGGTTAATGAAAGTCATCTACCACCTGGTAAATACCACCTGGTACATATATATATATGTACATATATGTGTGTGTGTGTGTGTGTGTGTGTGTGTATATATATATATGTGTGTGTGTACATGTGTGTTTATATATATATGTGTGTGTGTACATATGTGTGTGTGTGTATATATATATATATATATATATATATATATATATATATATATATATATGTGTGTGTACATATGTGTGTGTGTGTGTGTATATATATATATATATATATATATATATATATGTGTGTGTACATATGTGTGTATATATATATGTGTGTACATATGTGTGTATATATATATGTGTGTACATATGTGTATATATATATGTGTGTGTACATATGTGTGTGTATATATATATGTGTGTACATATGTGTGTGTGTATATATATGTGTGTGTACATATATATATATGTGTGTGTACATATGTGTGTGTGTATATATATGTGTGTACATATGTGTGTATATATATATATATATGTACATATATGTGTATGTATATATATGTACATATGTGTGTGTATATATATGTGTATATATATATATATATATGTGTGTACATATATGTGTGTATGTATATATATATATATGTACATATATGTGTATTAGAATTGTATATACATATATGTACATATATATATATATATATATATATATATATATATATGTATATACAGGGTGATTCACTACCAATGCGACAAACTTGCAGGAGGTGTAGGGGGCACAAAGACGAATCGGAATCACATAGCATTGCAGGGTCTGAAATGCCTTCGTCATGCAGTAGAGGATGTTGAACGGGAGGTCGCATGAACAGCGATCTTGCTGGAAGTCAGCATTTGCGAACTGGTTCCCGAGGCAATAGGATGGACAGTATTCAAACGTTGAACTGGCCGACATGCACCTCGCGTATGGAGCTGCGGACTCTAATGGGCACGTCACTCTGCGCTTGTACCAGGAACATTTCCCGCACAGGCGTGCTCCTCATCATACGATTTTCGCACGTGTGCACAGAAAGTTATGTGAGACTGGTTGTTTCACGAGAGGTACCATGAATCGAGAACGAACGACGAGGATGCCAGACAATGAGGAGAATGTCCTACGTCTTACAGAAGGCAGTACGAGTACTCGAGCGATAGGCCAACGATTGGGTATTTCCCAATGGGGCATATGCCCCCCTTAATCCACTGTATGGAGGATACTGTCAACAAACCAAATGAGTTCATACCATCTGCAACGCATCCAGTCATTGGTGCCTGCAGATTATCCACTCGGAGGACTTTTGCTATTTGGTTTCTTCAACAGAAATGGTTCACAAATGCTGACTTCCAGCGGGATCGCTGTTCAAGCGACCTCCCTTTCAACGTCCTCTACCGCATGACGAAGGCATTTCGGACCCTGCAATATTATGTGATTCCGATTCGTCTTTGTGCCCCCTACACCTCCTGCAAGTTTGTCGCACTGGTAGTGAATCATCCTGTATATATATACATATATATGTACATGTGTATATGTATATATCATTATCATAATCTTCAATAAGAACACAATATATGTGTATATATATATACAGAGGAGGGCATATGCCCCCTTAATAATTCATGTAAGTGTTCCTTGGTCTATCTAAAAAAAGACTCAAAAACCTGGTCATCAAAACGCCTATAATGATACCTGGATATGACAGTGAAGTCATCTACAAATGGCAGTGAGAGAGAGCTGCTGTCAGTTTGACTTTTTTTTTATTATAAAATCTCACCACAATGGAATATATTTTGGAATTTCTTTGATTACTGCTATCTGAAGCATCAAAGAGCAATCACTAGATCTTCTTTTCCTACCTATGCAATTTCACTAAGAGTGCCTTTTGTTTTTGTTCTTCCTCAGTCTTCAATACAGTGGATACTGTTTATTGCATTCACTTTGGGACACAACTTAACTGATAAAAATAACTCATGAAACAAGTATAAAACTGTTCAGCATTGTTTATTGATGCAGTTTATTAATGAATGATTAGCATTAGCATTAGTAGTGGCATACAATGCAAGAAAGAAAGCTTATGCAGCATCAGCTAAAAAAAAAAAAAAAAAAAAACCTTCCATTTCACCCCTCCATTCTTTGTAAATGTCTGTCCAACTCAGCCTTAAATTTGTTTAGGCTATCAACTTCCACAACAAAAGATGGAAGTCTGTTCCACCAATCAACTACCTGCTAGCTAAAGGCAAATTTCCGCACATCTATTGTAGAACTGTCTTTCCTGAATTTGAATCTGTTCCCCCTCAAGGTTCTTAATCTGAACAAGAGGAAGAATCCCATCAGCATTCAGCTTGCTCAACCCATTCAAGACCTTGTACACCTCAACCGGTTCACCTCACAGATGCTACAATTTGCTTTAGCCTTTTTTGGTAAGAACATCCCTTTGTTCCTCTCACCAATCTGGTTGCCGTTCTTTCTCCTCATTCTAGCAACTCTACATTCTTCCTAAAATGAGGCCTCCAGATCTGTACATGGTACTCTAGTTGTGGCCTGACCATTGCCTTGTAAACCAGGATTCTCAGTTTTTACAAAATTCCTATATATCATTGACAAGACTCTATGACCTACCCTGGCAGCCCATCTGCACTGCTCAGCAGACTTCATATTTGACTGCACAATTACCCTCCAGGTCTTTTTCACTTTCCACTTCCCTGAGTGTAGTACCACACGGTTGGTATGTTTCTCTTCAGTTATTGCTCCCCATATGCAGTACTTTGCATTTGTCAATGTTAAACTTCAGTTGCCACTTCTCAGCCCATTTGTCTAATTTATCTAGATCCAGTTGGAGTAGCATACTGTCTTTACTGCCGTTAACAACTCTGCTAACCTTTGTATCATCTGCAAACTTTGACATTTAACCTGATATACCTTCATCAGTATCTTTAATAAATATACAAAACAACAATGGGCCCAACACCGAACCCTGGGGAACTCCACTAATAAACTTTGTCCATTGATTAGCACTCTCTCTCTCTCTCTCTCTTGTCTCCCATCAACCATCCCTTTATTCATTGTAACAACTTATCCTTAATGCCATACCTCACCAATTTGTACAGCACTTCCATGTGCAACAGTATCAAAAGCTTTCCTAAAATCCAAGTATATGGTATTAAAATTATTTTTGGCATTCAGTTCCTTTGTGACCACATCATAGTATCCAATTCAGATTGGTCAGACAAGACTTCCCTTTAACAAACCCATGCTGTGTCTTAACTATTACTGCAGTCTTGTCTAGATGATCCTGCAATGCTTCTTTAACCAGTGATTCCATTATTTTCTCCAGAATACAAGTTAAACTAACAGGTCTACAGTTACTTGTGTCACTTTTGAACCCCCTTTGTGAATTGGGTTCAGAAGTCTATGGGGACCTCCTCTGAGTCCAAGGAAGCTCTCATAATTATGGCTAATGGTTTGCTTACTTCCTTTGCTGCCTCCTTTAATATAACTGGATAGATCCTGTACACCCCAGTTAATTTTTTTTTTTTAGCTTCAATGATTTCTCCTCCACTTTGCTCTCAGTTATTACAAAATCACTTTGCTCCCTGTTAGAGTTTGATAAACTTCTGGCACCCTCCTCATTGAATAACATCTGATGTGTGAATATAGATGCAAAATACTCATTCAGTTTATCAGCTGCCTGAGCATGATCATCAATAGTCACCCATCTGTGTTAGGTGGTCCAATCTGATTCATCCCTTTCCTTCTAGAGTTTACATAAGTAAAAGACTCTTTGCTGTTTTTCTTTCCATCCTTTGCCAAAGATTTCTTGTAATCTGCCTTTGCCTGCCTAACTTCCTTTGTGACTTGATTATAGACTAGTTTATATCTGCCATAGGCTTCTGTGTCACCTGATATTTTATATGTGTCCCATACATTTTTATTCACTGGCACGAGCCCCATTAATTCATCTGACATCCATTTAGGCCTAAACCTTGAACAGTATTTCTTAGTTGGAATGAAAAGCTTAGTAGCCTCCAAAATTAAGTCCGTGAAGGCTTCCCATTTAGAATTCACCATTGGTAATATCATCAGTTCATCCACTGTACAGAATTTGAAAATTGTCTGAGACCTTTATGAAAGCAAAAGCCCTTCCCTGTAGCCTTGATGGTAGTTACATCTTTAAGTATTTCACACATCAGTACATTGTGATCACTGTCACCCAGTGGTTCCTTTATCTGCAAATTCTTAATGCATGAATAATCACTGCTGATAATCAGATCAAGTGTATTACTCCCTCTGGTTGCCTCTCGAACATGTTGCTATAGAAAACAGTCATCCAATAAATCCATATATACATATTTGTTTTGTCTAAAAGATTTTTATCTTTCTGCTATCTCTACTGGTTTTAATACACTATTTCTATATCAATTTAAGTTTTAGTCATCTTCTGCTTTGCACGATGCTAGGCTTGAAACTATAACCTCTTCTGTTTTATTTCTATTTTTATTTTTATATTTTTTATATATACTGCAGTTGGTGCCCTTCTTGTCTGTCTAAAATTTAGTTTATTCTGTGTATCTAAAAATTCTGCCATAAAATTGATTATAGAGGTCACTAGTCATCTATTTTTTCGTAGCTCTCTGTCATTTTAGTTGCTGTATTATTTAACAGATTTGTCCCTATTTGTTACTGCTTTGATTGCAGCTATCGTATTGACCCTCATGAATTTAGTGTTGCCATTTTCAGGTATAATATTTTTAATCTTCCACCTTTTTATACTATTTTTAGTTTTATCTTAATTGTATTTTCATTATAAAAACTGTGTTGGGACTACCTTGTCCATACTTTGTAAGAGATACTTTTCCATTTTATTTACATATATAAAAATTATCTCTTGCATAGCTATGGGCAAGTATGGAAACGCAGTCCTTCGATATATGGTCAGGTGTAGTCCCCCGATGATATACCTGATCATGTATCAATATTCACCTTGCCGACATCAGATTTTATTATTATTTATTTTGCATACTTGCTGTTCTTCCCCATTTTGAAATATTTAGCTAAGTTTTTCTCACCTTTATTTGATGTAGTCTGCTGTTACTTTCTTTTGACATATTGACGTAATTTTTATTTTAAAGGTTACTACATTTTGCTCATTTTTCGGCTATCTTTTTATTGGCCTTTGGCTTTCCTTGTGTTAAGTCTAAGTTTAACTTTTAACTTGTGTTTCGAACTGCCATCTTCTTTATTTTTATTTGTCATATTTATTATAATTTACATATACAGTATTTACATTTGCATCCATTGCTGCTGATTTGTGTGCTTTTGTACATTTGCCATATCCAGTTTATTTAACTTTCCGATGTTTTATCTGTTTTTACTCTTTTATACAATCCTTTATATATTATATATATATATATATATATATGTGTATATGTATATTTATACACATATAAGCCTTTCTTAAGCCTAAGTTTAACTTTTACGCCTTTCTTCTTAAGAGCAACCCTTTGTTCTATTCACTAATCTTGTTGCCCTTCTCTGTACTTGTTCTAGAAACTCTACATCCTTCCTAAAATGAGTCTTCCAGACCCGTATACAGTACATAAGGTGTGGCCTGACCACTGCCTTATACAAGGAGATGATCATCTCCTTATCCTTGCTAGCAAAATTCCTGTATATCATTGGCAATACTCCATGACCTACTCTGGCAGCCTCTCTGCACTGCTCAGAAAACTTCATATCTGACTGCACAATTACCCCAAGGTCTCTTTTTCTCCACTACCCTGAGCAACACCACCCAGTTGGTACATTTCTCTGAGGTTATTGCTATCCATATGCCAGTGGTCAGCAACCTGCGGCTCATGAGCCACATGCAGTCTTTGAACATGTAACTGCGGCTCTTTAACTTTTAGCCCACATGAAACCTAGAGGAGTTAACAGTTTTTCACATGGTCAGTTGCTGATTAATATAGGCATACCAACTCACTATTTAGCAATCTAAAAATGTTCTGCATTTTTTTAGTGAAAAAAGATTTGTGATGTACTTAAGAAGTAGGCTACCATTTCAACCTAGCTTATTAATAAATTGAAATAGTTCTGTAGAATAAAACTGCCATTAACTATCTAGAGATGCTGTTGTCACTCCAGTGGTAGTGACAGCTTTATTGGGCTTAAGTTCTTTAGAAACAACTATATTTGTCAACTTAGTTCATGAAAAATAACTAATATTTTTTTTATTCCATGTGGGAGCTCTCGAGTGACTTGTGAGAAAAAAATTTGCACTTTTTTTTTTTTTTTCTGCTTTTCTCTACTTCTGTATAGATATCTATTTTGACTCATTTTGTTTTTGAAGTGATTGTTTTTTACAGAGTAATCGCATGACACCACCAGATATGTACCATGTGGAAAATTTGCACATGTATCCCCTGACATATGATGCTCTCCCATTTTTTGTATGATTAGTATTAATAATAGTAGTGGCAAATGATAAAAGAAAGCAAGCTTATAAAGCATCAATCAAAAAAAAAAAAAAAAAAACCACCAACCCTTCAAAGATCACCTGTCCATTCCCTCCAATAATTTGTCTACTTCTTGAATTTATTCAACCTACCCACCTCCAAAACAACAGATGCAAGTTTATTCCAACAATCAACGACCTACAGGCTGAAGGCTTCCTTACATCTATTCTGCAATCATCCTTCCTCGATTTGAATTTATTTATACCCCTTTGTTTATGTAGTCTGAGCATGAGCAAGAATGTCACTGAGCTGGCTCGATCCAATTTAAGCCTTAAACTCCTCAGTCAGATAACCTCACAGGTACTGCAGTTTACAGAACTGAAGCATTTCTTGGAAAAACCAACCTTTTGCTCCCATCACTAATTTTGTTGCCCTTCTCTGAAATTTTCCACAGTTCTACATCCTTCCTAAAATGAAGCCTTCAGACTGGTATGTAGTACTCATAGTGCAGCCTAACCATTGCCTTGTATAATGAAATAATCACTTTAACCCTGCTAGCAAAGTTTATGTATATTATTGACAAAACCCCATGAGCTACCCTGGCAGCCTGTCTGTACTGTACTGCTCAGAGAACTCCCTATCAGACTGCACAATTATCTCCAGGTCTTTTTCATTTTCCCCTGTCCTAGTGTAGTACCAAATAGTTGGTACATTACTTTGAAATTACTGCTACCCATATGCAGTACTTTGCATTTGTCAATGTTAAACTTCATTTGCCATTTCTCAGCTGATCTAACTAATTATTTTTGATCCTGTTGCAGTAGCATACCATCATTACAGTCATTAACCTTAATGCCAACCTTTGTATCATCTGCAAACTTGGGCATTAAGCCTGATATGCCTTCATCAATATCATTAATAAATATAGAAAACAACAATGAGGCTTAATGCTGAACCTTGGGGACTTCACTAATGACATTAGTTCACAAAGAGCAATGTCCATTGATTACCACTCTCTGCCTTCTTCCAATCAACCATCCTTTTATCCATAGCAAGAACTTGACCTTAATTCCTCTCAGCTATCGAACTTCTTCAACTCAACCATCCCTTTATCCATAGCAACAACTTGCCTTTGCCCTTAATGAGTACTCTTGCATTTTCCCTTCTTTTTAAGTGTATCCAATCCCTGTGAAAACAGTCTCTCCTGTTAAGAAGCAGACCACTCTGAGAAAAATTTTATCCCATGAGCCTTGCACAGTCTCTTCAGGGTCATATTGGTTGACAAGGCTCTCAACGGGTACACTCTCTCTCTCTCTCTCTCTCTCTCTCTCTCTCTCTCTCCTATTGTGTCTGGACAGAATTGCAGAAGAAACTTTTTCAAACTTAATCCTAACTTGTGACTTTTCTCCAA